>NC_139027.1:78660521-79251753 GCF_964662115.1 Mustela nivalis
GGGAGAGAGATGTAAGGAAGGGTTCCCGTGCCCTGGAGGTCCAGGGCATTCCTAGGCAGCCATGGGCTTTCACTCGGTCCGGGGAAGCTGACCTGAGTCTCGGCTCCCAAATGCCAGATTCACAGTGTCTGGGCACTGGGCACAGAGCCGCAGCTGCTAAACAGATGCGTCAAGCAAGAGCCAGTACAGCCCCCCGTCCAGGCTGGATCTATGCCCAGAGAGCCTGTAGGATGGGCAGAGCACCTGTGCTCAAGGCAGCTCAGAGTGGGGACCACCTATGGAGACAGTCCTCAGGAGGTCCTGGGCACGGGTAGGTAAAAGCTACCCTGGATGTGAGCTGGGCAGACTGGGGAACTGGGGTGGGGTGGCCGGAGCTGAGCCAAAAGATCATCTTCATCATAAAATTATAGTCAAGGGAGGGGCGCTTGGGTGCTCAGGAAGACATTCACATGTCCGACTCAGTTTCAGCTCAGGTTGTGAACCCAGGGTTGTGAGATCGAGCCCCGAGCCCCGTGTCAGCGCAGCTTAAGATTCTCCCTCTCAAAAAAAAGGGAAAAGATCCTCCCTCTCCCTCTGTCCCTCCCCCACCCTTACTCTCTCTCTCTCTCCCCCTCCCCTCTCCAAAAAAAGAACTACAGCCAAGGGAGCAGCTCTGCCTTACTCTTGGTCCCACATGCTCCTCCTGTGCTTTTGTTCCCTCACCTCTCGTGCCTTTCTTCATCTTCCCTCACACTCCCCTCCATCCCAGCTCCCCGCCCTTCTTCCTCCTGCCTTCTGTGCCTTCTTCCCACGTCCCCTCTTCCCTTGCTTGGGCTTTTTCTTCTTCTCTTCTCAACGGCACCCCCACCTCCCAGCTGCCACTCGGGGATAGGAAGTTGCGAGCCCAGGCCCTACAGCTTTGACTCCCTTGTGGCTGGAGGAAGATTGGGCCCCTCTCTGAGTCCCTGAGGTGGAGGGTCTCAGACCACCTGCAGAATGCCTTTAGACCTTTGGATTCTCTCTTATTCTCTTGGTTCCCTAGCTGCCTCTCTCCTTCCTTGTCTGCCTCTCTTCCTTCTCCTTTATTCTGGGTGTCCATATGTCCTGAAGGTCTGCTCTGTGGGGAGGACGCTTGTGTCCTTTAGGGGGCAGTTTTGGTGATCCTCTCTGGAGTTCAAGGCTAGCTAAGGGCCTAACCTTAACTTCCTGAGCTTCCCACTGAGGTGCCTCTGCCTTTAGCCTGGGTGCCCCTCCTTTCTGAGGTCTTACGGAGGGTCTTCAGGAAGCACCTCTCACGCAGGGAGGCCCCTGAAAGGCCGCAGACCTGACCCTGACCTCCCTCACCCTGCCCCTCTGCTCAGGAGGAGACCCCGGGGCAAGGCCCTCCCTGCCAAGAGTGTGTGCAAACAGCCCATCGAGAGTGGGTTCATCCCCCATCCTGGGGGTGGGATGGGGCTTGGCTCTGACAGAAAGACTGGAACCAGCTCTGGGTGCAGGGTTAGATCAGGATGCCTCAGAGAAAAAAATAATAAAAGGGACTGTTGCAAAGCTCCAGGGAACAGATGTTTTCCATTTGGAGCCTGCCTCGAGCAGCACAGAGGGGGGCGGGTGGAAGAGGGAGGAAAGCTGGGACACAGAGGCAGGAGGGGAGGTCAAGGGTAGGCAGACAGGAAGATGAGAGAAGTGGGGAAATCGCGATGGAGGGGGAGAGAAGGCGCTGAGGGGAAGGGAGAGGCCCCTCCGTGCTGGGGACAGCAAGGGTTGTTTGCCAGGGTGGTGGCCCGGACTGTGAGAAGCCAAGTCCGGTAACCGGGAGCTCTGCTCCAGCCCTGGCTGGGAAGAGGCCGGGATGGGTGGGTACCTTGGGGCCCCAGCAGTTAAGGCCGGGAGGTCGAGAAATCAGGGCAGTGGACGGGCACGGTGCCACGTGCGGCTCCTGCTGGAGCTGATGCTGGCTGGCTGGGGAGCACCATGTTTGGTAAAACAGTTGCCCGGGGACGCTGAGGCTGGGAAGAAGGGGTGCCCTGCAGCCCCCAGATCTGTGGGTCTGGCTGCAGGGCAGAGGCCCCGCCCTGGAGGCGGAGTGTGCCAGGGACTGTGTGCAAGGCGGCCAGGAGCCCTCAGGAGACCTCACTTCGCTGGCTCTGTTCTGTGTCATCTGGTTTCCTGCCTAACTGGTAATGAAGTCCATCGGACCAAAGCAGCCCTACCTATTTTTCCGGGCATGTTCTTTGGTGTGTGGCCAGCCCAACAAGGCCCAGGGACCCGAGGAAAGAGGGAGATGGGGATCCCTGTAATTGAAATCTGTTGATATGAAGGCACTAGGAGGAGCCCCCAAGGGAGAGACGAGAAACAGCCTCCTGAGACAAGGACTCAGAAGGCAGGCCAGAGAGTTGTAAACAGTTTAATGAGCAGGGGCAGGATGAGGCCGGCAGGTGTGCCAGGCCTGCTGGGCATGGGTGAGGGGAGTGGAGGGCCTAGCCTCTGAGCTGAGCTTCTGAGCTCCTGGTGGTAGAGGAAGCATCCTCCCTGCCCCCAACACTCACACCTCACGCTTCCTTCTGCTTCTCCCCTTGCCCCCAGTAACCCTGGGGAGTTCGGTTATGGAACTCCATAGAAAGGGGCATCTGGGCTGGCACAGCTTCCCTTCTCTGTGTCAGTCCAACTGCCCCTGTGTCTTCAGGCCCCAGCTCAAATATTGCCTCCCCCAGGAAGACTTCCCTGACCACACCAGCACAGCTGACCTGACTCCTCCTGAGCTTTCAGAATTGGCACCTGTCATTACATTGCCTTGGCTCACTCCAGCGGTTTGGTTGCTCAGCTGTCCCACCTCCCTCCACCTCCACTCTTTCTCCTTCTCCTGGAAGGGCCAGGCACATGGTCAGTACGTAATAGTTGTACACTGGACCCTCACTTACAAAGCCAGCCTGCTCAGAGCCCCAAGCAGCAGCTCCGGAAGGGAACACAACAGCAGAAGAGAGGGGAGGAGAGCCTAGGTCGGGCTAGACAAGACCCTGAGCTCTGGCCAGCCCTCCCAGCAAGGCCCTGGCTCAAAGCCTGCCCTTCCTGGCCTCACCTTCCCGTGCTTTCTGCCTTGGGACTGTGCCTCTCAGGCTGTCTATGGGGACAAGAGCCTGAGTTTCTCTCTGGCCTGATAATGGGGGCCTGGCTCCTCTGTGTTTACTTAATTCTTCCAAATTCTCATCTCCACCAGAGGAAAAGAGTCCCCTTGCTGAAAAAGGCCTCTGTCATCTTATAGGATGTGGAAAGCTTCTTGATTACACAATGAACCTTAGGCAACACTCATGCTGATTACCCCAAGTGCCGTGTGCTGCAGTCAAGGCCTTAGGCTTCCTTCCTGCAGCTTGTTGCAGGACATGATGCCTGGGTCCGGCTTTTCCACCTCTTTCTGGGAGTTTCTTTGGGGATGTCTATTACCCACCCCACCCTAGACCTAACCTGAATTAGTGTAACCTCAGCCCTTGGCCAGTGCTAGGAACAGCTCCTGGCACAGTCACCAGCCAGGCTCTGCGTGCCCTTCTGTGCTCCCATCTGCGCTCGGGCCCCAGCCCTGGGAGGGGCAGCCGAGCCCGGGGCTGCCAGGAGAGGAAGGCTGAGCGGGCCATGACCGAGCTGCCCGCCTAGGCAGTCTGTTTCTAAAAAGTGCATGCTCTGGGTGTGGATCTGAAGTATGTCTTTATGTGAGTTGGCCTGGGATCAGAGATGGCCCCATTTTCCAGTGATCTAGGGGAGGAAGGCCAACTGGTTATAGGACAGCTCTTCCGAGCTTGTTGGTGAAAGGCATGAGCATCCCCTGTTCTCTTGCTGTGGCAGAAAGCCCTGAGCTTTGGAGGGAGGCTGGAGCTGCTGGAAGCCCAGTGCTGTCTTGCCCCTTTCTATGGAGGGACTAGAGTGAGGTGCAGGCCCGCCCCCCCGCCAGCCTAGTTTGTTAGCACAGGGCCCAGGGCCCATGAGAGCGCCGTTTGGGAGGAGTAAGTGAGAGAAGACACTTGGGAGCAGGCTTTGGCCCACTATCCGTCTCCAGGAGTGTGGGCCTTAGGGAGATCGCACCTGCCTCATCCTGACCAGCCTCCATCCCTACACCCAGCCTCGTGGTCATCAGGCAGAGGGGCACTGCAGAAAGCCACTGACCTTTACACATACCACTTGTGCCCCCACTGCCAAGCTTGGAAGTCAGCCTGATGCCAACCCCAGGTGCACAACAGACTCTCCCTGTGGCCTTAGGCAGCTTCCCTACCCTCTCTGTGCCCAGTGAACCCCTCCCTGAGGCAGGTTAATAGAAGTGCTTGGTGTGCAGGCTGTCGTGTCGGTGGAGACAGTTTATGCCTGATACCAAGCGAGCCCTCAGCAACCGTCCCCTGCTGTTGCCTCCACAGCCTGGAACCAGCTGTGGCCCATGCTGCCGTGACTCCAGGGGAGGTTCCCATCACCTGAGACCCTCGAACTCTGGGGGCTTATGGTCAGATGTGGGGAGGGGGCCTCTGCCTCTGACTTTTCCTCCCATGGTCACCTCCCACTGTCCTGATTTCACAGCTGAGCTGTTCATGGAGCAGCGACATCTCAAGGAGGCAGGTTTCTGCATCCAAGAGGCGGCGGGCCTCTTCCCCACCTCGCACTCGGTACTCTACATGCGGGGCCGGCTTGCTGAGATGAAGGGCAACCTGGAGGAGGCTGAGCAGCTGTACAAGGAGGCACTCACAGTGAACCCTGATGGTGTGCGGATCATGCACAGCCTGGTGAGTCAGTCCCCAGCCCCGAGAGGGGCCTCGGGGACCCTCCTCCCCTCTCACCCCCTCTACCGTCTGCGTGGGCCCTGTTGTCTGCAGGGAGGTGGCCCCCTACCTGCTCTGCTGGGAGAGAGCAAACCAGTTTGTGGAGGCAGGCCATTCCCCTTCTGTCAGAGCCTGCCTGAGTTGATGAAAAATCTAGGATGGGTTGATATTTATGACTTCCTTTTTGCTCTAAGCTTCTGTAAAGCAGTGTAACCCCAAAGGGATTCCTCCTCAGCTCCTTGTCCTGGACACTCCAGGCAAAATGCCTGGCTTTCTGGGAGTCCTCGGGCCCTCGATGCTCACTGGGCTACCGCTCCCACTTTAAAGGAGCTCCGTGTCTCTTTGCTGGCTGGCATTCAGGGGATGTCATGGGTGGGCTGTCACGGCAGGCCTTGCTCGAGCACACATGGAAAATGGCCCCTGGGGGGTGGGTTAGAGGGCCCAGCAGGCCCCAGTCCTGGGACGTGACACTCAGGACTTGGGTGCCCACTGTTCGGTGACTTTCTATGGGAAGGTCTGGAAGGCTGGGAGTAGGATGCTGGTGTTCTTGGCTTGGCCTTGCCATTCTCTTTCCAGGAGATCGTGAGCAAGTTGGCCCCCATCTCTGAGCCTCGGGTTGACTTATCTATGCAATGGGGATTCTCTGGTGCAGGAAACATTTATTGAATACCTGCTCTGACAGCTGGTATAGTAGACCGGCGAGATAACTGGTTTTCCTTCCTTTCCTTAGTTACTTTTATTTATTTATTTTTTTCCTTAGCTGCTTTCAGAGAGCAGGTTATCAGGATAAATGTAATGCTCTGAGAGTGTATAGGCATGTGTCAACAGTGATTTTTGAAGTATAATTTAGGAACATCCCATTAGCAACACAGTGTTCCCCTATCAGGGTGCAGGTCCCACCTCAGATGCCCCAAATGAGCATCCTCTGAGGGGAGGGCATCCCCAACATCAGCCACATGCAGAACATAGAGAGGTCAGAATGACTCCAGATGGCTGCAGGCTTATCATTGCCAAAAGGGTTCTGATTCCTTCCCAAGGAGCAGCCACAGGGAGTTCGATTTCCGCTCTGTGTCAGGAACAACAGTATAGCTCTCAAGAATAGGAGAAGTACAAGCTCAGGAGGTATCTGTTGAGGTCATTGCCAAGAGAACAGAAATCCTACTTGGGGGAGGAGCCGGGCCAGGTGGTCTTTATAGGGTCCTTCCCAACCCCAGTAGCCCCTGAAAACAGATTAGAGCCTCCCAGCTCAGCTGTTATTCCTGCTGCTTGATTTCTTAAAGGATGTCTGCCCTGGGCATACATGTGTGAATGTTCCGCGTCAGCTGAAGACCGCCCACGCGGTGACGTCACACCCTGGCCTGCGTTCCCCTCCACATGGCCGCGTGTTGCCTTGCAGTCTGCTCAGCAAATGTTTGTTTTTTGCAAGGCAAATCCTCCTTCCTCCCGCAGTTCAGACATTAGCTCCTGTGATAGATGCCTCCCTGGGGGTCCCATCCAGAAACTTGATTAGGGAGGATGTGGGCTGTGTCCTTAGGCCTGCAGCCAGGCAGAGAGACATCTGTCTTCTCCTGCGCTTGCAGAGCAGAGCCTGCGTCTCGGACCCTAAAACCCAATGAAGTCCAGTAACAGGTACGATTTTGAAATAACAGTGGCCCATTCTTCATTTATGCTCATTATTGTTTGTAGCTGTTTTCCTGAAATTGAGGCCAGTTCCAGAGGCGGGTTTCCATGGTAACAGAATAGCAGCCCAGAGTGGCTCCCTACAGATGTTTCTGAAATGGCCCCTGTTCTCTTCCCCGGGGTGCCTGGCTGAGGGGATGAAATGAGAGCGAGTCAGAGCCGGGCATGCCCACTGTTAAAGTCACAGACAAGCAGAGGGGCAGTCAGCTCTGGCGTGGGCAACCCGTTGGCTTTCCACACGTTCTGTTCCTGCTGGCAGCCCACACATATGCCTGGAGAATAGCAAATTTCAAGCCTGGAGAAGATTTATAAAGCCCTCTTTGCCCAAAGACACAGGAACACCTTTGCATGTTGATCTCCTGCGTTCTCTGATGTAAGTGTCTTTCCCAGGCTGGCTGCAGGCTCAGAACCTCTGGGATCTCATCCTGGCTCTGGCTCTAATTCACTTGGGTAATTAAGGAAAAGGCACGCATAACTTCTACATTCCTGATGTCTCCTTTGGTAGATGACTAATAATCTTTGTCGTTCCTAGACCAGTGCTAATCACAGGATGTGACATTTCTAGAGGTCTACAGTGCAGCATCAGAGAAGGCAAACAGCATACAGGCCCCTGCTGTCCAGTTCCTCACCCAGTCCAGACATTGCTAATCAATCACAGCACTTTTTCTCACTGGCAACTGGTGTGACCTTGGGATCTTTTTCACCATGGTACAACATGAGGGAAGCCACTCCCTGGCGGTCTAAGTCAACTTGGCCTTTGTGTAAGGGATTCACTGTAAAAATAGTAGAGAATGAGAGAGACCCATCAGTTGTCTCAACCTTTGTGAATTCTGGAGGTTGGTGCATCCTTGGAGAATTATCTGGAGAAAGGAACATGGAAGGAAACTGGTATCCATCCCCTCCCCATGCAGTTATTGCCAAAGCAGATTCCCAAGGACAATGTCCTGGCCTTGCCACACCACTGTGTTTCTATGAGGACATTAGCCTCTGATGGGAGCAAGGATAGGAGAGGCGCCCCTCCTCTGAGAGCATAGCCCCCCTGGCCTGGGCTGGGAGAGCTCTGGATCCCTTGGTGAGCTGTGTGGGTGCCGGGCTCCGCTTTATAGTCTGGAGAGCAAGATCATAGAATACTAGGAGCCCCGCCTCACGGCCTCTCCCTGTGGCTGTATGCATGGGACAGGAAATGTGGGGACAGGCCAAAGGAAGCCTTGGGAGTGTTGGGCTACTGCTCTTAGGAGGCAGACATTTGAAGAACATGAACTTTGGCCCAGAAGCAGGTTCTCTACTTTCCCAGGCCTACTGCCCACCACCCCCGTCCCCCCACCCTGGCAGGAATGGGAGGCCTTTCCATGGTTCAGGCTCCATGCTGGGCTCAGCTCAGGCTTTCCCACCCAGCAGACGGGATGGACACACCAGCTTAGCTATACCTCTCCGGTGCCCATGAGGAGTCTGTGCCATCGGGCCCTGGCCCTGTGGGCTGCCTCCTCCATGGGGCTCATGGATGGCCAGCTCACTTCTGGAGACTGCCAGATGCAGAAAGAAAAAGCCGTGCTCCCTACAGATGGAAATTCCCATCGAAACCTCAGGGCAGGTCCTGACCATCTTTGCCAGCTCCGTCTTGACCTCCCTTTCCAGTAGCCAGAAAGCCTGCTCACTCGACCTGAGTGTTCAGCCCTGAATTTATGGGCAAAAGTATCCTGTTAAGAAGGGAAAACCTGAACTTTTCTTTCCTGCCCTGAAGAAACAGGAGAAAGGAGGCATGGCCCTTCCCAAGATCAGCAGAGGTGTTGGCCCCCAAGTGACACTGTTCTTTGAACTCCACGGGGGGCGTGGTGGTGAGGAATCCAGGGCTGCAGCCCTCTCTCTCTGAGCCTGTCTCTGCCCCACTGCCTCCCAGAAGGCTCTCTGCATATCTGAGGGAACAGAGACGCTCGGGGAAGGCAAGCAAGCCAGAGGGACTGATAGAATGGTCAAGCCAAGGAGAGCCTCCAAGGAAGACTTCAGTCCTGGAGGGTCACTAGCCCTGGCCACAGACTGACTGTTCTCCCCGCCCCTTGGCGGAGCCACATGCATGGATGCTTCGATGCAGGCTGTCTCACTGCCGAAAACCATTGAGACCCTCAGCTGCAAGTAGATAGGCATGCCGCCTCCCCCCCCCCCCCCCCCCCCGTGTTTGTGGGCGGCACCCCACCCTGCTTTCCCAGCCACAGGCTCTGGGGTTTCCTGGCACCTCTCTGGCCAGGACTCCCTGCTCCTGGTTGGCCCTGCCCGTGGTCATGCTTCCTTCTTGGGACAGAGTTCCAGGCTTTGGTTGCCCTGTCTCCCCAGAACCCTTTCCTCTGCAGGCCCCCCAGCCCCAGAGGGAAACTGCCCTGAATGAACTTTGGCTCCTGTGATGTAATTCCTGGGGATATAATTTCTGAAGCAGTCCTGGCCTCATGACCCAGCCTATTCTTCCTCCACATGCCCCTGGAAAGACAGGAAGACAGCGTTTCTGTCATCTGTTGCCCTGATGAGCATGTGGCAGTGAATTAGTTCCCTGTACTCGGTCCCTCTCGCTCCCACTGTGGAGCTTGCCGGCTCATTTCTCCGGTGCATTTGGGGTTCAGGGGCATGGCCATAGCATGTGACCGGCCCCATTTGGCCCCGGAATCTCTGGTCCCTCTTTCCCCAGGCTGGGGCTTGCCATAGCATCCCCCACATCCCAGAAGCTGCCCACCACCATCCTGGCCTCTCCCTGAGGTGGGGCCTGAATCAGCCAGAACCTGGGCTCTGGCCCACCCTGCCCCACCCAGGCCTGTGGCGCTGGGATGGGCCCCATGTAGGTGCTCCAGGAATCCCACAGCAGGCTCTGCTCTCCAAGGCCATACGGGTGAGCTCTGGTGGCACAGAGCACCTAGAGGGCAGGACTGGACAGGAGAGATGACCCACGTGACACAAAGAGCCGGCCCTAACAGCCTTCGTGTTCCAGGGCTCTTGGAACACTGGCTCTGTTTTGCCTTCTGTCTAATGGGGGTAATAATTTAGGCCCTTGTGACTTCCAAAGAAGCTTTTAGCATTCAGATGACCTAAGTGCTGTGAAAAGATAAATCAACATGCATTTTTGTCACCATTTGTGTAAAAGACTTGGTGGCAGAGGGCCGAAGCCTAAGCTCAGCCTTTGATTGAGGATGTCAGTCAAAGGATGTCCCACTTTGGAACATCTGGATGTCCAGATTTCCGTGGGCTGCCAGCTGGGTGCTGAGAAGGGAGGAGGGGGAGCTGGGCAGGGACCAGGGCCTCAGAGCTACACAGAGGTTGTGTTTGGGGCTGGTTGGCTGGGGTGGTATTTAAGCCCTAGAATCAGAGAGCCAGCTTGTGTCTGGAGGTGGGAGCTCGGTTCTGAGTCTCATGGACCTGGACCAAGCCCCCCTTTGCCTATATTACTGCTTCACCATGACCAAGTTGCTCAACCTCTTGGCACCGTAGTGTTCTCATCTGGAAAATGGTCATCACAATGCCAAACACCTAGGTCCTCTGTTTCTATTCAGTTAACTAATTCTGTAAGTTAATGGCCCAGTAGTTGGGGTGACTTTTACCTTTTCCATGCTGAAACATGGAAGGCTGGGAACAGACACTCGTGGTTTGTAGAGGGTTTGTAGAGGGAAGTAGAGGCCCAGAGCCGAGCCCCAGAGATTCACTGTAGCAGAGCCTCTTGGTCCTCACTGAGCCCATTAGATGCTTCTGGCCAAGGCAGAGGTGTGCAGGACCCCAGACCAAATGCCGTGTGCCTGGTACAGGAGTATCCACAGTGCAAGGCCAGGCTGACCTTAGCTGAGAGCAGGGCTCAGTAGGCCAGAGACTGAGGTGAGGGCGAGAACCATTTCCAGGCTGGTCTCTTCAGCAGACGAGGCCTGCTGGGGACCTGAGACCGCTGGGGAGGAGGAGCAGGAAAGGCCAGGTTCTGAGGAGGCCCTGCTTGGCCTTTTGCTTTGACCTCTGTCAGGCCAGGCTGCTTCAGCCTATTTCCTGACTGGAAGGAGGAAAGGTGTCCTGAGCAGCTGCAGAGTAAAACCCAGTACCTGGCCCTCTGAAGGTTCCCTGGTGCCAGCTGAGGCCAGTAAGCACACAGAACAGCAGGGTTTCTGGTTCCTGGGGCCTGATGCCTTGGGGTCTTGGACAACCCACCTGCTCTAGGCTTCTCCCTCCTTTTTGGCTTCCTGAACTATGGCAAGTAGCTAGGAGCGCGCAGGCAGCTGGGAGGAACGGGAAGGCCCAGAAGTCTTGTGCTGTGTTGTGCTGTCTGTACAGGAACCCTGAGTCCTTCACACACACACACACACACACACACACACACACGTGTGCACGCATGCTCACAGCTCCTCTCCATAGAATCTGCATCTGCCCCACCAGCTCTGATAGACAGGGAACATTGCTCTATTTGGCAGGAAAGCTCGGTAGGAACGTCTTGTTGGCCATCTGGCCTCCTAGTGCTGTTGTTTTATTCTGAGTTCTCTCTCTCATCCCTCCCAAGTCTTGCCTGAGGACTGCATTCCCTGGTGGGAAAGTAGAGTGGAGTGGAGCGGGAGGGAGAAGGGATTTCTGGAGGCTCGCTGTGTGGGGCATGTCCCCCAGCGGTGGCCTCACCAGGGTTCAGGCCCTTGCCTACCCACCTCATTCTTGGGCTGGTGCAGCCCCCAGCCCAGGCTCAGAGACCTTCAAGAAGGTGAAGGCAGGCTCCCTTGGCTCTGGCTCAAGACTTTGCGAAAGCCTTGGGCTTAAGTGTGGGCTCCTGAAGTCCTCAGCATCCCTTTGGTGCAAAAAGGTGATTTTATGAAAGCACGGGGACAGGACCCGTGGGCAGAAAGAGCTGCACTGGGGTCACGAGGAGTGGCCCCTTATATACTTACAAGTTGAAAGGAGGTTAGGGATAATGTAAGTCTCTAAGGAATTTTGGAAGCAAGGTTTCCAGGACCTTGAGCTATTGTTGGGGAAAGGTCATTTTTTACCATCTAATGATGGATATCAGTGGGCTTTATGCTTGGGGGATGATTGCCAACACATATCTTAGGTTTAGAGATAAAGGAAGTTTCCAGAGGAATTTTTATATGTAAAAGTAGGCTTACGGTATCCTGGAGGGGAGGGGTCTGGAGGGGATTGCCCTTTGCCCTTAGCAAAGTGTCAACATCGAGGCAGCTGAGTCCCTAGAGGAAGTTCACTCTGTTTCAAGGACTTGTCAATGGGCTGTAGGTGGTAAGGAAATTTAATAATTTTTCTTCTGCCTTTGTTTCCCACATCACTTTTGGCTTAATTTAGCTCCAAAATCAATGGTCTGAAAGACTCCCTGTGATGGGAGGGTACAGCAGGCTCCAGCCTTCCCCTTGTCCAGTGGGTTAGGAGCCCCCTCCCCTTAGCTTCGCCTCCCATCCAGAGAAGGGAGCTTCTGCGATGGTGCCCCCCTCACTCCTCCTCACAGGGTGTTCAGTTGGATCATCCACAGTCTGGGCTCCTGACTGAGGCCTGAGGGCCCACCTATGCCCTAGAGTGGTCAGAGCCTCCAGAGGCCCAGAGCCTGAAACCAGTCCAAAATGTGGGAGGGGAAAAGGCAGAGCCCCCTAGGAGGTGATGTGCTTTCTCCTCAGGCTAGTGTTCACCTTTGAGTCTGTCCATGGCTCTCTGAAGACAGACAACCCCACCACCACCACCAAGAGGCCCACTGGTGTTCAACATCTCACCTGGGAGTGTGGGGGTAGGCAGGAGCCTGAAGGGAGGAATGGGTTCTGCCACACGATCACGGCTGCCTCTGCTACCCCCACCTAGTTGGGCTCTAAGTGAGTCTGTTGGCCTCTTTGGATGAAAGCTTAGGGGAGCTTGTCAACCAGATGTTGGGTGGGGTCTAGAAGAATTTGTGCCCCTTTTCCCAAAAGGGAGGTGGGACCAGCCTGGGGCCTTGGAGCTGCCCCAGCTCCAGGAGGGATGTGGTGCTCTGTGGGCTCTGTTCTCAGCCCGGAGAGACACCTCATTCCCAGTCTGGTTGGACGGGTTGAGGCTGACACCTGGGAGAACCTGGCATCCGGAGAGGGCCTGAGCGCCTCAGCTCCGGCTGGAATGTGGGCCTCCTCCGCAGGGTGTGTCAGCCTCAGGATGGGTGAGGGGAGCAACCTCAGAGGTGGCCCCACCCCAGGCTCCTCCCTGCAGCCCAGGGTCCCCAAGCGGAGGGCTCCTGGGACCAGGAGGCTCCAGCAATGATTCCCTGCTTCCCAGCTGGAAAGGCTGTTACAGAATCCCAGGAATGTGCCTTGAGCTCAGAAAGAAAATTCCCAAAATAACTTCTATAAATACTTGAGGGAAGGGACTGGGAGGGAGCTCTCAGCCTGGCCTGCAGCTGGCCTAGTGCTGGGGGCTGCTTCCCAGCAGCTTCCCCCCATCCCCAACCCAGAAGAATAAAAAGACACATACAGCCGAGACCTTCCTGCTACCCCTCCACTCTTGGCCAACAATGTCAGGCACTGAATTAATGAGGTGAGATGGTGTGTAGTAGCAATACTGAGAAGTAGCAATACTGAGAAAGGAAGGAGGGACCTGTCTTCTCCTTCATCCCCATCCCAGGCTGCAGTCTTTGTACCCCTCCCCCCCACCCCCAGAGAACCTTATCTTCCAACAGGGAGGGCCCCTCGGGCTGCCTGTCCCTGTGGCCCTAAGCAGGTCAGCAAACACGCACACCTAAGTGCCTCTGGTATACCTGGCTCAGAACCCAGGACCCTCCCACCTGCACTCTATTGAGCTGCCAACTTGTGGGGAATAGCCAAGCAGGCAGGAGCCACGGACCCTGCCCCTCTCAGCCTAAGATGGCTTGCACAAGAGAGCCCACCAGTAATGAATCATAACCTCAAGGCGATGGCATGGCCAGGAGGTGCTATCCTGGGAGGCTTGCTGGAGGAGGAGGGTCCTGGGTAGTTGAGATGAGGCCAGATGTTCCCTCCTCCCTGAGCTCCAGGAAGGGAGGGTAGGAGGAATGAATGAAGTTGGGAATTTCCGGGGCCTTTCCCCATAGCCCTGCCCTCCCTGAATGTCCGTAACCTTGGCCCCTTCTCAAAGGTGTGTTGCTCAACAGCCATGAGCAACTCGCACGTTGCTTTCCGACTGCTGCGGCCGCCTGGCTGTGGCGTCTCCCAGGTGAGGGTCAGAGGCTGAGTCACCTACTGGCAGGTCTGGTTTCTCTTGGCTCAGGGTGCCCCCTGGCCAGAGTGGGGAAGAGTCATCAGGGACGTTTGGGTGGAACGGTGTTCCCACCATCTCCCTGGAGACCTGTTCTCTGGGTAGCTAGGGTGGGGGTGCCGAGCAGGGGGTGGTGATGGCAGGCCCTTGGCACAGCACCAGGCTGGGGGCAGAGCAGGTGAGACCTCACGTCGTCCTGAGGCTGGCCCTGCCCAGTTGTCAGGCAGCAAACAGCTCCAAGTTGCTACCAAACACGAACAGGAACAGACGGGTGTCTCAGGCAGGTGGCAGCAGATCCTGTTACAGGCCCTGGGCTTCGGGGCCCCAGCCTGACCCCAGCCCGGTGTCTCCTTTCAGGCTCTGAGGTCAGCACCCCAGGGTATGGGGGATGTGATCCAACCCCACCCCAGGCCGAGTCTTTGTCCACAGGGAGCCTTGCCCTCTAGAGAAATCATCTTCTACTCCTCACTCTGACAGGACCCTCTGCTCATCCTGGGGACACTTCCCGTTGCTGTCAGCACACTGTGGGCCCTGCCTACAGGATTGCAGATTCATCCTCGCAGACTCTTAACAATTCCCTACCAGGAAGAACCATTCTGTCCTCTGGTTCACAGATGAGGAAACCACAGCTCAGAGAAAACAGGCCAGTGGCCCATGGTCACTGCACTTGTCAGTGGCAGAGCTGGGATTCCAGCCCAGCCTAGCTAGGTCTTCTGGCTGTGGAGCCCTGGCTCTTTTCTCTACAAGAAACATGCAGAGAAGCCTGCTGCAGACCTTGAGTAAAACCAGCAGAGCAAGACACACACACAAACACACACACACACATACACACACACACCCCTGTTTAGCCTGCGGCCACATCTGGCCCCTTACCAAACACCCACACACCGCTGGAGATCAGGGTTTTTTGAACTCCTTTTTAGCGGTAGAGCCCTCTTTTCAAACAGAATCTCCCGTGGAAGCTTGATCTAGAAAACTGAGTATGTAAACCCCACAGTGGCCCCGCCCCCACACCATGAGGCCCCGCTGGCCTTCGCATCTGTCCTCTCTTGCTCCTTCATGGGCAGGACTCCCAGGGCGCAAACCTTCCATTTTTGGTGCTTAATTTTGGTGTCTGGCGGCCCGTCGTCTCGCCCGCCTTCCCTCCTCCCTGTGGGCCCTGTTCCATTGGTTGCTGCTCAGGGTCCAGCTCCCAGGCCATGCCGGCAACACAGCTTGGCCCAGGGCCCTGCTGGCCAGACTGGGCGCTGCCCTCCACTCCCCGGCGGCCCTGAGTCAGCATGGCTCCTGGCCGGGCCCGCCCTGCCTTAGCTCCCTTGCCCTCCACCCCATCCATGGGGCTCCCCGGGGACAGCTTTGTCCTGTCTTGAAGAGGTGAGATGAAGATCACTACCCCTTCCTTCTCTGTCCCCACCCCCCAGGACCACGGCCAGCACCTTGGGAGAGGGAGAGGCTTTGCCTAGGGCTGCCTGAGTGCCGTCTTTTACTCTTGCCTCGCTGGTTGTGTTCCAAGCCTCAGAGGACTTTAGGAAATCGGGCATGTGCATCTTTCCCGGTGGGTCTCCATAGCAACAGAGGGCCTAACTCTGAGGAGCGTGGTGAGGAGGAAAATGTTCCAGCTAAAAATGTACATGGCCATCAGTGGGCGGGCGCCCGAGGGGGGGCTCCAGGAACATAGAAGGCAGCTCCTCTCCCCCAGCCCAGCCCCCGCCTGTCCAGGAAGTCAGTGTTAGGCTTTACCTCACGTCTTTGAATGAGTGGAGCCTCCCCCCAACACCCCCGTGTCAGCACACTGTGGGCCCTGCCATCCCATGCTGCATTTAAGGGCTAGGACACAGATCAGTGGGATGGAGCAAAGCAGCCCTTCTGGGACTGGGGGCCAAAGGGGGGTCCTGGTCCCCCACCCCTTACTCACTATCCTGTCCTCCCACCTCCCTGCACCCTTCCCCAGTATGAGTGAAAGAGGACACAGAAGGGACACCATCCCAGTTTCACTTCCCAAACTTCTGTGACAATTCCTGTCACTTCCTCTCTCTGCCAGCAGGGTTGTTAAAGACAAACAGCAGCACCAAGCTTCCTAGCCACCCCTGATTCGTCTACCAGAGCCTGTCCTACCCAGAAAACGCCCTCCTGTGACCCTCACCTGCCAGGCCGGGCTGGGATGGGCCGTAGGTCCCAGGACCCAGATGTCCCACCAAGACCACTGCTGATGCAGGCCAAAGAGCTGTGCCCCCCTCCCCCCAACACACACTCATAAGCTTAAGGTTCTGCCTTCAGGTTGTAGAGTCTGAAGCCTGCCGCACACATTCCTCCACACCCCTGGGGGGAAGGGTGGCTCCACAGGGTAGCAGCAAGGCCTCGGGGTGAGAGACCCACTGACTGAGAGCTCACACATGCCAGACAGTGTTCTTCGAGTGCTTTCCATACACTGACTCGTGCGAACTTGACAACCCTAAGGTGGGCACTGCGGTCTTTCCCACTTAAAGAGCTGAGGAAACGGAAGACCAGAGAGAGGGAACTTGCCAGCATCCCCAGTTATAATGGGCAGGCACACAGTTGGGTCAGCTGACTTGAAAGCTCATCCTCAAGGCTGGGAGGGACGGAGCTCCCATGGTGGGTGATCCGGGGGGCTAGGGCGGGGACAGGTACAATTTGCATGGGTTAACGACAACGGTCACTTGATGGTTCCCAAGGCTGAGACACTGAGCCCTCTCGCTGGTGGCTGAGCTGCCCCCTTGCCCTGATGGCCAGGATGCTCCTGCCACAGGGCGCCCTCACTAACCTTGCCCTGTGCTTGCCCCCCCAGGGTCTGATGCTGAGTCGGCTGGGCCACAAGAGTCTGGCCCAGAAGGTGCTGCGGGACGCTGTGGAGAGGCAGAGCACCTGCCATGAGGCCTGGCAGGGCCTGGGCGAGGTGCTACAGGCCCAGGGCCAGAGCGAGGCTGCTGTCGACTGCTTCCTCACTGCCCTTGAGCTGGAGGCCAGCAGCCCGGTGCTGCCCTTCTCCATCATCCCCAGAGAGCTGTGACCTGGCACTGCAGTGGCAGGGTGGGAGGGAGCTGCCCTAAGGGGCGGGAGGCAGGCGGACACAGGCAGGCAGCAGGGAGCACAGGACAGGGGAGGCGTGGGGCCTCAGGGAAATACATCTCTAGGGAACACGTCCGCAGGCTGCAGCCCTAGTTCTCCTCGCCTCCCCCACTCCAGTCCTGCTTTCCCTCCAGGGCCAGCTGGGTCTGGGAGCTGCTCATCTGGAGCCCAGTAGACCAGATTTGCATCGAAAGCAAATCCCTTGCTCCTTGGGATTCAGACCACCTTCGTGGCATTTATGAGGAAGGAAGTAGCTGGGAAGTCACATCAGCAAGGGAGCATCTGCCCCAGAGTGTCTATGCATCATCTCAATGTGCAATAAGGGTCTGGGTCTCCTAAGCACTTCCCCCCACTGTCTAGAAGCTCCCATAGTACACCTGCCACCCTCCACATCCCCAATCCTGGGTTGCCCAGTGACTGTGCAGAGGTGTTGGCCTCGAACTTCAGCTCCCTGATCTTCATCACCAAAGATGAACCCCACAAACTGCTCTCTGACTAGGTCAAGAGGGTTTTCCCCAGTTCCTAGCTCAGTGCCTTGGGAGATGTCTGCTTGAACCCTAAGTGACTTAGAGTCTTGGTGACCAGACTTGCTCCCTGAGAGCACAGGTTGGGGAGCCTCACAGCTGAACTTCACCTCTACCTGTGCCTCTGTGCCTGGGAAGCCCTAGGGCCCTGATCTCAGCCCCAGTCTCAGGACTGAGTTTTAGGTAACTCAGGTCTTGCCTCAGGCACTCAGAGCTTGAAGATTCTGCTGGCAAGTGGGAAGAAGATGGGATCTCTGGGTTCCTCTCCCAGGTTTGAGCTATTACAGGATGCTCCTCTTTACCCCATGAGGCCGGTTGGGCCCCACTGCTCTTCCTCTCTGCTGTCAAGTGCCTTTTGGGCCTCTGGTGTCTGGCCAGAGGCACTGAGCACCGGCCCTAACTCCCCTCCCATTTCTGCCATGCATATCTTTCTGGAACCATGCCCCAGCCCAAGCGGCCTCCTTAAGCCCTAGGCTGTAGACCCTAGGATATAAACATGGCAGCTGGACCCAGTTCTTCCTCACACTTTGTATCAACTTACTCCTTCAGGCCTTGGGTTTCTGGGCAATGGGTACAATGCAGAACCCTCTGAGATAATAATATGCAGGTGGGCAGTCTCTGGGACTGACCCCAGTACCTCTCATCCACAGTCCATTTCCACTACAGGCCATTTGGTCCCCCGGTGCCTGAGGCCCAGTGAGGACTGTAGTCAGAGACCAGTGCAGGGGACAGAGCAGATCTCTGTCAGCCGGGGACCTGGAGCTGGTGGGTGGGTATCTGCCCTGGTTCCCCCAGCCCTGCTGCATGATGGTCTTGGAATTCTCCCCAAGAAGTTACTCCGCCCCCTGGGGTGGCGTGGGGTGGGGTGGCCTTATCAGGAAATTCCTTTTTTATCTGCACTTTGGGTTTTACTTTTAAAGCTCCATCTGGTACGTCTCTCTCATCTTAAGGTGTGTGGAAAGATGGGATGAGGGCTGTCCTGCTCGTCATTGCCCAGTCTGCTCCTCAGGGAGAAGGGGCTGTCGGATACCCACCCTCCTCACCACACTGGCTCAGCACTGTGCACCCCCGGGTGCCTCCCAGAGAGGGCCTGCCCCCTCCTGGTTCCCCGCACCACAAGGGACACAGCAGAGGACACCAGAGCCTTCACTGCTTGGTTGAAGGATCTCTGTCTCTGTGTGTGTGTATAAATATAGATATATAGATATATATATGATAGAGATCTATTTTTATTCTGAAATTCTGTTAGAAAAAAACCTAACGAGAGATGCAAATGATCTGTCTCGGGATGCCCAAAGATTAGTAGTTGGCTATTGGTCACAGGACAGGCACCAAATGCATTTCTGCTGGCAGCATTACTCTGGAGGAATCCTCTGAGGGTTGGGCCAAGTTGTGGGCAATTTGAATAAAGGTCTGGAATAAAGAGATCCTTGGAAGGAATGCAGTGTGTTCATTTCCTCCAATAGGTATCCCAGAACAGGCTTTGAGTGCTTAGTGAGGAGGGAGTGTTGCAGGAAGAGAGGCCTGAGAAGCCATGAGTGGGGAGGGGTGGGGAGGAGGAAGCGGGGAGGGGCCCGGGAAGAGACTGGTGGGAGCAGGGGGAGATGGGGGGGGCATGTTAGGCAGGTGCTGAAGCCTGGAGGGGACTGGAAGGAGGCAGTGGGGGGGTCTGGGTGGGGCCTCCGGAGTAAGCTTCCCCTCCGCCTGCCACTGTACCTCCCGTGGGCCTGAGCCTCCCGCTGCCTGTGGGCACTGCGGGTGGCGCATCTTGGGTACCTGGAGGAGAAGTACCCAGAGAGAGCTGCGTGCCGAGGGTGCCCGCTGCATGCGGCCTGACCAGCCACCTCGCCGTGAAGTCCATGCCAGTGCACTCCTAAAACACGTCACACCCATGCCAGTATACCCCGTATCAAAGAAACATGCATCACAATCTGGAAGGAGGACTGGGGTTTGCAGAGAAGCTCTGTTTTCTTTGTGTGCCCCCTGGGATCATCAGGTGCACCCCCAGAGCTGCAGCCACTCACTTGGAAGAGAGTGGGTACCATTCTCTCCTGGCACAGGCGAGAACTTCCCACTCCCATGGCCTCATGGAGGTCCTGCCTCCTCCGCCCTCACCCTCAGCTCTATTCTTGTGGGGACAGCATTGCTGTTCAAGGGAGGAAGGGCCTTTTTTGGAGCTGGTGGGGGCCCAACTTCCCTTTCACTGTGATGCTTTAGGAAAACACATTCAGTCTGCAGTGATTAAACAATTGGTATCATGTTACTACTTTCACACCCTCACCACCAGCTTGAGGACCCTTGCAGTGACCAAGACTGCCTGAGGCCACACATAGCATCACCTCGTGCCCCAGTCCTGGAGAAAGGTCTAGAAAGCTCACCCTACAAAGAAGAGAATGGAGAAAGGGAGGGGAGGCCTTCCTACTCCGGACACAAGCTGACCAAGGTTGGTCAGATGTTAGAGAGTCAGGCAGTAAGTGGAGACTCGAGCGTTTCCTGACCCCCAGTTCCCATCTGCAGACCTCCCCTTGTACATACGTACGTACATACGTACGTGTACACACACACACACACACACACACACACACACACGGTCTGGGGACAAGACTCAGGATTGCATAGTCGTGTACACACACACACACACACACTCCCATCCATGGTGCCAGAACAAGGGCTACGGTCTGGGGACAAGACTCAGGATTGCATAGTCGCCCCCATGGACCTCCAGCACCCCTGGCAGGCTCTGGGACACAGCCCTTCAGTATTAATAGTGTTTATCTACAGGCATAAATATGAATGGAATTTCAGCCACCAACACCCAGACTCCTTTCTGATACCAAAGAGCTCATTGTTGCATTCGCTCCCCCACCGGGCCCTCGGATGTCATCACCATGCAAATATTTCTCAGCCTTGGGAAGCTTCCAACTAAACAAACCTCCCCCAGCCCATGCTGCCAGCTCCCGATGGCAGCCCATAATCAGGGAGCCTTACACATGAGCGACCTGTGGGACCAACCCCCACGGTGCCAACCTGAAGGACTGTGGAGGCTAGGAAGGTGGTGATGGAGAGAGTATCCTGTCTGTCCCCTGCCAGAAATTCCTTGGAATTTTTATCAGACTGTTCCAGTTGCAAAGGACAGAGACCCCTGGAGGTCGCTCCCAGAGAGAGACAAGGGGTGCTTCCAGGAGCCCGAGAACAGTAACTGTGGGGCATGGACCTGGGGCCAAAGCAGCCACAATCTGGCTTCTCTGATGGCATCAGAAACCAGGCTGGGCTCAAAGGCATAACTCTGCTCTGAACTGGCTCATCTCTTAGCAAGAAAGTGGCAGCCTTTAGTAATACTCTCCTTGCACTCGACAATGTACATACTTGTCATGTTGCTCCTTTGGTAGTCAACCACCATGGGAGGTGGGTTTGGTCCCCATGAAAGGAAGAGAGGTCACGGTGCCCGAGAACCTAGGTCCTGGCCTACAGAGCCAGTGCTCTGGCCACTGGCCCCCTTCTGAGGACCCGGCACAGCACCGACTCATGGACCCTTGAGGGAGAGCCACAGGAAGTGCCTGTCCCCGAAGCAGCATGCTGGTCCCTCTGAAGTCCATGGAAATGTGCATCATGGGGGGGGGGGCCTCTACTGCAGCATTAAAGGGGGTGATGTAGGTGTGGGGTGCCACAGCCTCACCCCACTGGCTGAAGGCTTGGGCCCCGGCTTTGGTGAGGAGGAAGGAGTGATGCTCAGTCATCCTGCTGCTGTCGCCCTTCTGCGGCCAGAGAGGACTCTCCTTAAGTGGAGGTCCCTCAAGAGGCTGGAACGTCCCCAAATAGCAAGAGGGTTCAAAAGATGCCAGGCGGCCCGGAAACATGACGGACTCGCCACAGGAGCTGTGTGCGGGCCATGTGATGCCACTGCCCTGCCTGCCGGGACCATGTGACATGGTGGGGGAGAGGGTGGTCCCCAGACTGTCACTGTTCTCCTGTTCTCACTCACTCTCTGATTCTCTTTCTCCCTTAACTGTCATTGTGGACTTTGTTTTAAAGCTTTTATTTATTTGTCAAAGAGAGAGAATGCTCGCACAAGCAGGGAGAGCAGCAGGTAGTGGGAGAGGGAGAAGCAGACTCCCGGCTGAGCAAGGAGCCTGATGCAGGACTTGATGCCAGATTTGACACTGACCTGCTCTTTTATCCTCTGTCCCATCCATATGCCCATTGGTTGATCGTGTTCTTCGGAGCATTGTTTTCCTCCAGCCCCAGTCCAGGTACTCCCCTTGGTTGTTCTGTCTCTTTTGTTTCCTTTTGCCTCTCTTTGCCTTTCGGGACACTGACATTGCTAAAGGCTGCAGGGTGTCTGGCCTCTGTAATAGGAGTGTGGGATGGTGGAAGGGGGAAGCAGTGGGTGGGGGAGGAGAAGCCCTGGGTGAGGGGGTGTAGGGAAGGCAGCTGGTGGGGAGGGGCATGGAGCAAGAATGAAGAGCAGGTGAATCTTCCTGAAGACAGAGCTCTCAGAAAGAAAGAGGGAAGCCCACTTTCCCCCCTCCTCTGAAGGGCCAAAAGATGGTGGAGGCACTAGCGCTCCGTTCCATCCCGAGCAAACTTTCCAGCTCCAACAGCCTGACTCTGATGTCAAGACTCCCCATCTGTAACTGATCTTAATCACTTCGGCTGGTGGGGAGGGCAGAGGAAGAAAGAGGCCGTTAGAGGTTCCCTTGCACGCTGGTCTTGTGCCCAGGGGCCCAAGGCTCACTACCTGCCCCCCAACCAAGGGCCAGGGCTCAGTGGCTGTGGGTGGTGTCCTCCCACACTGCTCCCACTCCCCAAGGGCTGCCTTGAGAAGCACCCTGCCAAGAGTGCAGGGGCTTCGGGGGCCTGGCCCCATGCAAGCTGGGGGTGTGTCACAGAGGGGAGCTGGGGCCAGGGCACTGTCCTGCATCCAGACAGCTTCTCTTAGCTTGGAGCAGCACTTTCCCTCGGCTTTGCTCTCTTTCTCTTCCTTCCTTCTTCCTTCTGTGCCTCTGTAAAGTCTCCTGTGGCTTCAAAGACTCGTGCCCCACCCCCACAGCTGCTCCACCCCTGCAAGTCCTCTTCCCAGAATACCTGCGGGGGCTCACTCTGTACCCCTCCTTCTTCAGGACCCAATTCCCATACCTTCCCGAAGCATCTCTTCCCCACTGCCCACCTTTCACCATCCCGGTAGGGGACACTATCGCTTGGCAGAACAATCAGGCAGGCACAGGCCCCGGGGGATTATTCTTCCTGAGGGCTGTCCCCATCCCCACACACTTGGCCTCAGCTGTGCCTACATGTGCCCTCACGAGTGGGACCCTCTGGACTCTAGGGAGGCTCTCCTGCTCCTGGAAGACTTGGGGTAGAAATTCGGAGCAAGGCCAGCTTGTCTCCTCCCACAGGCTGACCTTAGCTTTCCCTCTCACCTAACCCCCATGCCATCCCAGCGCTTTACCCTGAGGGTGGCTAAGGCAGAAGCTCGGCAGAGGGCCGCAGCCCTCCCGAGTCTCCTGTGGCTGCTCAAGGGCCTGCAGTTGGTCCCAAACCATTTTAACTTCTTCATAAATTTACATGTGTATTTAATCCTACTCTACAAATTAGTGTAAAAATAAGCATCTTCGCCATTAGGATCTTCACCTGCATTGTAGATACATGGATCATTGGACACAATTTTCCAGAAACTTCGTTTTCATGTCCATATAAGTTATTTAAGCCTGGGCACTTTGACTATACCTGAAACTAATAAAACACTGTTGGGGTTATATTATATGTTGGGGCACCTGGAGATCTCAGTTGGTGAAGTGTCTGCCTTCGGCTCAGGTCATGATCTTGGGGTCTTGGGGTGGAGTCCCGCATCAAGCTCCCTGCTCAGCAGAGAGTCTGCTTCTCCCTCTCTCTCTCTCACCCTCCTCCCCACGTGTTCATTCTCTCTCTCTTTCTCTAAAAAACAAAAACACTATGTTAACTATGCTAGAATTAAAACAAATAAAATATAGGGTGCTTTTAAAATACTGGAATAATGTGGCCCCTGGAAATTCTAACTGGAAATTCTATCTGGAGTTAGAAGTAACACTTGTAAAACACTAGAAGAGACCCCCCCCCGCCCCACCCAATCCCACTTCCCATAATGCAACTTTTAACACAAGTACCTCTTAAGTGATCTAGAGAGAGCTTGTTTATAACATCTAACACCTGAAAACTTATTATCAAACCTCCAGGAAGAACTTCTAAATCAGTACTCAATTTCTTTACCTCCTCTTTTTTAAAAACTTATTTCATCAGATGACTTCTGTCAGTACCCAAAACCAGCAACAACTAAGGTTATTCAGGCTAATGGCCATTCGCTGAATAATTCTTTGTGGTCCAAAATAATCAAAGGAACTTCCATAATATAGTTTATACAAGCCTGTCCATCTCCTAGAGGATAATTGTGTGTCTTGGAGCACATGGCATATTCAATGAGCACCTACTAACTGCTAATGCTGTGCCAGGCACCGGGAAATTCCCTGATGCCCAGTAGGTCCCGACTCTATGATCCCGGAGCCCACAGTCCAATGCTGGCCTCAGGCAAGTATTTGAAGGACTGCTGGGGCATTAATAAGAGGCACCTACCCCAGTTAGGAAGATGGGGGAGGGTGCTTGGAATTAGCACACCAAGGGCGGGTGCGGGGAGTATTTCTGGCAGAAGAATGCCTCACTCCCTTATCCCAGCTACAGGTTAGATAGATGCTGTGAAGGTATGAATAATGTCCCCCACAAAGTTGTCTCTGTCCTAATCCCCAGAACCTGGGAATATGTTCTCCTACATGTTTTTTTTTTTTCTTTTTTAAAGATTTTTAATGTTTATTTCTTTAGGCAATCCCTACACCCAACGTGGGGCTTGAATTCACAACCCCAAGATCAAGAGCCCCTTGCCCTACAGACTGAGCCAGCCAGGCACCCTCTTCTCCCACGCGGTAAAGGGGCTCTACAAACATGATTAAGGGCCCTGAGAAAGGGAGATTTTCTGGATCATCTAGGTGAACCCAATACAATCACAGGGATCCTCACGAAAGGAAAGCAGGACGGTTGGAGCCAGGAGTGGTTGTGCTGGGAACAGGAGTGTAGAGTGATTTGAGGAAGAAGCCATGAGCAAAGGAAGGTGGATGGTCTCTAGAAACTGAAAAAGACAAGGAGACCATTTTTCCCCCAGAGCCTCTCAGAGGAGGCTCCTTCTGGAACGAACCCTGCCAACATCCTGACTTGAGCCCAATGAGACCGATTGGAGACTTCTCACCTCTAGAACCATAAGACAGTAAGTCTGTGTTGTTTGAGGCAACAAAGTCTATGGGAAAAGACACAGGAAACTAAGGCAGACAGTTTGGTGAAAGCTCCCTGAGGCACAGGGTTGGGCATGTGGGCTCAGGGGTACTCTGCAACCCAGAGCCCATGTCCAGCCCGGGACGGGGTGGGGATTTGAAGCCTCAGCAGGCATGACGCTGCCTGGCATGCTTCCAAGTGTCCTCTCTGGCCCTGTTGAACATGGGATTCCCCAGCAACTTCCTTTCTCTTTAAGAAGAATGTACCTTAAGAGGTTCGTTGCCAGGCAGGACCTCTGAGCTCTGGGACTTCTGAAAAAGGATGAGGGAGCAATGGCCAGCCCTCATCAAGCCCTGAGCTCCAACTGTGACCCAAACATCTCTCAGCACACCGCCTTGCTGTCCCACCCTGCCCTGCTTCTAGGCCTCTCAGTTCCACCTGGGTGAATGGAATGCCTTGTCAATCCCCGCCTCCTGTCCCTGCCTAGCCCACTCCTGTGACCAGAGATGCAGCGTCGATGGGCCTGGGCCCACCATCCGGTCTACAGTTCTCAGGCAGTAAGCCACATTCCCACAAAGAGCAGCCACACTGCTACCTCCTCAGCTGCTGGCTGGGCCTCTCTGAACCCCCACCACTCTCCAGGAGGGTAACACGTTTTCCTGAGCACTGATTTGGCCAAGGGTGTGGTTAACAGGTTCTCCCCCTGGGCTTCCCCTACCTCTGGCTATACTTCTTTCCCAACTTCCGGGTCCCATCTCTCACCCCTCCCTTGCTAATTCATCATCCCTAACTTCCCAGCTTCCACGGTTATAGACTTGGCTCCTCCTGCCATCCAGGATCGTCTCTTCTCTGGGGAGGCTGCAGAGAGGCCAGACCAGGCTTTGTGTTTCTGGCACTGGTCCCCACAAGCCCACCCAGCCCTTGTGATCCTGAATCTAGAAGCCCAAACCCACCCTTTGGGCAACCCACAGGCTCTGTATGCCTGCAACCCTGCCCTTGGCCAAAAACAAAGGTCTGTGAGGAGACCTGCCCAGAGTCAGGCTGGTAAGAGGTGCCAGGGTTCAAGGCTCCTGTGGTCCGTTCTACCCAGAACAAGCTCTACCCAAAGACACTCTGATACTAACTTTACCCAGACTGACCAGGGCCTGTGCCATCCTCTCCCCTCAGGCCTCGGCCAGAAGCTAATACAGTACTCTTCTTCAGAGCTGGGCCTGTCTTCCTCCTAAACCTCTAGGGTTGGGAAGACAGCCGGGACCTCGCACAGGATCACCGGTGACGGTGCCTTCATACTGTCTTTGAGGCAGCCCTCAATCTTGGCTGCTCATCAGAGTCACCTGGGGCTGGGGGGAAGGTATCAACAAAAAAAGTACTGGGCCTGAATCCAGTCCTCCGAGAGTTTCATGTGATCTGTCTGAGAACGGGCCGGCACCGAGATTTTTTTAAAGTTTCCCCAGGGGATTCTAAAATGTAGCTTAGAACCACTGATTCTGACCTTACAGATTTTGAACTATGTTTTCAAGAGAACAGGGCTTTCAAAATAATCTCAGGCCTGGGGGCCCGAGTCCAGGCAGCTCTGTGCTGCACTGAGGTCAGGGGCATGAAGCAGGTGACAGATGGTGCCAGAAGCAGGGCCTGGCTCCCAAGCAACCTGTGGCCCTTGGCCTCCAGGTGTGTAGCGGGTCCCCTGTAGGTCCAGAGAGCAATGGGGGTGGGGTGGAGTGGGAGTGAGGAAGAAAGGAAAGAGCACAGAGGGAGGAGGAAGAGCTGTCCCCCACAGCGCTGTGGCTTCTGACATGCTTTGACTTAATGGAGAGAGAACTTCACATGGAAACAGCAGAAGAGATTTGTAGCCACAAAGAGCCACGGCCCCTGGATGAAGCCAAATTCAGAGTACAACTGCATGTGGCTGGGTGGGTGGGAGGGGAGAGGAACAGAGGATAGTCGGGCAAGCCATGACGGGCCTCGAGAAGCTGGGTCACAGCAGTCGATAGGGGAGGGACGAGGGGCTTAGGATTTACCCCGTGGTCCCTTTCATCTGCAATGCTCTAGGGCTTTTCTAAACCCTTCTGGGCATGTCATTTGATGCACATGACAGCCCTTGTTGCTCGATGTGAACAGCCCAATCTCAGAGCTCAAGCTCAAAGTCAACCCAGGTCTGTCCAGTCTCTCCATCTTGAAAGAATAGAAGGAGGCCCTGCTCTTCAAATACCATCTCAGTTTGGGGCTGTGGCAGGAAGAAGCCATCCGGAATTCCTCTGATCTCTTAGGGAAAGCCTCTGCCTCCTTGTAGGAATTACTATAAAAAATACTGAAATATGCCAAAGAAGTAAAACATTGCTCTTCCCACCACTGCGTTATCCCAGGGTAGAGTCACAGTCTCACCAGCTAGAATCACAGAGGAGGGTGAGGGTTGTTTTACAGGCCGATGGCAAGACTGGTAAGACAGGCCAGGCTGAGGTAGCCTCAGCTCCAGAAAGATGGACAGAGTCACGGGAGCCAAAAGCAAAGCTTGGTGAATGACAACGAAATGCAAGGGGGATCCAAATGGCCCTGCAGACTGTTCCCCAGTGGTTTTACCTCCAAGCCCCTGTAAACCTCTCCAACCCATTCCTATAGGTGGGTGAAGACCTCCTTCCTTCCCTCCTTATTCTCAAGGAGTCTTCATTCCCTTCTAGAATCCAAGAAACTGCCCTCGACCCCAATTACACACATGCCACACATCTGGGGCCCTGAGCTGTGTCCACAACAAGGGTCCCGACCCTCTTGGCCACAGCTGAAGGGCCTGGGGGCCAACCCCTGTTCCAAGCTGGCCAACTGAAATCTCCCCCCAGGAACCTAGAACCAAGAGGAGCTGCTGACATTCTTTCAGCGTGTTGGCTCGGGAAATGACGTGAGGAGAGGCTGAGGCAGCCACATTACAACCTATACATGTGAAGAGGCAGTGAATGTCGGCCTTCTGAGGGAGAAGCAGGCCTGAGAGAGAAGCAGTGGGGAGACAGAGGCAGAGAGGTAGTTCCTGCCAGCCCCTGGCTCCCACTCTTGTCAGGGAGGTACCCCTGTGCTTACACCTCTTGCTGGGATGAGAGGTTCCTCTCATTTTTCATCCACAAGCCCTCACACAGACATAGACCACCTCTTACCTCTCTCACTTTCTAGAACTAACTGCTTCCCTGAGCACTGGGGCAACCTGAGCCACTGTTTCCTAGAGAAAACCCCCTCTGTCAGAAATGCCCGCTGTTACTTTCTGACCCTGCAGGGGACTCTGACCCACTTGGAGAATAAAATTTGGAACTCTCTGCCCTGCAGTCATCTTCTGATCAAAGTGGAACAGATCAGCCACCACCCCTGAGACACGTCTGATCTTAACAAGTACCTGTTTTCTATTCTAAAAGAATGCAACACAGGGAGTTTCTTCAACAAATGAGAAATTTGAATAAATTCAGTGAGATGACAACCTTCTTTTTTGCCTCCAACACCCCTTTTTGTAAGGCTTATAAGGTAGGGAAGAGAGATGGGGGTGGTTCTCCTTTTAAAATACAACAAAATAGGGGTGCCTGGGTGGCTCAGTCTGTTGGGCATCTGCCTTCAGCTTGGGTCATGATCCCAGGGTTCTGGGGTCAGGCCCCATGTGGGGCTCTCTGCTTGGCGGGGAGTCTGCTTCTCCCTTTCCCTCTGCCGCTCCACTCCCCCTGCTTGTGCTCTCTTGCCCTCTCGCCCTCTCTTTCTCTCAAATAAATGAATAAATAAAATCTTAAAAAAAAAAACCCACACAAAATATAAGCATTTATTTTAGTTTTGTCTTAAAAGTTAGTTTTTTTAATTAAAAAAAAAAAAACGATGCCCTCCATTTATTAATGATTCTGGAATCTTTCCAACCAGATACTCGCTGTCATGCGAGGGAGTGTGTCTGGCAGAGGCTGCCTGAGCAGGTCTTCCCAGCACACAGGGCTGCGTGGGTCCCTGGCTTCAGACCAAGCCCGGCCCAACTCCGTTCCACCCTCATGGCACCTCCCACTTTCGTTGGGCCAGGCTCCCTCAGTCCCCCTCCAGCAAACGTTTATCCCTGCCTTTCACCCTCAAGGGGTCTTTGCCCCCAACCTTCTTGCCCCTCCTTTCTGCCCTTCTCAGCCCTCTGGTCCCTAGCATGCAGCCATCCTTCACCGCTCATGGCCGCGGGGCCTCATCCCTGCTCTGCCTGCCTGTGGCCTCCTCTGTGCACCAGAACCAGTGACTTCACGGCTTTCTGAGATGAGTGACTGTCTTCCCAGTAGAACTACCATCACGTGAGGGCAGTCCCTGAGCTTAGACACAAGGGGACTGGAAGAGCCACATGGCACAGCTTTCAAAGCCTTCCTGGAGGCAGGCACTACCCCAAATTCCCTCTCTGGCCTTGTCTCCCCTATAGCCCTCCCCAAACTCAGTCACATGCCTTATTCATCTTTCTGTGAAGCAACCCACCCCCAGCGCCCCAACCCCAGCACACCTGGCGCAGAGCAGATACTCAAATATTTTTGTTGACTTAAAACCACAAACACCCATTGGGTTGAATCAATATTATTCTTTTCAGGGACTTGAGAGAGAGAAAGAACCACCTGCTGGGATCTTGGCACACCCAGCATAGCTTTGGTTGAATGCTGACCCCCAAGGACACATCCGTGAGGCTGTGAGGTCCTATAGCCCTAATGCCCATGGCCATGCAGAGCACAGCCCAGACACATCAGAGTCTCTCCAAGCTGCCGCAGGAGGAGCCCAGGAGCACTGTCTTGGAATGTATCCTTGGACAACAAACAGAGTGAACACACTTTATTATTCAAGCCAAGACACTTTCGAGAGTGAACTGGAAATTATGCTGGGACTATTCCACAGAAGCGGGCAGGAGGGTCGCCTGGGCAATGCATGATGTTCTGTGTCAAACCCTTCTAAAGAACATAAAACAGAGTGTTCTAAACAGAAGCACTCGCTAAACTCAAAATAGCTGAGGGCCAAGATGGTTTAAAAGCCAATTGTGTTGTTGAAGAAAAGGCTATTCTCTCGGCCCATTTTGGCTATGGTGGGGGGCTGCTTGGGGAATTGCACTGAAGATGTGTATGCTCCTGGGCCGGGGGTTTTCTGAAAACAAAACAGAAAACAGGGACTGATGAGACCATGTCTCCAACACTCAGGGGCACCCTGAGTCCAGCTGTGGGCTCAGCCCTCACTGGCAAATCCCTACTAGGGAAGATGAGGGTCACGCCCAACTACAATGGGGCACCCTTGACTTGGAGCCAGTCCTTGGAGCAGAGGCCTTCTCCCATCCATGGCTTTCTCCAGTACTCCAGAAGTGTCAAGAGAAGGGCAGACAAGCAAACACTGGCCTGAGCTTGCTAGGCAGCGGGCTCACATCCCACCTGCCCCTCAAGGCACACTTTCTCAGTGGGCACTCTGCCCAGACAGCTCCTGTCCCTGGGAACGCCATTGTCGTCCCCCCGCCAATCACCTAGTCTCATGATAAGGTACTGGAGAAAATGGACTCTGAACCTGGGTGGTTGACCTCAAAAAGTCCAGACTCCGGTTTCTGTACCTCAAAGTCTGCAGACCCCAGCGTCCAAAGTAGTCTCAAGGGATCTACAAGTTCTCATTTCTAAAAGCCATGTTTTCCTTTGGATGAAATTCTTGAAAAAGTCATTTTGCCAATGATGTCAATGAAGATTCTCTTCTACAGTGATCGAATGCAACCGATGTCATTTCCATAGACTCAGGCGAAGACTTTGATTTCTTGGGTCAGCATTTCCCATGCCGGGGGACATGTATGGATTCTGGACGCCTGAAGGGATTTTTATCTCGGGTCTATTGGTGAAGCATCAGTGTCTGTGTGTGGGGGGCCCAGGGAAGGGTTTTGACGTCAGACAGGCTTGAGTTCGAGTCCCAGTCTCACCACCAATGGCTTGGTGTGACCCTGGGCCCTGTGCTTCCTCAGCCTCACCCAAGACAGGAGGTAACGAGCTTGCTGGAGGCCCTCCAGGGCGGAGAGCCCCAGTTTGGCAGTGACAGCTCTCAGCACATTAGCTACCAGCACTATTATTATTCCCTATTATCATGGGCTTGTCATTTCCATCCTTCTTTGCAGTGTGTTATCTCTCCAGGAGAGAGAGAGGGTGGAAATAGGATTACCCTGGAAGTGGGACAGGGTGGTCAGGCTTGAGTGGATGAAGTCAGTTGCCCGCAGAAGCTGCGGTCAGTGACAGGATGTCTCCTCTGCCAAAAGCAGAGGAGCAGCCTGGAAATCTAATCAAGTCCTGGCCAGATGTCAAAGGAAGCTGAAGCCTTTATTAGTGCTATTAATGAGGAAGCAACATGCGGGTGGAGTCCTGGAAAACCAGACCACAGAACAGCAGGTCTGTGGGCCTCCGTCTCACAAGGCTACCCCCCCAGGAGGCTACCCTTGCTGGCTCTCAGACCTTGAGAACACCCGGCTCTATCCCCCAGCCCTGATTTCACTGTCACTGAGCAAACTTTGGATTGTCCTTGGCTTCAGTGAAGAGTTTCCTATAAGGGGAGACACCCTATAGAGCAAGTGGCTCCAAGCAAGCCTGCCTGACTGGACATTTGTAAATTACTCATAAAGCGCACCTTCTGGCCTTTCTATCAGCTTCCTGAGAGTTTGGTTAGCATAACTCCAGCTTCCTGAAGATGCTCAGCCTTGGGAGCTTGGACAGAAGTCTGTGTCTGGATCTTGCTAATGCCACTAGCGTGCTAAGATCTACAGAAGGGACCCACCACCTCCTGCTGTCAGGTCTGTTTTTAATTTTACCAACAGGGACTCCCCAGTAGTCCTCCAGATAAAGACCACACTAACCCCACACCAGAGCTGGTAGCTCCGGAGAGAGATCTTTATGACACAGGCCTAGGACACCCACCCTTCCTTGAACCATGGGGATGGGCCCATTTTCTTATAGGCAGAACTTGTATTTCTGTCTTCCCAACCACCTTCAGTAAGGTTACATACCAGTGAGTTCTGGGGACTTTCCAGTTGGGGTGCAGATGGGGAACAACAAGGCCATGGGAATTAAAACTGTCAGGATTTTTTTAAGAAAACTAGCCACCATTCATAAGCTTCATGTAGTGCTTTCGCAATTTTTCTTGGGTCTTCTCTAGGTCTCTGAGGCTCAAACGCTGCCACCATGTACCCGTGTCATACTGGGGACTTGACCCCCTTTGCTGTCTTTCCTGAATTCTTAGGGGCAGGATGACCATTCAGGCCATATTGGTCTCCTTTGGTTCAATAATAATGTTTCTGCTCTGAAGCCACACACACGCCTCCCCCAAAACCGTATACACAAAGAACTGTACGCGGATGGGGTCAGCCACCGCCCACTGCTTGCCTCAGTTCGTTAGATACATGTTCCCACAGAGCAGCCAGGTCACAACACTGATAGCTAATTACTATACTGGATGTTGTCAACTGGACCCCAAATTCAGCCCCCATCTTTGTGTCTGGAGTTCCTCTGAGCCTGAAACAGCCCGGGGGGCTTGCCAGATTTTTGAGCTCCACATTTTTTCCCACCTCGACCAGCAATTATTTGTGTGTATATGTGTGTGTGTGTGTGTGTGTGTACACACACATATACATACATATTAGAATTGTCTAGAACTTTAACCCAAAGCCCACTGCCCTCCCCAACCCCAATCACAAAACCTACAAACATCATCTTTTAGAGTACTTACAGAACAAGCGGGCAGGAATCGAGGTACTTTGGATTGAAAACAGGAAGTAATAGAATTTACTGGAGGTATTTTCAAGTCGTAATGACCAGGTCCTGGGCCTTCACGCTATAGGGGGAAGAAAAAGAGTTTTTTATGATTACTAATATTTGTTATATTTTAATGCTTTATTAACCTTCCACAAATAAACATACGGATCACTTGTGATAGGGTAGAAAAGTCCCTAGACTGGGGCTTGGAAATTATGAAGGTGTGCCCTAGCACAAGCCATTGTCAAGTGGGAATAATACTTGCTTTACCTGCTTTACCTGCCTTGTGGGTGTCTGGGACTGAGGCTTAAGTGACCTGTAAAAGCCCCCCTTGGTCCTGCCTGGACCCGCCATCCCACACTGGCACACCCCACTCCATCCCTATCCTTCAGACTATTAACGACTGCTGCTTTGAGTTGTTAGCTTCTTAGAACTCACGTGTTCTTTCGTAGGAGTATAGTATGTGTTATCTTAGTCCAAACAAGTCTTTATAGCGATTTGCTGACAAAAGCACAACGCTATGATATTCACATAAAATGAACACAATTTTTAAAAGACAATCATTCTAATAGAAAAATTAGTAAAAGGCAATTCACAAAGAGGAAATATAATTATTCATTTAGGAAATGGGGGGGCTTTAACCTCATTAATAACCAAATAAATTTTCATTATAATAAGGATATGATTCTTGTTTCTGGGTCTAAAAAATTCATGAAGAAAGAAAAAGGAAGAAAGGGGAAGGAAAAAGAAGGAAAAGTAAAGAAAGAAGAGAACCCCCAAATCTTAACCACCAGCATGGACACGCCTCTATGATTCTGGTGCAAGCACAAATTTGCTTAGCTTTTGTGGAGGGCAATTTGGTAAGATATGAAATGGCTTGTAAATGTCTAGACCTATCCAGAGGGAGAGAAAGGAGGTTGGTTACCAGACTGCTTTAGGAATCAAGAGACAAATGAAGAGCCCTGAGCCCACATACAGCAGGGAAAATGGAAGGGGCCCAAACATCACAGTGGATCATGTGCACAAGACGTTAACCTCTTATTTTTTTTTTTTTTTTTGGCAGTTTACTCTTTCTCTCCCATTTTATTTTATTTTATTTTATTAAAGATTTTATTTATTTATTTGACAGAGAGAGATCACAAGCAGGCAGAGAGGCAGGCAGAGAGAGAGAAGGAAGCAGGCTCCCTGCTGAGCAGAGAGCCCGATGCGGGGCTCGATCCCAGCACCCTGGGACCATGACCCGAGCCGAAGGCAGCAGCTTAACCCACTGAGCCACCCAGGCGCCCCTTTCTCTCCCATTTTAAAATACTTGTACTATTTGATAGAAATGAGTCATTCTGCATGATGTCTGGGACCTGTTCTCAAATAATGCAGGGACTAGGGGAAGTAGGGGGAGAACACACTGACCAGGAGCCACAATTGTTAGATGGGTACGCGGGGGCTCGCTGGAGGATTGTGTTTGTGTGGTTATACGTCTAAAGTTTCTACAGTACAAAGAGAGGATGTATGTTTATTATTGTGACCCAGCAAGTCCCACATTTAGGAGTTCGTCTTAAGAAAACAATCGAGAATGGATGCAAGTATTTGGAAATCAACTAAATCACCAGTAATGTGTGTCTAGGTAAATACATCGTGATTCTTCCATCCAGCTGTCTAGTGATGAATTGTTACAGACATAAAGCTACTCCCAAATACTGTTAAGTGCAAATGCAAACTTAAAAAAAAAAATGTGCCCAAAAACATGGGAAATGGAATGTTTGCTGTTTTCCCCAGGTGGCAAGATATTGTTTAAAAAGAACTTCTTTTATCATAAGAATAGTAAGAACTATTCCTCTTACCTGCATTTTCTAAGTTTTCTACAATGGACTTGAGCGCTCTTGAGATATGAAAAAAAAAAAAATTACACCTACCGTATAGATAAACGAATGTGAAAAATGAGCAAAGGAAAGAAAGATAAAATATACAGTAAGGCTAGAACAGAGAACCGTGTCCTGTGAGACCTTTCTCGTAGGTAAGGCTGGGTTGCAAATGAGCCCATCAGATACAGCGAACAGGTGCCCAGCTGCAGACCCACCAAGGGAGTTCAGAACCAGGCTTTCCCTTGTTCCCTCCCGTGGGTGGCAAAGCCGTGTCGTTGGGGCTGCCATTCTCAATTACTCCTCCGTGGATGGAGTCTGTTATTAACAGTCAAGTGCAAGTCGGAAAAATCAAGGGATGGATACGCCTCATAATTCTACAGCTCATGGCAGAGATGAAAACAGTAATACTTTGAAACTGATGCCTACGTGGGACAGAGATCACTACGGGGGTGAGGCTTTCTGTGTGGACTGACCTGTACACTCTTGCAGGAGAAATCTGAGCTGCCATAAAAGCCAAAGCATGGAAATCCAGGGGAACCCGATAGGAACAGTCACTGCGACACCCTCCACCCTCGGTTTGGCCATAATAATCACAGTACTTTCACATCAGAATGGTCTCTGCGGCAAAAGATGCTGCTAGGTGTGCTACCGTTGACTCTATGCCTACAGCAACCCCTTAAAGGATGGCTAAGAAATGCCACTGCATGGCCCCGTTCCCCCAAGCCTGATGTGGCTTCCCTTTCTGAGTTTCCAAATCATGAGCTCCTTCGGAGTTCAGGTGCCAGGTTTGGTGAAGCACTGATGTAGGCCTGTGCCACCCAGCAGCCTCCCTATACAGGCTTGGGGGCTGGCTTATCTAAATCCAAGGGCCCAAGACTTGGGGCAGAAAGAAATGACTGCATGCTATTTGCCCCGCATGTGTCTGATGCAATCTTTCAAAGAGGCAACATTAGGGAAGTGGATCCAGGCCCAAATTCATATTCCAGAAGCCACAGGAATGTTCTAAGTGAAACGTTAACGATTGGGCCAGCATCCTGCAGTGGGCGGGTGGCAGCTCCGGCAGACTCCCTACTTTGGAGGTAAACGTGAGTGGGCAGTGCAGGAATGGGGGGAAGGGGAACACCCAGCATGGCTCAGAATGTGGGTTGAGAAAATGGATCCAGATCGATGGGAGGGTGTTTAAAACAAGAATATTTGACTGGTTAGCAGGGTTACTCCCTCAGTTACTGGGGATCAATGAGCATGACCTGGAGCTTTGGTTCACATTATGTGGGATGCATGGGTGAAGGGTGGCTCCCAGGTCCATCAGGCAGTACTAAGCACCTCTCACACCAATCAGATGAGCCAGTTCTTAACCCTTGTTTTGGTCAGGGTCATGATTTGGCAACTCTGGGTTTCCCGAAGCTACACCATTCAAAGACAACTGACATTCGGAGCCAAGAGCGAACAGAATTGTCACCTTCCTAGAGTCCCAGGACCTTCTTCCAAAATAAACTACAGGAAACCTTTCATAGTTACCCACTCTTCTGCTTTGGGGTGTGATTACATCTCAACCCTCCTGACAAGATGATAATTACCTTTCTCTTCCCTTTGAAAAAGTCATTGAGTTCCTACTCAAGAGCCACGTTAAGCAACGGGGGCTACAGGGATGGCACAAATAAATAGAATACTACCTTCAACCTCAGAGGAGCTTATAGTCCAGGGAGGGATTCTTTTTATCCCAAAAGGTGCAAGGAGCGAGCACAGACCTGAGGGAGGGCTGAGCTAACTGCCTGCCTTCAAGACTCTACACCAGGTCCCACTGTTTCCGGTCTGTGCCAAGGGTTAAGTGTGATCTCTGGGCCATGGGATGGTGGAGAGGGCGGCCACTTTCTACTTACTACAAAGGGCTCAGAATGCATGGGCCCTACTGACTTTTCTGGAGTGCTCCTAGGACGCTGTCATACCATGAAGGAGCTTGCCAATGGCCGTTAACTCTCAGTACCACTGTAGGCCTTTGGTAAGCCCTGCCATGCCTACACCGAGCCCACGTCTCCTCCAGGGCTGGGGGAGTGGGACTAGCTCACCTACGTCACACTGCTCTGGAACTAAGAGGTGTATCACTCTGGGGCATCCCAGAGCAGCAAAATGCCAGGTACCTCTGAAAGACTGTGCAAGGGTAGGTGCAATTATCCCAAGTTATTATGTGTTGAATCGTGATTCCCTCAAAATCCACAAACCCTACACATTTTTATTGTGCTGAATGGTGTCCCCCCAAAACTCACAGCTCCTGTCAATTTTGAATTACGAGTACCTCAGAATGTGACCTCTATGGATATAGGGTCCTTACAGATGTAATTATTTAGGATGAGACCATTAGGATGGGCCTTAATCCGATATAATGCTATCCTTCATCAAGAGGGGAATTTAGGACACAGAGACATGCACACAGGGAAAACACCATGCAAAGACGAAGGTGAAGGCCTACAAAACAAGGGAGGCCAAAGATTGTCAGCATACCACCAGAAGCTAGGAGAAAGGAATGGAAGATACTTTCCCTCCCAGCACTCAGAAGGAATCAACACTGCCACCATGTCCATCTTGCACTTCCTCTAGAAATGGGAGACAATAAATTTCTGTTGTTTAAGCCCCTCAGTTTGTAATGGTAGCCCTAGTAAGTGAATGCATAAGTGCTCAGCTCATTTCTTCATTCGGTCATTATATAGTACACCCCACGGTGTGCTGGGAGTCGGGAATTATTCCATTGTAAGTCCATTATCCATTGTAAGTCTCCCAATATCCATTCTATCCTTTAGTATTAGAATAATTTTTAAGGGACGCATGTCTACCGAGCACAAAGGTTACATTTCCCAGCTTCCCCTGAAGCTGGGTGTAACTGGATGACTAATTTCTTGGCTATAGGACAGAGGTGAAGAGGTGTGTATGAATTCAGAGCATCCCTATGGAGAGGGCAGCTTATCCATCTGCCTCACCCTTTTGCCCCCTGGTTGGTTGGTCCCATGTTCTCTGCTCCTGGGACCTCGGGAACCGAAGCCACACTTAGCAGAGCAGCACGCAGAAATGCGATGCTGCTGGATTGCCCCACCAGCCCGGAACTGCCTACTGCAGGAAATTTATACAAGGCAGAAATCCGTTCTTCTCCCATTTATAATGTTATTTGGGTCTCTGTTTCTAGCAGCAGAACTCAATCTTAATTGACATGATAGACATGTTCCCTACTCCCGTGGGGCTTACATTCTAGCAGGGAATATATATATATATATATATGCCATGCCAAAAACATGACAAATATGTGGCATATGACACAAAGGGGCATACAGGATGCTGTGGGAGAGCATGTAAGAGGGTACACTCACGGGCCTGAGAATCCCTTAAGGAAGTGCAAATGAGCTAAGACCAAATGAGTAAGGAGGGGGTGGAGTTTCCAGGGCAAAGGGCTGGAGGAAGGGTCTGTACAGAAGCTGTAATAGGAAAGGTTAGGGAAAGCTACCCAGGGAGGAAGATGCCATTCATTTTAACCATTCAGTCAAATTCACCACATTGCAGAAATAAAATAAAAAGTGCATAGGCTCCTGTCAAAAAAAAAAAAAAAAAAGTTAGGGAACTGAAATTCAATTTTCTCCAGACAGTTAACCACTTCATTGGTTTTTACACGTGTATTAACACTAAGAACCATTTATGGTTTAACTGCATAAAATGTTCAATGTGTAAAATGTTCAATGTCACCCTTGTATTCCCAATCTCTGCAAACCATCCGCCTCTGCAAACTGGGTTTGCGGGATTGGGGGCACCTCTCCAGCCGGCTCCGTGGCTGCCCACTGCTGGCTCCCTTGGCTCCCTCGCCACTGCCAGGGCAGCTGCCCATCCCTGCCCTGTCTCTAGCTCAGTACCCACTCTGGTCACCAGTGCTCATGTAACAGTCGAGAACTTGAGGCTGGGTGAGGGCTACAAACACACACTTGAGCACCTGGGTTGTGGGATCAAGAGCCAGTTACTGACCTTGCTTCTCACTGCTGGGAGGTATCACCACTCAGCTCAAAACTATTTTTCTTTAAAAATCACAAAGTTAAAGGGAACCTAGGAAAAGCACAAAGTCTGTCCCCATTGACCAAGGTACAACTTCTCTTTCCCTTGAAGAGAGAAAAGGTCAGAAATAAAATGTATGGCCCCAAATGTCTACCTATACACCTGTAACACACAAGTAATAAGCAGCATAAATTGAAATTATTAGATGGGGTGGTAAAAGGATCTCCCCTAAATTTGGCGACATGCATGTAATAGCTGGAACACGTTCCCCCCAAAAGAAAATAGGTGCCCCAGCAGGGACAGCAGACTCTTGTGTGTGGAGGTGGGCACAGAGACAAGCCAGAGCTGCCTGTCTGGGAATTCAGGAGGAGGCCTGTGGCAAAGCGTCTGCAACTCACGAAATTCTAGAATTCTGTAACCGCTGGTCTACAGGTTCACAGGAGAGAGAAAGGAGACATGCGTGCTATTGAGTAGGGTAGACGCAAAACTTTCAGGCCAAAAGTTATTCACATTTGTGAAATTAGGAATTGACCATACCTCTTAAGTGTAGCTCGGTACTGTTTACTCCTGCCGAGTGAGAAACCACAGCAGTCCCGGGTTCCCGGCGTGGGCCGGTGGGCAGGCAACACTCAGTGATCACCAACCTGCCCACCATAAACACGCAGCTTTTACAGGACTGCACCTGCTGGGGACCCCCGGGCATTGCAGCATGGCTGTAGGTGTTCACCGGATCCATCCTCCCTTTCCTACCTGATCCCACGGCCCCACCGGCCTTAGAAATTTAAGGCGGTACTTGCCCACAGGAACTTCAGCAAAGCTGGCCACTCCTGGTTGCAGGAATTGGCCCAGCGCAGACACGTGACTGTCGCCTGGCCAATCCAAAGAGCCTGTATTTTCACACTCAGGTGGCTAGGCAGGCAGGTGCGTACCTAGGACTGCTCATGGGTCTTCTTGCCCAGCTCATAAACAGAGTGTGCCCAACAGCCAGAGGAAGGTAAATCAGTGGCAAAAGTCCTAGAGTCTGTGTGCACCAATAAAGTCCATCCCACTTTTATGTTTTAATTGTTTGCTTAGCCAGGCCAGGATGGGCTTCTGTCACTTGCAACTGAAAAAAAATCCTACCAATTACATTCTTTTTCTTCTACCCAGTCAAGATACTGTTATAAGAAAGGAGAGCGGGAAATTCTTCACACTTGCAGCCGAACAGGGGTATATGACTCTCCTGGTGTTAATACCACTAAAAAAGTTGCACAAATTTTTTAGAAAGAAAAACTGCCAGGATATGTTTTCATTTAAAAAAAAATCCTAGAACATCTGTAGCTATATTTAAAAGATTATATTTTTCAAAAATGTTACCTACCAGTGAACTCATCTTTGAGGAGATTGAGACTAGGACCTGCTTTAATCATCTTTCAGATTCCATTCAAGCAGAAATCAGTTTATGTTTTGCTTGATTCAATCTGACCATGTTTACTAATTATTTTTCTGTTCCTTGTGGAATTTCAAACTATCAGCTTAGGTTTTTAATTGAACTAATTTGGTAAATGCAAAAGCAGCTGGAATGATTCAGCAGTCTTTCAGAGTGCTAGTCTTAATGCAGAGAGTATGGCACAGATCTGCTATCCCCTTTTCAAAATGCTATTAAATGTGACTAAAACAGACAAATCATATAACTCTCATTCCTATCTCTACAGGCTCTTTCCTGTTTATCTAATCCTTTCCTTGTTCTTTATAGGCTTGTCAGGTTTTAAGAAATACAGAAACATGTTGAAATATTTCTGACATCAAATAAAAGAAACTCATTTTCACTTGATATTCTTAAGATTTTATTTCTACTGTCAGGAAAGGTCTGCATGTCTTGTTTTTCACTTTATATACAACTGTAAGAATTAATAACTGTAAAGAATCTGCTCAGCAAATCACTGGAAGTCCCAAATCATGTGAATGACTGAGTCCTAATTAAGTAGTAGTAGTAAGTGGCGCTGTTTTTATTTAAGTAACAAAATATTTTTATGTTGACTATTTTGATGGCACTTATTCTCAGACACTACTGAGAATTTTTTTTTAATGCTACCTCTTTTCTGACTTCTTCTTCTTCGTTTTCTTTTTTAAGAGGGAGAGAGGGTGTGCTCATGAGTGGGGGGAAAGGGCAGAGGGAGAGGGAGAGGGGAATCCTAAGGAGGCTCCACGCTGGGTGCCAGCCTATGCCAGGCTCGATCTCTCCACCCTGTGATTGTGACCTGGGCCAAAATCAAGAATCCGTCGCTCAGCCAACTGAGCCACCCAAGTATCCTGCCTCTTCTCTGACCTCTAAAACTTGTATTTTCAAAAACTATAAAAGCAATGGAAAAGATAGGAAGTAAACAACCGCCCTTAATCACAACACCTCAGCACAGCTACTAAGTGGATTTTGGTGCCTTTCCTGCTTTTTACACTCATAATTCTTCCTACATTGCTGCTATTGTCATCTAGTTATTAAGAGTAATCCCTTCATGATATCTTTGTATAGATGAATTATTTCTGCACAAGATTATTACTTTAGAAGAGTTTTCTCAAAATATAATCAGCAGGCCACGAGATAACATATTGCCCAATTACCTTTCAAGGGGTTGTATTGTCTACGCTGCCACCAACAATAGACGAGAGAAGCACTGGTCCTGTACAGACCACATGCCTAGTAGATACTGGGGGGAAAAGGCTGGGAAAAACAGAATCTTCCTTAGTCCCCTTACATTAATGGGAATATTAAGTAAAGTCATCATTGTCCTCACTATATTCAAAGAAGTTGTGCAGAATCTCTGATGTCCTTAACGCCCACACTTGGAAACACATTCAAGAAGGAACAAAATCTATGCAATCTTTTGGTGGATCTAGAGATTTATTTGGGTCATTTATGAGAGCAATTAAATCAATTAAATAAAGGGAAGGGTAAAGGGAGGAGAAACCATAAATGACAAGTGTTACTTTGTCCAATTCCCTTGGTTGAGAATGATCGGGATTTGTTGCAGTTTTCTCCTCTTTAAAACAATCCCACTATGAAGCAACTGTACCTTTAGGTCTTGGGATTTGGGGAGCTTGGTCATTATTATCAAGGTGCTGAAAGGTGGCAGAAGTTGCCAATACAATTCTTTTCATGGATGCAAAAAGGCCCTTTTTATTTATGATGGGCCGTGACTTCTGGCGTCTATCCCAAAATACTCACGTAAGTATCTTCCTCACAGTCTTGTGAACAAAACAGTTGTGCCGATCCATAACCAATTATTATTACTTCAACAATAACTGAAATAGCCAAAGACTATACAACCTTACATTGATAATCTGAAGATGAAAAACTATTTTCCAATCCAACAGATCCCTTACCAACAGCTTCTCTTGAGAGCTACCTACACTTTGGGGACAAAACATAATTCACCAATTGAATCCGTAACACAAACAAGAAGACTGCGGGTTTTTATCGTTGTTGTTGGTTTGGTTTTTTGTTTTTTTTTTTTTAAGATTGACTTACTTATTTGAGAGAGGGAGTGTGTACACATGGTAGGGGGAGGGGCAGAAGGAGAGAAAGAGAATCCCAAGCAGACTCCCCACTGAGTGTGGAGCCTGACACAGGGCTTGATCTCACAACCTGGAAATCATGACCAGGAGATTGTGATCTGAGCTGAAATCAAGAGCCGGATGCTTAACACACTGAGCCACACACTGAGCATCCAAGCTGCTGTGTTTTTTAACAAGGGAGAATAGCTGAGAGGCCTTCAGGCACTTATGATCCTAGAGGATCTTCAAATCCAAAGTTAATGTATTTTTTACAACTAAAAAACATGTAGTGATCTGATATGCATTCACATGGTCATTTACTTTTTCATGGTCTTTTAATGGGTTGCTCCTGGAGATTTTATGCATGAATGATTAAGAAATTTGAATGGACTACTTTTCTTTTTTTACGATTTTATTTATTGGACAGAGAGAAAGAGACAGGGATAGAGGGAACACAAGCAGGAAGAGTGGGAGAGGGAGAAGCAGGCTCCCTGCTGAGCAGGAAGCCCAATGCAGGGCTCAATCCCAGGACCCTGGGATCATGACCTGAGCCGAAGGCTGACACTTAACTAACTGAGCCAACCAGGTGCCCACAATGGGTTACTTTTCATATAGGGCATACCTATATGTATCCATCTTTTATAACTTGCCTCATTATCAAAAGGTTTAGAGTGACTCAATGGGTGTCTATAGGCCATACTATATTGCACCAGATCTACAGATCATATTTCTGGTGACTGTAAGTATCAGGTATACCAACAATGAGGCAAACTGTCCTAAGTCAGTAGGACTCAAATGACACCACAGCCTTACCATGCAACTGTATACAAAACACAATCCCGAGGAACCAAAGAACTATAAATTTTTTAAAGAATCAAAATGCCTAATACATGAAAGAAAATTAAAGTGAACATGTATCTGGGAGGAATTTTTTAAGTGGTGGAAAAGAAAGATTTCATTCATTCCTTCAACACATTTTCTGAGCACTGTACTAGGGTCTGGGCATTGATGAATAAGAGAGGCCCCCCAACCCTGTTCATGGAACTTACATTCCAGAAGGTGATGACAATCTCTCTAATTTGATGACATAACATTTTACACTTTAAATTTCTCTCCATATAAAAACACAAAACTAAAAGGCAAAATCCCTGGAAAGCTTCACCAAATACAAGTGCTAATATCTTTTTTGTTGATTTATACAAACTCTATAGTGAAAAGAATGTTAAAACTCCACCCAGTAGATAACTGGGTAAAGACTTCGACCAGAAAGTATGCAGGAAGGACCACAAATAATTAATTAACAAATAATTAGAATGTATAGTCTCAGATCCTACAAAGTAAATTAAAATAATGAGATACCATTCTTTTACTATCAAGTTAACAAATATTTTAAAAATTAAAGATAAACAAAATTTATACAAATTTTATGTAATGGTCACTCCCTTGACTGCTGATGAAGATGTTAATGGATGTTAATACTTTTTTTAAAAAGTTTGGTAATATAGATAGATGAAGAAGTCATATATCATCTCTAGTAAATACCGTCTGTGATAATCCATAACAAATGATGCCAAAACTTAGAAAATATTTTATGAATTTTTATGTTAGCATTAGTCTCTTTTTTTTCCAGCAAAATAATTTTCTGAGTATTCAGTATTGTCCTTGCATAGCGAAGTGGTGAATATAAACAAAATTGTCATAATACAAAAGAGTTCTCCAATAACTGATCTCTTACAAAATTACATCCTATTCAAACATCTCTCCCTGCTTAATACTGGAATCTACCACTGCAGACAGATCAGTGTCTTTGTAAGTCAGTTTTTCTCTGTCAGCGTTAAATGATATTTAATAATACACTGCAAATAAAATGCAAATCCAAATTCAAAATGATAATGTAAATTTTACTAAAAATGTAAGATTTCATGAACTTGATGAAAATGATGGAGAAGTGCCCAAATCAACAGGAAAAGGCTTTCATTGCCCAATGAGGATCTAGCAAAGTTAAAGTAGCTACCAAAAAAAAAAAAAAAAAAAAAAAAAAAAGACGATGACAAGGATTGTGACAGTATCAGCATTTCAGAAAAAATGATTTCAAATGTTAGAGGAGCTGCCCTTGGGAAAACTAATGATGCTTCAAATAATATTTTTTTCTAAATTGTGTTGTCTGTAATTTCATTGGAATGTCAAACATGATGTGAAGGATGTCACTATACTATCTATCACAAGATATTGTCAGAAAAACTAAACACAGCCTCCTTTTTAATTTAGGAATTAATACATAGTTGTAATTATAGGATATTTTCCTAGTTTTTAGTTCAATTTCTTTTTTTTTTTTTTTTAAGGAAAGACCAAATCAAACCTTATTGACTACTTTGAGATTTTGATTCTACTTAAAGTGGGTTCACTTTAATAGGCCTTTTTTGGGTCAGGTAATACTTGGATACTAAAGACCCCTGCATATGGATGGCTCAGTGGGTTAAAGCCTCTGCCTTCGGCTCAGATCATGATCCCAGGGTCCTGGGATCAAGTCTTGTATCAGGCTCTCTGGAGCCTGCTTCCCCCGCCCCGCCCCCCTCCTGTCTCTCTGCCTACTTGTGATCTCTGTCTGTCAGATAAATAAATAAAATCTTAAAAAAAAAAGACCCCTATGTATGGAATAATGGAAAACAAGATTAGCCCTCAAGAGGGGAGTGGTTGAGGGGCATGCGGGTAGCTCAGTCGGCTAAACATCTGACTCTTGATCTCAGGGTTGTGAGTTTAAACCCCAAGCTGGGCTCCATGATGGGTGTGGAGCCTATTGAGAAAAACAAAAAAAAAGAGGGGGATGGTTGAATAAATTATGATCTGATAACCAGATTATTTACCTAGTGAAAATAAAGTTTAAAGGAATTTGTAATAATATGAAAGTGAAACATGTATTAAGTAAACAAAAAGATATGAAATTGTTGTGCAACATGATCACTATTTTTAAAATTGCAGAGAAAAAAGGAGAAAATTAACATTAATGACTGCATATAAACAAGGACAAAATTTTTAAACATAATTTTCTATATTTTCCAAATTACCTATAACTTATTCATTTATTTTTACTCTAAATTTTTATGTATTTTTACTTAAATTTCATGACATTTTATTAAATTTATATAGAAATACAGTTTTAAGAATCAATCAGAACTAGGGTACCTGGGTGGCTCAGTCGGTTAAGTGCCTGCCTCTGATACAGGTCATGATCCCAGGGTCCTGGGATCAAGCCCTGAGACAGACTCCCTGCTCAACAGAGAGCCTGTTTCTCCCTCTGCTTGCCACTCTCCCTCTCCCCCTGCTTGTTCTCTCTCTCTCTCTCTCTCTGTCAAATAAAAAAATAAATTAATTAATAAATAAAATCTTCTAAAAAAATCAATCAGAACAAAAAGACATAATGAAAAAGAAGTCTGGTCTCATGTCTCTCCAATTTCATTCCCTAGGACAACTGTTATCTGTGTTTCGTGTTCAAGAGTGTGTAAGAGCATAGGATGGTGAACGTGAATATAGCATTTCACTGAAATAACACTATACTGATCCATTCAGGCAACTGGCACTCTTAGAAACACCTTTACACATATGTCTTAGGCATACATGTCTCTGAGCACATTCTAAAGAACCTAGGACAGGGTGCCTGGGTAGCTTGGTTGGTTAAGCTCCCAACTCTTGATTTCAATTCAGGTCATGATCTCAGGTGTATGAGATCGAGTCCCATGTAGTGTTCCACACGCTGGGCATGGACACCGCTTAAGATTCTCTCTTTCCCTTCCTTCTGCTGAACCCCCTCTATAAAGAAAAAAAAGAGCCAAAGACAACTATTTTTAACTCTTAACTGCTCTTACAGATGTTATCTTGTGGGGCCTGGGTGACTCAGTTGGTTAAGCATCTGTGTTCAGCTCAGGTCATGATCCCATGGTCCTGGGATAGAGCCCTGCATTGGGCTCCCTGCTCAGCAGGTTCTGCTTCTCCATTTGCCTCTGCATCCCCACTACTGTGTACACTCTCTCTCTCTCAAATAAATAAAATCTTAGATAAAGGGGGCACCCAGGTGGCTCAGTGGGTTAAAGCCTCTGCCTTCAGCTCAGGTCATGATCTCAGGGTCCTGGGATGAAGCCCCGCATTGGGTTCCCTGCTTGGCAGGGAGCCTGCCTCCCCATCTCTCTCTCTGCCTGCCTCTCTGCCTACTAGTGATCTTTGTCAAACAAATAAATAAAATCTTTAAAAACAAAACAAAACAAAAAACAGGGGCACCTGGGTGGCTCAGTCACTGGGCGTCTGCCTTCAGCTCGGGTTCTGGTCCTGGGGTCCTGGGATCGAGCCCCACATCCAGCTATCTGCTCAGCGGGAGGCCTGCTTCTCCCTCTTCCATTCCCCCTGCTTGTGTTCCCTTTCTGGCTGTCTCTCTCTCTGTCAAGTAAATAAAAAATCTCCCCCCCCCCAAAAAAAAAGAACTTACCTTATCAGTAAATAGTATGTTCATATTTTTATTTCTTAATTTATATTTTAGAAATTATCTATTGATAGCCTCCTGGAATGAATGAAGATATGGCATTTGCTCTGTCCATTATTCCTCTCTCCTTATCCACTCACGGTAGTCTTTCATTTTCTTTTTTTTTCAAATTAGCATTCCAATTGTTTTTAAAGATTATTTATTTATTTTAGAGAGATGGAAAGAGAGAGCTCAAGCAGGAGGAGAGACAGAGGCGGAGGGAGGGAGAGTATCCTCAAGACTCCCCACTGAGGGCAGAGCCTGACTCAGGGCTTGATCCCAGGACCCTGAGATCATGACCTGAGCTGAAATCAAGAGCTGGATGCATAACCAACTGAACTACCCAGGTGTCCCCAAAGTAGCATTTTAAATCCCTAAGCTATGTTTACTAAAAAAATATTATTCCTTGCAGAGCCAAGTTACATAATAGAATTCCTTTTCTTAGACAGTCTTTTGTTTTACCTGTGGTTAATTAAGTGCCTTGTCTTTTTCACTTGCACATTTTGCTATATATATATATATATATATATATATATATATATATATATATATTTTTTTTTTTTTTTTTTTTTTTTTTTCCCTCCATGATATCAGTTGTTCTTAAATCCTTTTCCCTTAGAAACATTTCTTCTGGAGTTTGCTAGTTTCTTTCTCAATATGGATTGGCTTCTCAGCTGCACAGTGATTCGCCTAGAACATCTTTTAACTGCTCTCCCAGTCTGGACCCACTTTGTCCTAGATCCCATGCCTCCCTCCTTCTGGATTTACTCCTTTGTTTAGCTGGGGTTTTCTGTTTGTTTTGTTTGTTTGTTTTTGTTTTTCATCACCAGTGGCATCTTTTAAAAGGGTGTTCGGAAGGCAATTTTTAGGAGTTCTTGCATGTTGGAAAAATGCCTTTATTTTGTCTTTACAATTGATTAGCTGAACACGGACTTCTACGTTGAAAATAACTTGGCCGTTTTCCTCTCTCTGTGCATGCTAACTGGATTTTTTTTTTTTTTAAGATTTTGTTTATTTATTTGACAGACAGAGATCACAAGTAGGCAGAGAGGGGTAAGCAGGCTCCCTGCTGAGCAGAGAGCCGGACATAGAGCTCGATCCCAGGACCCCGGGATCATGACCTGAGCCGAAGGCAGAGGCTGTAACCGACTGAGCCACCCAGGTGCCCTGCTAACTGGATTTTTAAAAAATCTTCCCTCTATGCCCTGTATTCTGTTTTTCAACCAGGTTTCCATCCTTCTGTCTGCTTACTTCCATCTCTCATTCATGTTATAGGCTTTTCATACTTGCCTGGTAGAAGCTTGGGTATGTGGCTGGGATATGTGGAAATTAGACAACTGGATGGTGAGCCACTCTTTTTCCTGGGGTCCCCTGAATATCAGGATGTGGTTCTCTTTCCTCTAAGCTCATTTAGTTTTTCTAGAGGATAAATTCTACTATTTTTTTGCTTGAGGAGCAAATATCCAAAGGCCAACATTTTACATTAGGAGAAGGGAGGGAGCCCCAAATTAAATGACTCTGTATGTACAATTTCAATGAATTCCCTGGTGTTCAACTAATTCCCTCTGCCTCACCTTACCTCCTCCCACTCAAGTCCTGAGACTCCCTGCAGTTCTAAGGAACAAATAGGCTCCCATCTCTTCTGCAGCACCCCCTGGGTGCTTTTTAGCCCGTGGCTTCCTCTACTTTGTCCAAAATTTGTTGAAATCTTCTGTCTGCCAATATTTCCTTTTCTTTCTTTATCCTTGTAGATGATTTATTCTTTTGTTACCAATTTTATTGAGATTTGAAAGTGAGAAAAGATTGATGTATGGCCAATTTGCCATACTGAGCAGCAAACCATGTATTACTTTGAGAATAGAGAACATAAACTTTAAATTCAAATAGCTATTATGACCATAATTACACAAAGCAAGGATATTCTTTTTTTTTTTTTTTTAATTTATCTGATAGACAGAGATCACAAGTAGGCAGAGAAACAGGTGGAGAGAGAGAGAGGGAAGCAGGCTCCCTGCTGAGCAGAGAGCCCGATGCGGGTCTTGATCCCAGGACCCTGGATCATGACCTGAGCCAGAGGCAGATGCTTAACCATTGAGCCTATTTAATACTCATTCTTGCAGACTTGTTCTGAGACTGGGCTACTTCCGTTGTGTCAAAGTTGGATCCTCTTTTAAGAATCAACAGACTTACAAATATTATATGGAAAATGTCTATAAAAATTCCCAACTTAACAACTCTTTGTGAATTTTATTTTTCCTTATTTTGTAGATTCTTTTATGGAATTATCTTGAGGTTAATGTCAAAAAGTGTAACACATGTTTTGTGCACAGAACAGTTAATGATATAAATATCTAAAAACTGGAACCCCTTCTTATAATTCTCCCTCTTTTCAGTTCCTTTCCTTTATCCCAGGTACCCTAATTCTTGTCATCTCATCTATATTCCTGAGGATGGGGGGGTGGCAGAGAGAGAATTTAATAAGTCACTGTTTCCTTAGTATGAATTGAAACAATATATTTCTCCTTCTCAGAGCTTTTGGCTTTAAAAGAGGACTTGTGAAAAGGAGAAATCTCTCCAAGATTTTCCTACAGTTAAATCAAGAGTGGCACATGTCTCATGCCTTAGATCTTAGGCTCCCATATCAAAATCCTTACTATGAGGGTGCCTGGCTGGCTCAGTTGATAGAGCATGTGGCTCTTGATTTCCGGTGTTTTGAGTTCAAGGCCCACATTGGGTCTAGAGATTCTTTGAAAATAAAATCTTAAAAACAAATCCCTACCAAGGAGTTTCAGGCATTGCTGCCGTGGGTGGGAAGGTATAAAAACAAATTTACCTTCTTACCCCATCAACTAATAAATGACCGTGGAAAAGCCTTTGGATCCAAATCCTAAAAGGGCAACTTGCCCTTTGGTTTCTTTGAGTTTGGCTTTGGATACAGGCTCTGAAGGGACAAGGATTGGTGTCCCTTTCCTCACTGAAGCCCTTTTTTCAGCCCTGCCCTTACCTCCTTCCTCAGTCAGCCCTTGCGAAGAAGCTTACCAGTAAATGTATCAGAAAGTTCTGGAGATGGCTCTCCGAAGGAAGAAGGTACATGTGCTTCTATCAACAGATAATATTAAACTTGAGTCATCACTGTCTAATTTTGGGTTCCACGTTTCAAGTTGTACGTGCCAAGCCATTTGGTCTCACACTAGTCAGACACATGCATTGTGAATCCCGGACTCTCATTTCATCTGGGTAAGTTTCTGTGTGCTTGTGTAGGGACACCTTGCTTGGGTTATTGACCTTAATGCGTCCTTGCCCTTCGAGAGAAAAGGGAGAGCACCGGTAAAATGTCTCATTTGTCACTGAATACTCAATAATTCGCTACCTGGCACTGGGCCATACACATAGCCACCCAAAAGAGATGTCTAGAGCACATGAAAGGACTTCTAATGAAGTCAGCTAGACTCAGTTGAGTCCAGCTTTTTACAAAGAGACTTTGCTGAGAAAGGACTGGAAGTTCTAACATCCTAAAAGTGTTCCAGGGAAAAAATATGGCCAGTTAAAAAAAAGCCAGTGTAGCAAAGCTCCCAGCCGGAGCCTAAGCTGCCTCCATCCATTGTAAGGATCTTAGATGATCAGAGCGTAACAGGCAGGCTGATAGCTGGCCCTCCCAGGACAGAGAAACCTATGAGCTCATCCTACTGCAAAAAGGGTCAAGCAGGCCAACCTGGGCCCATGAACAAGCCTTAGTCATCAGTGAGAAATGGTGACGCCAGAGACAACACAATGTCTGCCTCTTGGATTTGACCCCAGACCAGCTCTAAATGTGCAAAGGCACTAAGCAAGTCACTTGATCATGCTCACACACTAGGCAGCACAGCTTAGAGCCCAGGTTTTGAGGTTACCAGAGATGGGGTCTAAGTCACAGCTCCACTTCCTAGATAACCATAACGTCTGTAAACTAACTTCTATTTCCTGACCTGTGAAGGAGAGATGGAATATTAACCTGCCAAGTTGCTGTGAAGATTAAATGCACCTGCACCAGAAACCACTCAATGAAGGATGGTGGCCTTCATCACCAAAGCCAACGCTAATAGAATACAGTTGACCCTGTTACACAGAGTGGGTGTTGGGGTGCCAACTCCTGAGGAATGGAAAATCCATGTATAACTTCTTACTCCCCCAAAACTTAACTACTAATAGCCACCTGTTGACTGAAAGCCTTACCCATAACATATATAGTGGATTAGCATGTATTTTATACATTGTATGGATTGTATACTACATTCTTACAATAAAGTAAGCTGTAGGAAAAATATTAAGAAGATCACAAGAAAGAAAAAATAAATACATTTTCAGTACTCTACTGTATTTACTTAAGAAAACCCACATATATGCGGTCCACACAGTTCAAATCCGTGTTGTTCAATGGTCAACAATAGCTCATTGATAAAGTTTCTTCCAATTCTAAGAGTCCTTAACAGTTTTGGGATTATAATGTTGATTTCTAGAACAACAAAACTGAATGATAAAATCAATCCAATTAGATTACCTGGATAAAAATTAAGGGGCATATTATCTCCTCAGGCAAATAATATATTCTATGTTAATAAAAAAAAGAAAATTTAAAAAAATTAGGTGGCATATTATAATGGCCTAAAGATTACTACGTTGATCTCAAAAAGGTTTGAGAATGGTAAGAAGTATTTCAGGACCATACCCACACAGCTCACCACCATCTCCTATTGTTGGGATCAAAGGAGTTTGCTTTCTACAGTTTATAAGTTTGTGGATCTAAACCAAACCCACATTCTGCTCTGGGAATGCATGTTTAGGACAGACATGAATCACAGCCCTGGGCTCTCTCTTTGTCTTAGAATATTTTCCATGAAAGTATTCTTTTCACTTTGTTGAAGGACAGGATGTTCTAAATCAGTGAATCACTTTTATTTATAAAATAGAATGGATGAGGTGACATCAATGAAAATGGCAGAATAAGGATCTTGAAAAATCTTCTCTCCACAAAAGCAATGAGAACAAAGGCAAAAACTGTCAGAATCAACTGGCTTGTGCTATTTCACATTCCAGGCTGCTTGTCCTGGATGCCTAACCTGAACTAAAATCAAATTATTTTTGACTGAGTCCATCCTTACTCATAGTAAACAAATCATTATTAACTCACAGCATTCATTTAAAACCTATATTTCAAGGGAGACAGAGTTATTACCCAGTGACAAAAAATCCAGGTGTCTTGACTGCTTGCTGCCAAAGTCAACTATTTCCATTCCTCCCATCAAATAAGAAAAGTAGAACTAGCCACCTCCCATTCTGTACACACACAGAGCCAAGAGAAGAGACAATGGCCGACAGAGAGAACACACTGGGCGAAGACGTGAAGCACCCTGGAGAAATGGGACCTGATGTGGCTCAGTGGAGACAGCTGAACAGCCAAGGGAGCAGGCTGATATGCTCCACAGAACCCAAGAGAAGGTCAAGAATTTTAGGCATGAGGCCCCTGTGAGGTGGGAATGGAAGGTGGAGAACTGGTAGACCTCCTCTCTTCAGGTCCCTCCACCTCCCCCGCTTCCTGCATCCTAAGCAGGGCAGGGGGTGCATTTCTGGGGCAACTGCACCAGACAACTGGATGCAGGAGTCCCAGGTACGCTGAGGGTAGGAGCCTTTACCAAAATTAAGAATTAAGTTAACTTCTCCACACACCAAACGGTGAGACCCCCAGCCTTTTCCCTGACTCAGCTTCCAGAACACTGGCAACTGGCCTATACACCAAGCCCTGGCCTATATGCCAAGCCCTGGCCTATACCCCAAGCCAGAGGCCGAAGAGTCATTTTGAAGCTACTGACATGTGCAAAAGAAAAGGCCCAGGGGATACCCAAAGGAAAAACCATGTCCTCCTCCCATCAATCCACTGTGAAATACACTGGACATAATCCCCATGTGCATTAGCGTCCTGTGCCCCCAGCTTCTAGGGAGGGCCACCTTCCTAGGCTTGTGGTCACATCACTCCAACATCTGCCTCTGTGACCACACTGCCTTCTCCCCCTTCTCAAACCTCACCCTGCCTCCCTTTTATAAGGACACTTGTGAGTGCATCTAGGACCCACCGGAGAATCCAGAACCATCTCCCCATCTCAGGATCCTTCATGTCAGCAGGGCGGTCTCTGCCACATAAAGTAACATTCACAGGTTCTAAAAATTAGGACATGGCCACATTTTGGGGGCCATTATTCAACCCAGCACACCATCCACATACAAAAAGTTTTCAGTCAGCCTTTCAGTTTCTCACATTTGATTGTGGGATCAAAATTTTTTCACCTTTGTTGGCTATCTGAACTTCTTGTTACATGAATGGTCCACTTCTGGCCTTCATCTGTTTTACTTTTCTTTTGAAGTTTTTCCTCTAGATTGTTAAGAGAAGTTTAAATAAGGCCATTAGCCCTTTATCTGCTGGATATGTTGAAAATAAGTGTTCCGAATTAGCCTTGTTTTTTTTTTTTTATTAAAAGATTTTATTTATTTATTTGAGAGAGAGACAGGGAGAGAGAGCATGAGTGAGGAGAAGGGCAGAGAGAGAAGCAGACTTCCCGTGGAGCTGGGAGCCCAATGCGGGACTCGATCCTAGGACTCCGAGATCATGACCCAAGCCGAAGGCAGTTGTCCAACCAACTGAGCCACCCAGGCATCCCCCGAATTAGCCTTGTTTATACTTTGTCTTCTGATATACAGGAAATGTTAAATGTTGTGTGGTTAAATCAAATACTTCTTCTTTGCAGTTCACCCACTGTCCTGATCTCAGAAAATCTGCCTTACCCTAAAATTAGACATAGACTAATATATTTTCTTCTGGTTTTATGCTTCATTTAATTCTTTTATCAATATGAAATGTACTTCATTATGTGGTAGGAAGACTCGAACTTAATTTCTAAGTTATTTAACCAATTGCTCAGCAAAAAATATTCTCTTCCTTTCCTTACTGATTTGTCATACCATCTTTATCAAATACAAAAATCCTATATAGTCTAGGGTCTGTTTCCGAATTCTGTTATCTAAATTCCTCTTTCAGATGTTCACCGTATATCTTTGTCTCCCTGGAATTTTAGCTACAAATAGGTAACTCAAGCCATCAAACCACCCCAAAGTAATTTCATATTGCTTTAGTCCTTCAAAATATGTATATAATTATTTATTTTTTTGGCATTCTACTAGTTAATTATCTAAGGGAGTACATATTTACCAAAACACATGGCTATATATTTGGAAATCTGTAGAAACAGGAAGGCATTTTCACATTTTTGAAAGAAACCAGAGATACTTTTCCTTTTTGTTGTAAATACAATGATCTATTGAACATCTCTGATGATTTTACTAATTAATTAAATGAATAACTACCATGTGCCAGCCATTTTTCTAGGTGTTATATATACAGGACAAAAACAGACAAAAGTCTCCTCCTACCTGAAGCTTACATTGTGGGAGGAGACAGATAAAACAGGATAGATTAATGTCTGAGAGTAGTGTATCATATAGTGATGAACAAGATGGAGAAAAATAAACCAAGGAAGGGGGAACAGGAAATTCTGAACAGGTGACTGTTGGTGACTTCACTGAGAAGGGGATATGAGTCAAGACCTACAGAAAGGGAAAGAGCTTTTACTTTTCTTCTATACCTTGACACAAATGGGTTCTTTACTTTGAAGTCCCTGGTATATCTTCAGATATACTTTAAGTGTATCTTAAATCAATTACATTAATCATTCATTGCTTATCTACTAAAATGATCAAAACATTAATCTTGATATGTCAAAATGAACCACTGCATATTTTAAACATCAAATTCATCATGTTTTAATTGTCTGCAATATACTTACAGGAGTGAAGCAGCCTGTTGGAAATCTTTGAACTGTAGAACGAAATACGAAGCTCCTATGTGGAAAAAAAAAAAAAAAAAAGATGTTCTAAATCTATTTTTTAATATGGGAACATTGTTAATTTATTTCCTGTCTCTCACTAAATATTTGAAAATGCTAATCTAGAGATGATGGGCATAAATAAGGTTTAAAAGCCATTAGTATTGGTTAAATATATAAATTAAAAGGCAAGAGTGAAATTATTAAAAGCAACTTAATAGGTGTATAGTTACCTGGAAGCGTGCTTGGGAACCGGTGCAGGAAGTAGATCGTATTGCCCTGGTGAGAGCTTAACTGACTGCAGAGAATGGACGAGGACACCAAAAATAGATTAATACAGGTCTTAAGCTCACTTTATCTTATTACCTGTCATTTGTAATCCTTTATTTTATGACCATACAGTGTTATGTCATTTATTCTCAATCTTAATAGTGGGAAAAGTTCATTTTCAAAGATGAAACCTGAAAACATTCAACAAATAGTCCTTCTTCATGGTAAACTTTATGATAGTGTGCCTGAGAGGGTGCATAGAAGAATTCTGTAAAATTGATCATATTTTAAATGTACTAGACCTAACAAATCCATTCAACTACCATTTGATGAGCCTGCTATGTGGGTAGAGCACTGCTAGGTGTGGTGGGGAACATAAGGGTAAGGGAGATATGGCCCCTGGCCAGTAGGAGTGTGAAAGCACATACACAACAATTTTTTTTTAAAGATTTTATTTATTTATTTGATAGAGCAATGAAGAGAGAGCACAAGTAGGCAGAGCGGCAGACAGAGGGAGAGGGAGAAGCAGGCTCTCCACTGAGTAGGGAGCCCAACGTGGGGCTTGATCCCTGGGCCCTGGGGATCGATTAACTGACTGAGTCACCCAGGTGCCCCTATGTAAATAATTCTAATATAAAATACTATAAATAAAATGATAAAAGACAAATTGGAGACTTGGGAGTTGGGAGAGATTAAAACCAACTAATGACCCACACCTAATCTCACATACTCAGCGGTGAAAAACTAAAAGATTTTCCTCTAAAGTCAGGAGCAGGACAAGGGTGTTCACTCTTTCCATTCCTATTCAACATAGTATTGGAAGCCCTAACCAGAATAATGAGGCAAGAAAAAGAAATAACAACCTTAGTGTCCACTGATGGAGGAGTGGGTAATGAATATATACATCTGATAAAAATGCTATATATGTGTGTGATCCTATGTATGATCATACTTGTGCGTGTGTTTGTGTGTGTGTATCAAAGGAATATTATTCAACTGTGAAAAAAGAAATCCTGCCATTTGCAACAACAGGGTTGAAACTGGAGCATATTTTGCCAAGTGCAATAAGGCAGAGAAAGACAGATACTGTTTTGTATCACTCATATGTGGGCTCTAACGATCGTACCTCAATAAAGCCAGGGGTTGGGGCGGGATAATTAAATAAATAAATCCACCCTAGTGGTTTAAAGATGGCAAAGACTGAAATTTGATTGGGGTTTCAGGGAAGGCAGAACTTCCTCGAAGCGGCCATGGAGGACACTTTAAGGAGGAATGTTGCAAAAGAGACTGTCTGTCCATTGCCAAGCTTGTTGCAAAGTACCTGGAAAGCTCCGTCGTATTAACCCAGGAGTATGTGACTGAAGGGAGTGTCAGGAAGTGGTATGCACAGAGACTGGGGTGTGTGACAGAGAAGAGAAAGAGAGGGAAGGAGAACTAGGAGGCAGGGGAAAGAAGACTGACCCAATCTCCAGAAATACCTAGGTTGAAGGAGCTGGCAAGAAGGACTTGTGTTACAAAATCCTGGAAAGAAGCCTCCTGGAAGTGAACAATCTCCCCCACCCCTATTATTTTAAAACCAGGTTTAGAAATACAAGGCTGCCTCTGCCGAAAATGAGGCATCCAAACCCTGGCATAATCTGCTACAAGGAAGTTCAGCTGTTATATTTTGCCCCACAGCTGTCTTTCACATTTTAATAACGTTTTGATTGCAGGGGCAGCTTTTTGTGGCTACAGTGATAATATCAGTAAATACAGATTTTATGATGAAATACATACATTGTCCTGATGCACCTGTGCCTTGTTAATTGTTCACTGGACATAATAAACACCAAGGAAACATGAGTTTGTTTGTTTGTTTGTTTAATCATACCATGGGAGCACAGGAATGTATTTTAAGCCAGCGCTTTCTTTGGGGTCATAGCATTTCAGTTCAGGTCACTATCTCAGAGTCCTAAGGAGTCCGACCACAGGCTCCACGCTCAGTGAGGAGTCAGCTTGAGATTCTTTCTCCCTCTGCCCCTCCCCCTGATGGCACACTCACGCTCTTTCTCTAAAACAGATAAATAAATCTTTTTAAAAATACACAATGAGTTGTTCCATCTACATTTTGCATTTCATTATCCTAACATTTAAGTCTCTAGTTCCCTATAATATTATTTGTCAGCCCCTCTTTGGGCACAAGTTTTCTCTCCTTGGGTATTTTGTCAATGCAAAACCATTCTGTTGAAAATTCCACCAGCCATTATTTTTACCATGCAATGCTTTTCAAATTAACATGTCTTCAAAGACATCATCTTCACAGCTATAAACACAGCTAACAACGATCAATGAATCACCAGATTTTCTCAACATTAGTCGGCTCAAGTCATGATCCCAGGGCTGCAAGATCAAGCCCTACATCGAGCTCTCTGCTTAGCAGAGAGTCTGCTTGGGATTCTCTCTCTACCTCCCCACCCCCATTCTCTCTCTCTCTAAAATAAAAATAAATAAATCTTTTTAAAAATTAAAATAAAATAGGGGCACCTAGGTGGCTTAGTTGGTTAAGGGTCTGCCTTTAGCTCAGGTTATGATCCCAGAGTCCTGGGATTAAGCCCTGTGTTGGGCATCCTGCTCAGTGGGAATCTGTTTCTCCCTCTCTTTCACCCTCTGACCCTCTCCCCTGCTGTGCCCTTACTCACTCTCTATGTCTCTCTCAAATGAATAAATTTAAAAAAATTTTTAAATAATAAAAAATTCAAAAATAAAATGGATACTTTGGCTCATTTCTTCCCTTTGGCTCATTTTCTAAGTTAATAGGGGTGTCTTTCCAGCCTGACAATCTCTCTTTGATCTGAGAGTTGGGAGAGGCGGAATCGCCAAATTTGTTTCCTTTTATGTGAGCTTCATCTTCCAAGGCAAAAGCCTGGACAGAAGTTTGAAGCAATTTAAAAATTTTGTTTCTGATTTTCATGGAAATGTTCCCAACCTATGAAGTAAATAAGATAAGTTTTTAAATGGAAAATGTAATGAGATAAAATAGAAAAAATGTTGGAAAAAATTTTGATTTCTTTACAAATGAGCATGATTGGAAAGAATATTACTTGCTTGCATTCAAAGTCTACAGAAAGAACAAAATAATGGTAAGTCTCCTTGTGCCCTATGTAACCCTTACTTCTCAAATGGAAATCACTGTTAATGATTGCTTAAATAACTCTCAAGAAAGGAAGCATTTAATATCATATATAGGTATATCTGTTTTCATTCATACAAATGGAATTACACTATAAATATTGGTTGCTTGAGTATTTTATTAATATGTATCTTGGAGATGTTTCCATATCAACACATAGATTCACCTCACTATTTTTATTTATTTTAATTTTTTCTTAAGATTTTATTTATTTGACACAGAGAGAGAGATCACAGGTAGGTAGAGAGGCAGGGAGAGAGGGGAAGCAGGTTCCCCACCAAGCAGAGAGCCCAATTCGGGGCTCGACCCCAGGACCCTGAGATCATGACCTGAGCCGAAGGCAGAGACTTAACCCACTGAGCCACCCAGGCACCGATTTATATGCATTTTTAAAGAGATTTTATTTATTTATTTGTCAGAGAGAGACGGAGACACAACACAAGCAGTGAGAGCAGCAGGCAGAGGGAGAAGCAGGCTCCCCCACTGAGAAAGCAGCTTGATATAGGACTTGATTCCAGGACCCTGGGATCATGACCCAAGCTGAAGGCAGACACTTTACCAATGGAACCACCCAGGAATCCCTTACTATATGCCTTTAAAGCTGCTAGGAATTACCAAATTACCTTCCAAACTACTTGCAACAATTTGTATTATACAAAACAGTGTGTGAGAATATGTTTCCATACCCCGTTTGCCAATAACGGGTATCATCAAACTTAAACGGTTGATCATCTGACAGGCAAAAAAAAAAAAAAAAGTGTCTAGCTGCTTTTGTTCCTTTGTAATTATTTAATTATTAGCTGAAGCCAAGCATCACTTTGTGCCTTTTTTTTTTTTTTTTAAGGAACTGGTATGTCTCTTTGTGAATTGCCAGTTCATATCCTTTCTTCATTTTTAAACTAGACTATCTATTTCAATTGGATTATAAGAGAATGTGACTCTATTCCAGGAAACAATATTGCACTGTACGTTAACTATCTGAAATAAAAATTAAAAAAAAAAAAAAAAAAGAACATGACTCATTTTTACCCTTCAGTGCAAAAGTGTGGAAGCCGCATGGTCACTGACTCACTGGCTATAGACAGGGGCGGAGTCACTATCTTCTTCCTTTCCTGTGCATGGTCAGGAGACTGGCACAGACATAGCAGGCTTCGGGTTGTTCAGGAGCTCCCCAGCACGCTGATTTCAAGTTTATACTTTAACATTTCCCATTTCAGTCATTTGATCCATGTTTTTAGTTGAAAACATAAACAATGGATGTAAAATGGTACCAGATTTATTATATTCTGCAAGAGAGAGATGCAGGATGGCACAATTTTTCTGTAAAAGCATTTGGCAATGCATCTCTAAAGACTTAGCTGCATTCCTTTCCCCAGCTACTCCACTCTGTGACTAACAGCAGAAAATGCTGAATACATCAGGATATGTCCTTCTAGTAGAATACTATGCAGCTATTTGAGATGATGTAGAGAACACATAAGGGTGTGGAAAAGATTCACAGTATATTTCTAAGGGGAAAAAAGGTCTGGTTTCTATTAGTGGTGAGCTAGGTTATTTGGATGATGAGCTTTCTCACTGCAGACAACTACTAGAAATGAGGAATAAAATATTAAAAGCAAATAAGCAAGAGTTTTTAAAATGACAAGAAATTGCTAAGCAGAGAATAAGGAAATTTAAGAACCCCAAAGCAAGACATAGCAAGAAGCCAGAGAGGTTAAGTGGCCAAGTTTTGCCCAGAGGATGTTTGCTGGTTCAGACTAAACTCAGCAGAAGAGCAGAGCTGCATTTTCTTATGAGGATCCGGAGGCCAAACCTTAGGCCCATCAGTGATGGTGATCTAATGGGGGTCCTACCCACAGGAATTAGAGACCTTAGAAGAGCACTTTCTGAAAGTAAGCCCTCCCATATCACCCAATGCTAAGAGTCTGTACACAGAGTTGCCTTGGTGCTAAGCAGAATTGAAAAAGGGGGAAAAATCTACTACTGAGAGACTGTAACTATGGACTGGTCCCTTTCACAAAGTGCCATCCCTGGAGTGCCCCAAGAATACATGAGCAGTGTATTTCAAGTGGCCTCAGATTGGCAGCTACCCCCTAAAGCAGAACCAAAAGCAAGCCTTCCCTGATGGAAAACACTTTCATTTAGGTCTTAGGGTTCATGAAAATCAGTTTTGAGGATCAGTGAACAATGTACACAGGGTCAAAGAAAATCACACATCCAAAGAAACAAATAGAGTAAGACCCAGACAGATATCAAAGAGCTGGATAATCGTTCATTCATTCCACATTCAATGCATATTAATCATCAGACACTGCTCTAAAGACAAAGATGTAACAGTGAGTAAAAAAGATAAATACTCATGTCCTTATGAAGCTCAATGGGGGAAAACAGACAACAAATAATAAATGCAAAGTACAAGTAAATTATAAAGTGTATTGATGGCTACAGATGCTAAAGAAAAAAGAAGGGCAGGATTCCCTCCTAAGGTCAGGAGTGTCAGATGGTAAATTTAAATGGGGCTTATTGAGAAGGTAACACTTGAAGAAAGACCTGAAGAAGGAGATGGAGTGAGCCACGCAGATAGATGGAATAAGAGCATTCCAGAAGAAGGAAGATCCAATGCAAGGACAGGTGCAAGTGGCAAGCTCAAGCAGCAGCCAGGAGACCAGGGGCAGGAAGAGAGGGAGATAAAGCCAAGTCCCAATAAACCTGCTGACCCTGAGAACAGCCACTCAGAGGTCACACCCACTGTCACAAAGGTTCTCCATCAGGAAGGAGATGGGTTTGGTGGTTAGTTGGTTGGCTGGCTGGCTTTATTACCCCCTTCTCACTCCCAGGGAACATTTGGCAATGTCTGGAGACAGTTTGGGTTGTTACAACTGGGAGGGGGATTGCTAATGGCATCTACTTAGTTTATGGCATCTAATTATCCAGGAATGCTGCTGAACATCCTACAAAGTTCAGAACAGCCCCCACGACAAAGGACTATACCAACCAAAAATGTCAATAGTGCCAAAGTTGAGAAACCCTGACTTAGACATACAAGTGCAGAGGTCAAGAAAGCAGTTGGATACACAGGTTCGGAGCTCAAGAGAGAAGTCTGGGAAGGAGATATAAATTTGGAAATCTCCAACAATTAGATGGTGTCCAAAGCCTTGGGGCTGAATGAAATCACCAAGGAAGTGAGTGTAGATGGGGAAGAGGGTCACGGGTGCTCCTACATGAAGAAGTCAGGGAGAAGGGGCTGAAGGAGGTGAGAAGAGAGAAGAGGGAGGGCTGAGGATGAGGACTTGGGGTTTTGGAAAGAGGGGAGATGTGAGATAAAGCCACTTGCAAGAGTGGCCGAGAAAACACCAGGGAAGTCTGTTCAGTGGCAGGAAAGGTGAAGAATTTAAAATGAGGCCAGTCATTCAGCAACATGGATGCAGGGACTAAGTTCCTAGAGACTTGGACTTAACCAGTGTGACAGCCTTGCTAGACAGGTAAGATAAGCCCCCTGGGCAGGGACTGCGGGTGTGTGCATGGGGACTCTAAAGTGACAAGGACCTGAAGCTCCGCAAGGAAGGAAAACATCAGAAAGTCAGAGGCACTGAGAAAGGAGGTCAGATCCATGGATTAGGGATGGGGAGGACAGAAAAATTTGGGGAGGGGTTAGGGTGCTAGGGTGAGCGAACCAGAAGATTAGGAGAGGGTGAGAAGAATGGGTTGCCTGCAGTTGAGACTGTGGAGGGTTAAAATGATTGGTCTTGAGAAACTCTAAGGAGTGTAAAAAACAAAAAAACAACAAAGCCAAGAACCCCAACCGAACCAACAAAACAACTCTAAAGAGCGAGTGGCTGAGGCAGAGGAGAATTCAAGAAACTGAAAAGCCAGGTTGTTGGAAGATCACACACGGGTGTATTGAAATCATGACAGGTGCTTTGGAGAGAGTGGGGCTCGAAGGAGCTGAAATCATCCAGAAACGATTGGGAGAAACCCAGGGGCCACTGGAGGATGGCAACAAGGCCAAGAGATGCTCATAACACTGTAGACAGGGAGAGACACAGCCCCACATCTGCACATATGTCCTACAACATAAACCTATTACTCCTCCAACATAAATACAGAAAGAATTATTGTAAAAATCATAGGGCCATCTCAAACATTCTTTGGAAAGAGCCAGACATAGATGAGTATACAAACATGCACGCGCGCGTGCGCGCGCACACACACACACACATCCACATCTGATCAGAGTCTTTGATACAGATGCTCCAGTGAGTTACATGCATCAGAATAAAGGTGTTGAAAATAGCAAAAAATTTCTTACAAATAAAAAAAGCAGCACTAATGCGGGTATAAAGTGAATTTTCTATTAAAAATTGTGAAACTGGAGAATATAGTTCCATATTAATAAATAACAATGTCTACTCTATCTACTTCAGATTCAAATTATTATTTCACTGAGCTTTGCGTTTAAAAAAAAAAAAAACAGAATTGTGAATTTTATTGGTGAGTAAACAATGCCACATCTGAATGTCTCTCCTCCTGAGAACATTGTCGTAGATCCTTTGAAAACAGCAAATTAGGCAAACATCTAATTCTTCCATTTTCTATAGCACAATCCTTTGCGGGAAGTCGGGAGAGAGAGGAGAAAGAAACAGAAAGAGTTTGTTTTCAGGTTTTATCTACCCCTCTGGTTAAGCCAAATTCTTATGGTCTTTTAAAGCTTTAGATTTTGCTTAATACCAACCTTCTATGTTTTCTCCTTTCATCAGTGGGCCTTGACCTACCCTCAATAACCCGTAAAAGCAAGAAGAGAGGAAACAGAAGGGCAGTAAACAGTGGTGCAGAATGAGGAAGGAGGATTCTGCCCTGGGGGTGGCCAGAATGATTTCACATGTAGCATGGTTACCCGATACTGAGCCATAAAAGTCAGCATAATTTAGTGTTTGTATTCATCCACTGAAGCAAACAGGATAAGATTTACCCAATGAACATTTATCACTCTGCCCTGTTTCAAAGCCATAATTTGCAAAACAGTAGAAGGGTTTCCCTGTTAGCTATGACAGGCTCATCCTGCTGAAAATGTCTTGTCCATCTCCACAACCACAGCCCTTGCATATAATTCAACCTCCAGTGGCAATACATTTCTTCTCATGTTATCACAATATTCTGATAAAGTTGTAGGGGTTGATACTAATACTAGCTTCTTTATAAATGGGAGGCCTGGGCCTCATGGGTGGCTCAGTCAGTTAAGCATCTGCTTTTGGCTCAGGTCATGATCCCAGAGTCCTGGGGTTCGAGCCCCACATGGGGATCCCCGCTCAGTGGGCATTCTGCTTCTCCCTCTGAGGCCTCCCCTACTCACGTTTTCTTACTCTCTCCCTCTCTCTCTCTCTCAAATAAATAAATGAAATCTTTACTAAATGGGAGGCCTCAAGTCCCCAGTCCCAAAGGCCAAGTTACAAGTCTCTCTCTGCCAGCCTTTCACAGTGTTACGCCCCTCCCTTGAACACCTCCCTTTATACACCCCCGAACTCTGCCGCTCGTTCACAGCTGGAGGCGCTCTGGACAAGGCACCAAATTGGGCTCAGAAACTCAGTAGGTACTGCCTTACCTACCCTATCTATGTGCCTTTGAACAAGTGACTTAGTATCTACTCACTATGGTTTTCACATAAAAAATAGGGGTAACATCTGTTCTGCCTATTTCAGAATGCTGGGGAAGAACAACTATGAGAATACGTGGGGAAACTCACAGTAAGCTATTAAGAGCCACATAAATGTCATGTATTATTCAAGGTCCGGCTTGGGTCCTACTTAATCTCGGGAGCCTTCCAGCTTTTCAACTCAGCCTACACTGAATACCCCTGGCATTTCCTGCCATGCTATTTATCTTAGCACTTGATATATTTGTTCTTGTATTCTTACTCAAATACTCCCCAGTCAGGAACATCTTCTCTGCACAGAACCTAGCCCAGGACTGGAAGCACAGCAGTGCTCTTATTTCCAGTGTTATGAATGAACTGGCAGAGCAGAGCGTAGAATGTGACCTTCCTGGTACCGCAGGGCTCACTTCTACAAGACATTTTTAAAAAGCTTTCCCTATGGTATCTGGTTATATTCACACTCTAATTAAAGGGCACTACTTACTGGAAAAATCTTCTCTTTGGAAGAAGAGGGTACACTGTATGAACTGCCTGAGGAAATAGAAGTATGGCCCAAACACAGATAAGTTTCCAGAAGCTCCCCCAAGTCAGGGGAATCCCTCCAAGAGTGCCTGGAGAGGGAACAGTTTTTCCCATGTATTCTCAGGTTAAGGAGGCCTCACAGGAGAAAATCATGCTGGACGTGACGTACTTGCAAATCAGGAAGCCCTTGTTTGATTTCTGTAGGCAATAAGGCATCCTATAGGTTTTCAATTTCCCCTGGGGAAGAGGCACTCAAAGTTCATAGGATATTCTCCTCAGGGGCTACTAGTAGCTTTTCCACCAAAACCCAGCTGCTAGGAACACCTTACCTGATCTTTGTAAACTGGCGTGCTGGCACTTGACCTCGGTTTGTCTTTAAATGAGTATGAGGCCAGCTGCTTCTTTAACAAGTCCAAGAAGTCAGGAGGTGCGTACAGGGGAAGGTCATTTAGTACCAGATTGTTTCTTTGCACAAGAGGTGGTCTTTTCCTTCCTTCATTTTTAAAATTGTAGGTTGCTATCACTGGATTTAATAGGGATTCTTCAATGAAAGTTTTCAAGTGGTAAGTGCCAGGGATAGGAGTATTCTGTGGAAAATTGACATCATTTTTCAGATCAGTGTGCAAACTGGTAACAGCTCCTAAAACAGCATTCTTCGAAGGGTCACTCTTAAGAAGCATTACTTGCTGTTTTAAGGTTTAATAAAATTTTATCAAATATAGTAAACACTCCTGACAGAACCCTATTTCAAGAGAATCATGATCCTTTCCTTTCTGAGACAGTTGCTGGATGATAGCAAATGGGTTGCGGCCATAGTTGGAAGTTATTAACTTTTTAAAAAGTAACTTCAGAGATACAAAACCTTGATATGCAATTGGGCTATAAATGTCAGGTCTCTCTTGAGACCACTCAGGATAGTTTCTTGACTAAAAAAAAAAAAAGTTAGCCTACTTCTGCTGGGTGGGTACTACTTGTTTCTCTCTAGCCCTCAAATGAGAAGCTGAAAAATAAGAACATGAGACTGAGGAGGAGCTGGCAGAACACGTGGTTTCATCAGCCCAATAGGAGGTTTGGTACTTTCACAGCACAGCCACAGTGTGGCTGCATGGCCGGACCTACAAGCTCAGTCCCTGCTACTTTTGTGGCCGAATTTCCACTTAGCACCTGGCTTGGTTCTACCATTAAAATAAGTTCCATTTCAAAAAAGTTTTGGCCCATGGGCCCCTCTCTTATGAAGGGTCTGGACAGGAAATACTTCTACAATATGGAAATGCTATCTCTTGCATAGGGGATCCTCTGGTCTTTTTTTTCATCTATTACCACCTTGCTTTCCTAAGTTGACCATCTTAACAGAACTTCTCACAAACTCGATACCATCTAAGATAAAAACTGAAACTCAAACCCCTTTTATAGAATGGAGGCGTTTTCTTGTGTAAGCTCACAAAGATCATAAACTAGATTGATCTTATCTAGATATCCTGTAAAATACCTAGATTCCTGGAGTTGTTTTATTTTGTCCTGCATCCAAATTTTAAAGTTAGTTTCTCAGTCAGATGCTGGTACTAAAAATTATAAATAGGGGGGTGCCTGGGTGGGTCAGTCATTAAGCAACTGCCTTGGGTTCAGGTCATGAGGTCCTGGGATCGAGCCCCGCATGCAGTTCCCTGCTCAGTGGGAAGACTGCTTCTCCCTTTCCCTCTCCCCCAGCTTGTGTTCCCTCTCTCACTGTCTCTCTCCCTGTCAAACAAATAAATAAAATCTTTAAAATAAATAAATAAATAAATAAATAAATAAATAAAATTGTAAATAGGAAATAAGGTCCACTGTTTTCTTACAATTCTTAGTGACTTAAAATTTTGATTAAAATATCAATGGAAATATGAATAGAAAGAATAAAAACACACATACTGTTAATGCTATTCTCCACCATCCTTCTCTTTCAACAGATGATGTCTTTCGCACTGGTTTCTATTAACAAACATAAAATGTGCTTACTCATTTGAGAGGTGATCCATGGAAGTTAATTATAAATATATTTTATAAAACATCTGCTTGACAAAATCAATACCTGTGTCAAATTGATCAGCCTGAATTAAAATAAAACTACATAATGATAAATTTTGCCTGTCATATTTCCTTAAATTGCTATTTTATGACTTGAAGTGCTTCTAAGTTCCCATCTAAATTCCCTTTGGAATTAAACAGCCTCATCTCAAAAGACATGTCATAAGGAAAATTAGATGTGACAAAAAAATTTGGTGTTCTTATGAAGGAAAGAGTCATGTAATTGACCAAAATTGTATCATAATAGATTTACGGTTAAGGTTATTGGGCTGGAAGTTCAAGGTGAAAGTGCATAGTCATCAAATTAACGTGATATTGGGATACAAATTCCTAGTGATATGGCAAATGTTGAAAACTGCCCTTTCCTGTTTTTATACACACTATCAAACATGTGTAATACAAATATGATACAGCTAGTTTTCTCAGCTTGTCTAGCCAGATGTGACACTAAAGAGGCAGAATGACAGAGAAGCCAGATCACCTTGGGCTTGAACTTGAGCTCTGTCACTTACTAACTAGGAGCACTAGGTAAGTTACTTAACCCTTGCGAGCCTCAACTCCCTCTTAGAAGTATAAAAATAAGGCATAAGAAGGTTGGCATGAGAATAAGTCATTATACATTTAAAGACTTGGATCCAAACCCGGTGCTCAATAAATGGTTCCCTTTATTTTTAGCACCTCACCTGCCCAGTTAAAAAGCAGATGATTTTGGTATTGCTCAGTTTCCAAGGACGCTCTTGGTTTCCACCTTAGGTACCTTATACCTATTTATTATTATTCCACATTTGTTTCAGCTTCACCACCAACAGAACACAGTTGTATAGTTTTTTCCTTTTGTACTACTTTCACTAGGGTAAAGTCATTAAAACAATAAATTGTATTTCCATTTATAATGCTTTTGTTATTACTATAAAATGTTATTTTGAGCAACAATGCATTAGAAATAATAATCAGTAAAACTGATATAATTCATTCTTCCTTTTTAGCAACTTATACCCACTCTACTTATGAGTATCTCTGGGCTTTAGTTTTACTATGAAATGTGCATTTCTCTAAAAAACAAAACAAAACAAAACCCACTGTTTCTTACACAGTGCTAAGTCTGAATTTTTCCCTATATGTTCCCTTTATTAGATTTATGTTGAATCTTCTCTGTCGCACATTTACAGTCACAGAAATCAAACTTTCTCAGGCAGGTCAAGACAAGTCTCCCACCTCTACCGGGGACCAGGAAAATGAAGTGGGAAGAAGGGAGAAGTAAACAGTACTTCTAAAGGAAGGTCATTGGCAGCTGCTGTTTTGTTTTGCCCAAGGCAAGCCAGCTAAACTCCACCCACTCATCACCGCAAATTCATTTTAGGGCTGAAGCACTTTACAAAAGATAGGCTAAACATCTCTTGCCCAAACATATTTAAAAACTAAATGAAGGTAGTTTAAGATATTTTATAAATACTAAAATACCAGACAGGGCACAACTGTGTGCGTTCGGCTACGTTAAAACCCATCCTCTGGGCAGAGGGGGAAATGAGAGCAGTTGTCCAGAGCAGTTGGTAGTAAGGAAGAAGTAAAGGAAATACAGAAAATAAAGGGTGAATGGAAGGAGGAGGAGAGCAAGGGGAGGGGAAATAAAACCAAGTACACTCAGATAAAGATCAGGACCACTGGACCGCTGGGTAGGTAGAGGAAGGCAGGGAGAGGTGCGAAGCAAACCAAGGGGCGCCAAGGCCCAGCGTTAGGGAGACGAGAGAGTTCGACCACCGGAGCCGAGGGCGGGGCGGGGGGGGCGGGCATGGCAGTCGGTATTCGGGGCCGAGGGAAGTCCGTCTGTACCGTGGAGGTGACTACCATACTGCCAGGTGCCATGTCTTCCCTTAGAGAATTGGAGGTGATGGCGATGATTGGCTGATCCATTGAGGCCTCCTCGCTCCGTCAGCGTCTGGTTGCCAGGAGGCGCCTGGGGCCCTGGGCTCCCGAGCGTGCGCAGGGGACCCGCCAGCTTTGTGTCCGGTGGTGTGGAGGGGAGGCGGGCGCACCGAGGCCCCGTGCCCTGCCGCGTGCACAGGAAATCGCTCCCCGGGTCACGCACACGTGCGGTGAGGGAGGCGCAGCGGAGCCCTGGGTGGGTCGCTGCCACAAGGGAGGCTTATAAAAGACGGTTTGTGGGAGCCTGAGAGTACCACAATCCCCCCGGCCTTTTCCAAATTACCCACACCCCCCAAGCTGGGAGACAGTGTCTTGTAGGCGTACTTCGCTTTAGCGCCAAAAATCAGCCCTAGCACCCACTTTCTAAGGCGGTTTCTAACCTCCTCCGGATGGAAATTTTGGGGGTGTCTCTTTTCCTGCCTCTGGCGTTAGGAGCACTAGACACAGCGGGCTTCCATAGCTGTGAAACGCAAGGCCACCCCTTTTTCCTGATAGTCCTTTTTCACTGTCAAGCTTTTAGCTGTAGCTTCTCAACCTTTACATAAACATTCTCATCTTTAGAAACAGACCCACCCGTCAACGCTAGTAATCCCACTTTATGGAGTACCTGCGGTTTTCTAAATACTTAATATAGAGTAATCTAATTTAATCCTCACAACACTGCAAGGGGAGTAATTCCATTTTATGGGTGAGGAAAGAGGCTTCCTTGGACAGTTTAGCATAGATAGTTGACTGGGCATCACATAGAAGTGGCAGAGGCAGAGTCCAAATCCAGGTTTTGCTCCAGCACCCCATTGTCCACTATACCGTAAGGTTTCTCCTTCCTTTCACAAGTTTCAAAAGTAGACTCCATTCTTTCAACTCCCATACTTTCCTAAAGACATCTTTTTTTTTTTTTTAAGATTTTATTTATTTGACAGAGATCACAAGTAGGCAGAGAGGCAGGCAGAGAGAGGAGGAAGCAGGCTCCCTGCTGAGCAGAGAGCCTGATGCGGGACTCGATCCCAGGACCCTGAGATCATGACCTGAGCCGAAGGCATCGGTTTAACCCACTGAGCCACCCAGGCACCCTCCTAAAGATATCTTAATCTCACACGTGTACACACTTTCTATTCAAACTGCTCTTGGTAAACTAGCCAGTGATCCGATCAAATTCAACGCGGATTCTTCCAACTATCTTGACCCCATTTGTCACTTATGTATTGATTACTCCACTCCCTCAGTCCTGAATCCCTCTCCTCCACTACCAGGATTTGACCACTCCCTGCTGTGATTTATTGTTTGTCTATAAATGTGATAATAAACCAGTATCTACCCACACAGGGTGATTATGAAGACCAACCTGAGTGAAATGTTTGGAACCATGTCTGGCACAAAGTATTAACTACAGACAATCATTCCCTTTGGAACAAAAAGCAAAATTCACAATCCAATTTCATCTCCTTTCCCTCATTAAAACCTCACACTCTGATGTATACTTGGAAACCCCAAACATGCCATCTTCACTGGTGATTATGAAGACCAACCTGAGTGAAATGTTTGGAACCATGTCTGGCACAAAGTATTAACTACAGACAATCATTCCCTTTGGAACAAAAAGCAAAATTCACAATCCAATTTCATCTCCTTTCCCTCATTAAAACCTCACACTCTGATGTATACTTGGAAACCCCAAACATGCCATCTTCACGTTTTTGTGTGCCCTTATGCTAAAATTCTATTTCCTTCTTCGACAGCCTGGCAAACTCAAAAAGCAACTCCTCTGAGAAATCCTCCCTGGCCTAATTAATCCCTTGTAGCCCAAAGGACCCTATGCCAATCTTTATGGGAGGATTCATTTTGACCAATGGTTTCTCCCCTAATTTTTAAACACTTCCCAAACCAGGTTTTTGTCTTAATTCTGAGTTCTCTGAACACAGGAGGGATTAAAATATTTGGATAAATGACTAGTTTAGAGGATGGACTAGCATACTGGTTTTCAAAAATTAATGTGCATACAAAACATTTGGGGATCTTACGAAAATACAGATTCAGATTCTGAGGCAGGGCCCAAGATTCTGTAGGTGATTTTTTTTTTTTTTTTTTTTTTTAGTGAGAGACTACTCAAAAGGGAGTACTCTCCAATAGGGAAAGGCTACTCCCATTTCATTTCTCTTAGTGGGATTCTAAATTCAACATATGAAAATACAAGGGGAAAAAAACAACCAGACACCAAGTTTGAAATCACAACTGAAATTATAAGGCCAAGAGGCTAATAACCAGAGTTTCCACAAATGTATGAGATTCAATCAAGTCACTGTTCCTGATTTCACGTTCTTATTTTGGCTGAGCCTGTAAAACTGGCCCATCCGACTAGGGACTGGTACTCTAGAGACTAAAAGAATATGATGAAAGGTACAGAGAAGTCTAGAAACCCATAGAAAGTGTGAAATAGAAAGAACATCTAGATGAGAAAATAGTTTTAAGTATCTCAAAAATAGAAACAGCATAGGTCAATGACTTCAAGGACTTCACCAATAAGACAGACTAAGCATGCAGGATAAACAAAATGTCCTCTTAAGAAAGTCTTGCAGGGGCGCCTGGGTGGGGGGGGGGGGGGCTCAGTGGGTTAAATCCTCTGCCTTTGGCTCAGGTCATGATCCCAGGATCCTGGGATCGAGCCCTGCACTGGGCTCTCTGCTTAGCAGGGAGCCTGCTTCTTCCTCTCTCTCTGCCTACTTGTGATCTGTCAAATAAATTAATTAAATCTTAAAAAAAAAAAAAAAATAAACAGCCTTTTAAAGTATCACTGAAAAAAATTTAAGATTTGTTTTCAGGTTATCTTAACAGCAGTTTTAAAAGGGTGGGGAGGCATTTCTCTCTGGGACTACACTAAGTAGAAGTCAACGGTGCCTCTCTATGCATCAGATCTTTAATAAAAATTCTGTAAAATACACCCTAAAGAATGGATTATTTTTAACTGCAGTAGTGATTTTTGTTAGAATAATCTGAGAAGCAAACACGCTACAGACAGTAGAGGGAAGATTACTAATTACCACAATCTGGCTAAAACACAACAGGCAATATGGTTAAGATGTGAAGATACCCAGTTTAACACTGTTGTAGGAAATAGAATTGAGATATGAATCCAGCTCAGTATATACCCAATATGACAAGTTACATAGGTAACTGCTCTGTACTTCAGGGGGCCTGGGCGGTGCAGCTGGGTAAGTGTCCGACTCTTGGTTTCAGCTCAGGTTGTGATGTCGGGATCAAGCCAAGTCAGCCAAGTCTGGCTCCACGCTCAGCAAGGACTCTACTTTCTTTCCCTCTCCCATTTCCCTCTGCCCCTCCTCCCCAAGTTGCCACACTCTCAAAAATAAATCTAAACAAAAATGCAGTATCCTTCAATTTCCTATAAAATCTAAATAATGCCAACTTTGTGACTTTTGTGAATATAAAAATCAGCAATTAATGTGATATACAAAAGTACCCCCCCAAATAGTGTGCCCCCTTCTACCTTGTTAAATACTTGAAAATGTAGGAACTGGAACTACTGAAGTGAGAAAGATAACTTTGACTCGTATTAGAGTCATATGTGGCTTAACAGCATAGTAAGATAAACTGAACTCTTCTTATTGTAAATGTCAAGGACTATGCTCAGTGTTTTACCTTCACTACTACAAAAGACAAGTTAAAAACCAGTTGGGTAAATTATACCCATTTTGCAAGTATGATAACTGAAGCTTAGATAATACTGACCTAAGTTTACTGAAGTAGGGATCTGAGAACTTGTTGAAATAAAACTCCAAAGCCCGTGTTATCTTGCTGGCCTTTCTTTTGACTCAACAGTTCCATGTAATGAAGGTCTTCCTATTTAACTGATTGTCTGCCTAATATGTAACAATGTAATTCCCCATTAAGATTATCAATGCCTATAATTTCCCTTTAAAACCCACTTCTCTCTCTTGTCCTTCAATAACCATTCAGTTTTTTATTTTCTGGTAGAATAAAAATGGTATTAAAATAGTCCAAGATGGGCAGTAACCTGCCAAAGGGACTTCCCCCCGGGAAGATATACCTGTGGCTACAATAATCAATGTATTATACTGCTTTAATATACTTTATATGAATATACTTTATATAAATATACTTTTAGTATACTTAATGTTTTAATACACTTTAATGTTTTAATCTTGGCTCTGGTTTGCTCTGGAATCTTTCATTAAATATTGTTAAGTATTTAAAATGCAGCTAAAAAACCAAAAACCCTGATAACCACTTTTTGAGTAGCTTAAAATTACAGAGAAAGCAATGGTTTAGAAGAAAGCAAAACCTAAAGCAAGGTTTAGTTACTGCCAGTCCAACTTCTAAAGATACCTTTCTTTGTAAAACATGTCCCAGATAGGCAGGACAACTGAAAATTCTCCTCTGCTTTATGAAAAAGAAAAGGCACCATTAGCAAATAGAAGTAAAAACATAGTAACAACCCCCCACCTTGGATTGCTTATAACTGAAAATATTCCTAAAATCATTGCCTGGCTAAAGTTAATATGGACAAATGGATATGCCAAAGTTGAAAAATATGTAAAAAGATTGGAAACAATAAACATCTACATTATGTCAGCTCCCATGCTAGGTACACTTACAAAAGGTCTTAATCTTTCGGAGGAAGTATCACAATTTAAAAATGAAACAAAATCTAGGTAGTAAAACAACAACAAAAACATATCTAAATTACACCAAGTAAAAACCACCCCAGTATTTGATTCTCAGAATTGTTCCACCTTAAGGTAATTAAAGGACGCTGATTCAGAGCAACAGTTGGGTAAATTGTAATTTTTTTATTGGAAAACAAATATACAACTTGGAATGGATTTGAGGCAAATTGTGCCATAAGCAGATTTTCTTTAAGTGGCTAAACAAAGTTTAAAAAGCAAGTAACAATAAAAGAAAATGTTTCTGGTACAGGACCAGCAGTACAAAAAAATAGTGTACGAGTACCTGGATAATACACCCGTTTTGCAATAGTGCAACTTTTAAGTACATATTGTTGACTGTCCATAGTCCACGCAGAGTTACAACTCCACACTTCAACAACAACATGCTGACAGTTCCTAAAGAAAACTACTTAAAAAAAGGCATAACCCAGATGTTCCCTCATTTGACCAACTCCATCTAAGTTTAGATGTGCAGAAGGGCTTAGATATATCCAGAGTAAGCCACATGCAACATGTTACTTGATCAATTTTCTAAAATAAGGTTTCAGGACAATGACAGTAAGATAAGGGAAGAAAACATGGAGGAATGAAGTCCTAATTACTATACATGCATATTTTTTGACAGCAGGGGGGAACCTTTTACAGATAAGTTACAAACAAAGAAAAGGCAAATAAACAATTTTGTACAAGAAATTTAACACATTCTGTACAGTCTTCACTTTGCTGTCATCATTTGTACAAACTCTGAAAAAGAAGAAGTACACAAAAAGTTGCATCAATGGTAAAAGAATGACAAAACCAATCACATTATTCAATCTCAAAGCAATTTCCAATTTCCCTTTCTTTCCTCAAAAATATACAGTATAGAATTTGTCAAGCTTTGTCAAGGCCAGAACTTCATAAATCAAAATTACTTAGGATTGTTAATCAATAAACCAAATTAATGGTTTAGACAAGTTATTATAAAATAGAAGGATTTTTGCTCTTAAGTTTATTACAACATGGTAATTTTGAACTGACGCAGAAGTAAATGGTCTTAGACTAAAGCTAATTAGAGGGAAAATAAATCCAATGAAGGAAGGAAAATCACCTTACTTTAATTTTGAGGTTTCTGAAATAAGCTTAAAGCTTTTCAAATTGTTCCACAATCATTATAAAAAGATTGGTTTAGCATAGTATGTAGCACCATGCTTCTCAAACTTTAAAATGCATATGAAACTGTCCAGCAATCTTGTTAAAATGCAGAGATTCTAGGTATATGGTAGGACCTGATAGCAAACAGTTCTAAAAAGTCCTCAGATGATCGTGATTTTCCCTTATCTGTAGAAAATACTCTGAATAGCAAAAGGTTTGTAAATATAAAAACTGTTTTAGCATCTTCATTTGGCAGGAGTGGAGACACTAATTTTGACCTAGGATATATATAAACACATACCTTGTACCTTAAAATCAAAGCACAGAATGAGGTAGTGAAAGATTTACCTTCATAGTTTACTTGACCATCACCATCAATATCTGCTTCCCTGATCATTTCATCAACCTCTTCATCTGTTAACTTCTCTCCCAGGTTTGTCATCACATGGCGAAGCTCTGCTGCACTAATATAGCCATTGCCATCCTAGAAAAAATTTAGTAAGATACCTAAATAAAATTATAGACTCAGAGTTGGGTTGGAGGTTTAGTAAGTTTACAATAAACTTCACATTAGGGAGAAAAAGATACTTCAGACATACCAACCAAAACCAAACTATAGTTGACCAATAGATGGCCACTGAAAACTGCAGGATATCATACATTAAAATCACTGGTGCACCTGGGTGGCTCAGTCAGTTAAGTGTCTGCCTTTGGCTCAGGTCAGTGTCTGCCTTTGGCTCAGGTCTTGGCATCAAGACCCAGGTCTGGCTACCTGCTCAGTGGGGGCATCTGCTTCTCCCTTTGCCCCTCCCCTCTCATGGGTTCGCACTCTCTAAATAAATAAATAAGAACTTATAAAAATAAAATAAAATCGGTTTCTTAGTTCCAAAGTCAGTGATGCCTCCTTTGCCAAGATTCACCCTCAAAATTTAACAAATCCAATCCCCGAATACCTACCTTATCAAACACACGGAATGCTTCTCTAATTTCTTCTTCACTGTCTGTGTCTTTCATTTTTCTTGCCATCATTGTCAGAAATTCCGGGAAGTCAATTGTGCCATTACCTGAAATGATTTGTTTAGTTCTAAGAGTACTAAAGAATTTAAATGCCCTCTTCAATTCCCCCTCCCCCAAAACCCAGTTTAAAAAAACTTACCATCAGCATCTACTTCATTAATCATGTCCTGTAATTCTGCTTCTGTGGGATTCTGCCCAAGAGACCTCATTACAGTTCCCAATTCCTTTGTTGTTATAGTTCCATCACCATCCTTGTCAAATAGTGAAAAAGCTTCTTTGAATTCTGTTTAAGAGACCATAATCCAAACATAAAGGTTAACAATAAAAACCTCCTAAATGCTAAATATTAATCAACTATTAAAGCACAGGTATATATGGAAGTAACACTTGAAACCAGCCTTTGATTCCTGAAGAATTATGTGGGAAAAACTTGCTATATTTCAAACATCTTTAGCTAATCATACCAATATATGCTCATACTGATCTATCAGCAAGTTTTTTTCACCTAAAATATTACAAAAGGACTCCAATACCTAGACCAGACAAAAGTAAAAATTATTTTAGGTTGAAGGAGGCAAAGAATCAAAGCCCCAAATGAGTGGCTTCCCTATTTTCTATTAAAGCCCAGAATATAAAAATAAGATTGGTACCTAACTGGCACCACCAGTACCTGGTACCCAACATGTTTCTATAGAACTATATGCATTATACTCAGAGTAAGCCTCAAAAATTAAAATTAAATCTCTTTAAAATCTACTAATTTAGGGGTGCCTGAGGGGTGGCTCAGTCATTAAGCGTCTGCCTTGGGCTCAGGTTATGATCCCAGGGTTTTGGGATGGAGCCCCGCATCTGGTTCCCTGCTCCACGGGAAGCCTGCTTCTCCCTCTCCCACATCCCCCTGCTTGTGTTCCCTCTCTTGCGGTGTCTCTGTCAAATAAATAAATAAACAAAAACAAAAAACAACCTACAATTTAAGGGGCACACCCAGGAGGCTCAGTCAGTTACACAACTGCCTTCAGCTCAGGTCTTAATACCAAGGGTCCTGGGATTGTGCTCCATGTTGGGCTCCCTGATCATCAACAGGGAGTCTGCTTCTCCCTCTCTCCCTCTGCCCCTGCTCGAGCTCTCGTTCACTCTCTCTCAAATAAATAAAATCTTAAAAACAAAACTACTAAATTAAGAACAAAAAAATACACCTCTAAACTTCAGAACAATATGCAACAGACCAACTGCCTTTTCTGACCTATAAAGAACTATCACCAAAAATCTACGATGATATTAATAATGGGATGATCAAGATATGAATGGCCAGTTTTAGCTAAGTATCGTATCACTGACAGCAAAGGTAATTTAGACCATTTTTAGGAATATAAAATCCCAAACTTTTAATATAGTTAAAACATCCTATTACATCTTAAAAATCATCTTGTGAAATTATGTTCCTTTTAATTTACCACTAGATTACATGGAAAGCTGTTGAAGCAGCGGTCTAGAATACCGGCATCCCCATTTATTTCATAAACTAAAGCAGAGATTAAATTTGGTAGTGCAAGGTCATATAAATGAACTAAAACACAATGGCAGTATTTTCTGGTAGGGTACTTTTTAAAAGCTATTAGACCCTTTTTAAGCAAACCCAAAACAGTTCCAAAGTTCACAGGGCTCAGCTCCCTCAATATATCTATACATTTGAAAGTACATACCTGACATGTTTAAGTAATAGTTTGCTTCCTCTTATATAGTCCAAGGCTATTTATTTCCCCCTACCTTTCTATCCTTTCTCCAATTCATATACACCCCAGTTTCAATCCATCATAATCTCTTCTCTGGACTCAACTACTCTTCCACTGATTCGCCATTAACATATGTCTCTTAGCTTAAAACGAAATTCAAACCTTGTGTTTTCTCTTACATGCCTGCCCTTATCTCCCCAAATCTTGGAAGCATCATTACTCATATATATCCCTTTCTTCTACCAATCCACTATTAAAATTACTTCCAGCTCCAACTCATCAAGTTGAAAATCCCAAGTTTACCAATAACAACTTAGTTGCCCAATTAAACAAGTGTCTTTAAGTACATGAGGCCATACAGCATAGCTAAAAGTAGACTTTGGAATGCAACTTGTGTTTAATAATCCCAGCTCTGCTACTTACCAGTAGTGTAACCTAGGCAAGTTAAGTTACTAAATCTTTCCTATCTTAGCTTCATCATTTTTGTTAAATAGGAATAACTATACCTACCTTCCTAAGTTTATGAACTTAATTAATTACTAAGCATAAAGCACTTAGAAGTAGGTCTGGGGGCGCCTGGGTGGTTCAGTGGGTTAAAGCCTCTGCCTTCCGCTCAGGTCATGATCTCGGGGTCCTGGGATCAAGCCCCGTATGGGGGGGGGGGTTGTCTCTGCTCAGCAGGGAGCCTGCTCCCCCCCCCCCACACACCTGCCTCTCTGCCTACTTGTGATCTGTCAAATAAATAAAATCTTAAAAAAAAAAAAAAAAAAGAAGTAGGTCTGGCAAGTAAATACTTCGTTAAGTGTTAAGAAAAGATGACCTCACTTTCCTGCAGGATCCAAAACTATACTGAGAAACTCTAAACTTCTCTTGGCTTTCACAACAGTACCTCAGTTTACCTGCCTTACACTGCCAAAGACTCTTGCTCCTATTTATCTCTCACACGTAAATGTGATTAATTTTATTCCTCTTTTCCAACACCTCTTATCTATGCCTACTCATAATGAAGCCTTCTTTAGTCTACTCCTCTATCTCAACATAATACAGTAGTTCCCTCACCCTTACCACAGTTTTGTTTTCTGCCTGTTCAGCTATCCATAGTGAACTGTAGTCCAGAAGCAGAGGATCCTTCTGGCATACCACAGGTCAACAGCAGCCTAACGCTGTATCACAATGCCTACATCATTCACCTCACTTCATCTCATCTCTGAGGCATTTTACCATCCCACATAGTCACAAAAAGGGCAAGTACAGTATATGGTGAGAGACCACACTAGTATAACTTACATTATAGTATACTTTCACAATCATTACTGTTGTTCATCTATTATACCTAATTCACAAATACTGTATCATATGTGTGTGTGTATAGGAAAAACAAGTTTGGTACTGTCAGTGGTTTCAGGCATCCACTGGCATCTTAAGAGCATACCTTCCCACCACAGACTGGGGAGGCAGGGTCTAACTTACCTTTATTTCTGACTTCCTACAGGATATGCCCCTTGGCTGACCCCAAGTGAGACTTATGAAAGTGAATTCTGTATTCCCCAACCACCCCAGGAATGCAAGCAAAACACGCTTTAACTTTCCCTGTGAAATATGTCAACAAGTCCTGTTGCATCCTCCCATTTCAATACTGCCCGATTATTTTTATCTCAACAAGCAGTATCTTATTTCATGGTCCCTCCTCTTTTGCCTAGACTATAACAATAGCCTTCTAACTGGGTTCTTTATTTAAAATTACCTACACAACTACCTGGGTCATATTACCTTTCTGGATTACCACATTCCTTTCTTAGTTTAAAATCTATTAACTGCTTAGCTTTAGACCGGGTTATCACTGACTAGTTGGTAGTTTACTACATTCAGTATTAACATAGTTCCATTCCATTTAAAACCGTTTGTTTTCAGAGGCACTCCCCTAGTATCACAAGCTTAGTAGCAAAATACTGATTGATTTTATGAAATTAGCCTACATTAACTAGATTGACTCAATGACAAAAACACATCAATAAATCCCACAAATAGAATTTGATGAAGACATTCCCATTTTACTCAGGGTTTTATTTTTCTTTTTTTCAACAGGATGTAGAAATACTGTCTAGAAATCCAAAAAACTATTAGGGTTTGAACACATGCCATTTACCACCTAGTAACTTAGGCTACAAGAAAATCAAAGCACTGAGAAACATGGTTTTGTTTACATTACATTCACTGCTATTAATACCTAGCTACAGGTATTAACACTACCATTACCAGCAAAAGTTTCCAATGTGTAACTAACTATAATCATTTTACTGTATGACTTAATTATTAAAATGTAGAGTAAGTTTACAAATATGTATTCTTAATTTCAAGGAGTTTCACAGTATATTAACTTAAAAAACAAACAAACAAACAAACAAAAAAAAACAAAAAAAAACCTCCACACCCAGCATGGGGCCCAATGCAAGGCTTGAATTCACAACCCTGAGATCAAGTCCTGAGCTGAAATCAAGAGGTCAGATGCTTAACCAACAGAGCTACCTAGTTGCCCCTAAAATACATTAACTTTCAAAATGCTTGCTGGAGGGGCACCTAGGTGGCTCAGAGGGTTAAGCCTCTGCCTTCAGCTCAGGTCATGGTCTCAGGCCCCACATTAGGCTCTCTGCTCAGCAGGGAGCCTGCTTCTCCCTCTCTCTCTCTCTGACTACTTGTGATCTCTATGTCAAATAAATAAATAAAATCTAAAGTAAGTAAATAAATAAAATGCTTGCTGAAATAGTGAAAAGCAGAAAGACCATATCTATGCTATAACTATTAGTTATAAAGGTACAAGAAAGGAACAAATGTCAAGCATTATTCCAAATTTTTATCTGTATTTTTACACCAGAGCCAGAAATACCTGTAAAATTCCTTGAAATAAAACCCAAAAGTACAATTTAGGGGTGCCTGGGTGGCTCTGTCATTAAGCATCTGTCTTCACAGCTCAGGTCATGATCCCGGGTGTGTGTGTGTGTGTGCGCGCGCGCCTGTGATCAGCCCCGCATGGGGCTCCCTGCTGCTCCCTCTCCCACTCCCCCCAGCTTGTATTCCTTCTCTCTCAAATAAATAAAATCTTAAAAAAAAAAAAAAAAAGAGTATAATTTAAATTCACCTGTCCTTACAGCTCCCTACCTTACTTTATAACTGGTATAATCTTTATGTATAGAAGCATGCCATTCTTAACTATAATTCCCAGGAATGACTTGAATCAAATGTCTGTTTACCAACTTCCATTTATTTAGAAAATTCTGAACCTAATAATCTCTTAAAGGACATGTATCAGACTTTTGTTGGCACTATGTAAATTGAGTAAGGTTATCTTTCAAGTTAGGTTTTACTCCTACAGTGTACCTTTAAGAAAGAAAAACTCTTGTAGGTTTTTCCTATTAGACCCTTAGGTGTCAAGCACCAACAACTAATGACATCATGGCAGAATTATGAGCAAAATTAACTAGTGATGTCACAGTGGACACTCTGGATTGCTCTTTAAGAATAAGTAATATAAACAATTCTAGTAACTTCATCTAAACAAAATATGCTTTTTCTAGACCAAGTTATTTGCTGTTAGTAGACTTTCTAAACAAATCTGTAGTAGTAATGATTATCATATAAAGTTAAAATAGTTTAAAAAGATCCTTAGTATATTCAATGCTGATTTATCTATGAAGTTTGTAAGTACTTTGTTTTTTGGTAAAGATTCTAAGATGCTACTGATTACCACCAATTACAATTTATCAGAAAGAAAGTAATTTACAATTTATCAGAATAAAGAAAGTAATTTGCCTCCACCTCAAAGGTGGACACAAACAATGGAGGCAGAATAATTCTTAGGACAGGGTAGGTAGTGTTCTGGAACATTTTTTTGTTGTCACACACAACAAAGAAGTGTATCCATTTTTCAGTCCCTACTATGTGGGAGGCACCAGGGATAGAAGAGGCAGCAAAAAGATCCCTGAGAGCACAGGGTTTTACTTCAGCAGTATAAAAGTTTTGACTCCTTTAAAGGTTCACTAAAACCTGGGGTACCAGGAATGATTTTAAAAGCCTAAGAAAATGCAGGGTAAGGAAAGAATCCAGAACAGATTTTCCCCCATCCCCACTGGAAATTTATGTATACGATGAGAGCCAACAAAAAGACCAAATTTATCTTTAAATAAATGTTCCAGTGAACTACTACTAGTATTCTTTATGAAAATGCTATCAGTCTTTGAAGACTGATTCTCTTGAATTTAAAAGATACATGGTGTTTTAAAAAAATAGTTGTATGTGTGTTTGGGAGTGCAATAATGGGCACCAACTATGTAACAGGTATCTTAAAGATACATTTTCTACCTTAAAGTGAAAATACTGTGCTATCTACAGCAGGGACAACTACCTGACTGGGAACACCAAGAAATGAAAAGTAGAGGGAGGCCAAAAGTATTAGAGAAGTTAATAGTTTAAGCCTGTATATATGAATCAGCTTGTCACTTCCAATAGGCTACATTAACAAAATAATTTTTTAAAAGTTTTAGAAAAAGTTTTAGAATTTACATGTCACAGATACATTAAAATAGTATAAAAGAACAAAGAAATTAGTTCCAAAGCTCTGCTTCGGTTCTTCAACACTCAGTACATGCAATTTATCAACCCTAGAAACCAAATCCCAGATTTAAGTCAAATTCACACAATCAGTAAAAATAAAATCTGCTTACATTTGGTCCTTCATGCTAACAGCTTCCTACTTTATATAGTCCTATCGGGTTGTATTTGTAATATTTGAGATTAGTGATTTCTGGGTCCTCCAAATTTGTTTATGTGGAGAGGAGAGCTTACTTTAAATGGGCTATATATAGTTGAGTTCCAACTGGGATTTTCAGTATTCTCTATCATTAATAAAAAGAAAAAAAGAAAAAAAGAAGAAAGAAAAAAGAAAGCTTTAGTGCTTTTGAACACTTCTAACTTCTTGCCTACCAGGAAAGCTGTGGTAGTTAAAACTGCTTGATGCTTGTGTTAATAAAAGTCTAAAGAGAGTAAAAGAAGAGTCTGAAAAGCATTTCAACACTACAAGGAACTAAAAAAGGAATAAAATCCTTTAGTGAGTTTCCCTAGTATTTTGAGGTTAACCAGCCATCTCAAAGTGTTAGAATAAAATCAAAAGTACCAATGATTAATGTTATAGCATAAAGACAATATGACATCAAGTTTTACATAACAACTTCATACATTTCCATGACAAACCAAAGGAGACACGATTTAATTAATTATTTAGTTTATTTTTAAGGATTTTATTTATTTAGTTAACAAATAGACACACAGGGAGAGAGGGACAGAAGCAGGGCGAGTGGGAGAGGGACAAGCAGGCTTGTCTTATGTGGGCGGTGATCCCAGGACTCTGGGATCATGACCTGAGCTGAAGGCAGAAGCTTAACAACTGAGCCACCCAGGGGCCCCAGGAGACAAGATTTAAAAAGCTCATTTCAACAGATGCTACTGTTCCTTCCTTAAGACAAAATTCAACATACTATACATTTAGAAAACAGAACGGTAACTTTTGCATCTAAGTTTTTCCCTAGAGATAATGATTATTCCTGAATGATTCTACATACAGTTCTAAGGTTAAAATATTAGCTACTTTGAACTGGGGTAAATTCAATGTTCCCTCTGGGATTCAACACTTCAAATTACCTATTAATTACTACTTGGCTCTTTTTTTCTTGTGAAGAGTAATTTGGAGTTGCAGTGTTAAAAACTGCCCAGAATTCATGTTTTCAAGATAATCTTCAAGAAAAACAAAGACCACCACCACCAAGTTCCAAAGTATACCCGCACGTAGCCTAAAACCTTGCCTTTCATTACAGCCAGCCCCATATATCTCCCAAAGGCAAGCATACCTTCTCATTTGTCAAAGCAGGTTGAATTACTGTATTACATTACACCACTTGTTATTATCTATTACATAGACTAAGGTCTATGTAATTTTTTCATAAAGGTATCTTACTTTGACACTGGCCATTCGATTTATAATAAAATCCAATGGATACCACTTAGCAAAGTATTTCTTACCTGCAATCTGCTCTTCAGTCAGTTGGTCAGCCTACAAAGAGATCACAAAGACAGGTATGCAGATGAGCAGTTAAATTAAGAATCAAGTTTAAAAACCTTCAAGGTTCACCTTTTACCATGAATTACATTTAGCATAACACTCCTTAGTACTAGCAACATACATAGGTAGAAAATGAATTATCTTTTAAGGTAGAAAACACATATTAAGTTGATAGGTTTATCTTCAAAGCTAAGCGATGCTAACCAAGTTTAATACTTAAACCCCAACTATTATTTTAGAATACACATCAAAGTTTCAATTTCACACAAATTGGGGGGAAAAAGCAATTTGGCATAGTAGAAAATTTAAAGGAAGTTGTTATTCTTCTAAAGCAAGGAGAGAATCCAACAAAAACATGGTTTCCTTTCTCAAAGTTAAGATACCTAAACTTTTCACCTTTTTTGGTAAATAAAAACAGTATTAACAGAAATTATCAGAAATCTTCACTGAACCAAAAATAATGTCCAAGAATTACACTCAAAATTACCCCTATAAATGGTTAAACACATTATGTGGACATGAGAATGGTCTTCCAAACCTGAAACAAAAAACAAACCCGTAACACTAAGCAAAAATCCAAGCTGTCCTGGCTGGGGAAACATGAAAGCTACCAGTTTTTACTTCTCACCTGGCAGGCAAATTTAAAGAATCAGGATTCCCAACATTTGAACTAAATTATTTACTAAATATTAAGTCCAGCCATTCATTTTCTCTTGGACTTTTGGAATCCCAATGTGTGCCTAAAGTTTGTGATTTTTTAGCAGAGAGAAGAGTTATTTTTGCTAAAAGGAAAAAAAGACCAGGCATTTGCTAAAGCCTTTTATAGATACTGTTTTTATTTAATCTTCACAATAACCCTCTAATGGTATCATTTTCCCCTATAGGTTCAGGTTAAATTTCAGGGAGGTTAACAAAATTAGTAACTAGTTTTAAATACTAGAATTAAACTAGAATTTAAACACAAAGGTGTCCAATGTATTCACTGCCTGTAAGTTTTAAATGCAGAGTACCATAATATATAATCCATATCTGCAAAATACCAAGGCTCCTTTTTCCTCATGTGGCCTTCATCTTTGGACATTTCACCACTTAGCAGTACAAAAACCCATGAAGCAACTGCTTATATGGTACTAGCACTAATTAGACCCAGTCTTCTAATATTCTTACCTATATGGAATCAAGCATTCTGTGATCAGTCCATTCATTTATTAGTATGAAAAAATAAACACTGCCTGGTTTCATTCTTTTTTAAAGACTACCTTAATGAAAAAAGTAGCATCACATTTTTCTAGGGGACAACATGAGAAAATTTGGGAAGGAACCCACAAAGCGCAAGTTTCTTTCCCCACTCAACACATTTTTGATTTGACCTCAGTGCAAACTCAACTTGTTTCTATTTTTAAAAAAGGGGGGGAAAAATGGCCCCAAAGGCCTGGTAACTTAAAATTGAAGAGGCAATAATTAAGTTCAAATGCAGGAGTTAAAGAAAAGAAGATCTACTTTTAACCTTCCAAATCCCAATCTTCCATCTGATATAACATCAGTCATCCAATTGTTTTCCCTGAGGAGTTAAGATTTAAAACACGGTAAATCCAGACTTGATACCTGCTTTGTTAGAGGCTATAAAGGATTTACTTCTGATTCCATTTTGCAAGACTTTTATCATTTCTGGAAAAAGGACAACATGGCAGAGTTGGGGGAAAAAGCATAGCGTTTTGTATCGTTGCTGGACATACTAGTATCCTAGCTCTTCCACTTAAAAAGCCACATGACCTTGGACATGTTACTCTATCTCTCATAAGTCCATTTCATCCATACAGTATTAGTATCTACAAGGTTATTGTGCAGAAAGAGAAGCTACTTTTACATAAAGTAAAACTCTTTGAACCCAAAGAGTTCAGTGATAATTATTTTATAGATATTAACTAATAAAAGAACCTACACTGTTAAATATGAACTTGACTAGTTCAACTTCCACACAGTAAACAGACATGCATGGCATCATCAACTCTTGCTTCAGAGAGTAGCAGGGTCCACATTAAAGATCTTAAAGAGACTGTATTATATGCAGGAATTTTGAATTTTATTCTTCCTGCTATACTTTCATCTTTTATCCTAGTCGTCTGTATACCAGATCTCTTCTTATGAAATACTTAAGGGGACCAAAATATACAAATAAACGTGTGCTTTGCTTCTCATATAATATGGAGATGCCTATTTTAAACTTACCCTTTCTAGGAAGTTAATAAGTTTAAAATGTTTCACTGCTACATGGAAATTTATTTAATTTCACTCTTACCATTCATTTATAACTAAGCATTGCATAACATTGTCTATTGTCTTTTCTAGATATCAGAATATAAAATTAAACATCATGAACAATAAATATTTGTTAACCACCTTAAAAACGAAACAAAAACCCAGCAAACCTACCACTGTTCCATGCTATCTTTTTTTTTAAGATTTTATTTATTTGAGGGGCGCCTGAGTGGCTCAGTGGGTTAATCCTCTGCCTTTGGCTCAGGTCATGGTCTCAGGGTCCTGAGATCAAGCCCCGCATCCGGCTCTCTGCTCATCAAAGAGCCTGCTCCCACCCCCCCCAAACTGTCTCTCCATCTACTTGCGATCTCTGTCAAATAAAATCTTAAAAAAAAAAAAAAAGATTTTATTTATTTGATAGGAGAGAGAGGGGGAGATAGATCACAAGTAGGCAGAGAGGCAGGCAGAGAGAGTGGGGGAAGAAGGCTCCCCGCTAATCAGAGAGCCCCTTTGGGGGTTCATCCCAGGACCCTGGGACCATGACCCAAGCCGATGGCAGAGGCTTATCCCACTGAGTCACCAAGGCACCCCTGTTCCATGTATGATTTAAGATGAGAATAAATTTTCATGAACTGAAAGCACAAGGTGCAGCAGCCCAGGGACAGATGTGGCAGGTGAAAACAGTTTAGGAGGCTTAGTTAAGCAGAATGTATGGAAGGCACAGTATGTATGAAAGCTGAAGGAAGGACTGCTATGTGCAGGAAGGGAAACAGTGTTGTTCTCTCAACAGGGGGGGTAGGGGTGGATTTTGGCAAGATGCATTTATATTAAAGTTAGGAAGAAAAGGATGGAAAAGGATGCTAGCTATAAAACAAAACTTTAAAATCACCCAATTTTGCTTGGAAAGTCAAAATTTAATGGTCCCACACCATCTTGTCCAGCTCTCCGCCTCTAGCCAGACACAATCTTAGAAAAATTCACAAATGAACGGTAGCCCAGTTGGTTAAGTGACGGCTCCTGATTTCAGCACAGGTCATCATCTCAGGGTTGTGACTGTGTCCCATCTCACTGCTGGGTATGGAGACTGCTTAAGATTCTCTCCCTTTGCCCCTTCCCACCCAAAATAAAAGAAAAATTCACAGAAAAAGCTTAAGGAATAAGCTATCAAACAGAATGCTAAGTTACATACATAGCCTTAAAAATGTTCCTCAATTTTGCTTGCAAAAAAAAAAATTTTTTTTTTTTTACAACTAATCCAGAGCTCAAGGTTTTAAAATAAACTTTACCAGCGGAGTTAAGATTAAGGCCTTTAAGAGGCAAAACTACACCACTCCCTAGCACTCTAATTTTTAAGTCTGTTCCAACTACATGCAAATAAATTTGGTTTTTATTTCTGTCTATAGAGAGTGCCATTTTCTTAGTTAGAAGTACTGGAAGAATTATACTTCTGGGAAAACTCGAGCTCATTAACACGTGTGTTTATCTCCGTGCAGAATAATCCACTAGAGAAATGACTAGTTCTTATTCCTGTATTTCTACAATTGATAGACTTCCTTCTCCTGTTCATCACTCCAGAGAAAGCTTCCAGGCATTAGTACACTCACATGTTCCACACCAGACCTACTGAGTTAGAATCTCCATTTTGAAGAACCCTACTTGATTTGTAAACACTGAGAAACATTAACCTATCTTCACGTGTGATCTGAAGAGTGAATGCATTATGTACCTATCAAAGCAGATATGGATATTCCTGGAGTTTATCTAGTGAATGGCAGTTTTAAAAAATCCAAAATTCTTATCTGAATAAATGTATGAAGCCACAGGTTTAAATCGGAACACAAACTTCTAGCTTTCATTCATTCCTCTTTATTTCAAAGTTCTATTTAGATAAAACAATGTCTTCATTAATTTCCATTTATTTATTTATTTATTTAAATTTCAGAAGTCAGGATATGTCCTACCTGTATTAAAAGCAGCCTTTAAATTATTTCAGTAGAATTAACAGATACCTTAATTCTGGCAGAACAGAACGTACTATAGTATCACTGATCAAAAGAAAAACCATCAGGACAAATTAATTACTTCACAGAAATTAAGACCTTTACTAAAGGCCTACTCTGATCATTGTACCTAAATCTAGAACTTTCTATGTATTTTTGATAGGGCCACAGTGAAGTTCCTCAGTGTAACACAAACTGATCTACTTGCAATTTGATACAATAATGATAACTTTGACAAGCACAAAACTTTCTACTTCTTCGTATCTCTTACTTATCATCTGGGCCCCAAATCTTAAAGCGATCCTTGGCTCTTTCAATGCACATGTACTTGTAACACTTACATGTAAACCCAAGAGCTATCTGAACAATCTTGTTCTGCTTCTACACAAACTCATTCTTTAACTTAACAGAGACTTCATTTTAAATCTCCAAATCTTATAATTATGAAGTTACCTTATGACAACTTCCAACTTAATTTTACTTAACAATGACTAGCAACTAGCAATGAAAACCCCCAAAGCACCAATAATGTAAACAGTAACTACAGAAGCTTATCACTGGTAAAGGACCATGAAAAGTGTCGATTCAAACTATATGCAGCATATGAAAATCTATTGAATTCCCGGTTCAAGTATCAGACTGATTAGGTAAAAAATTTACCATTCATTTAAAAATATTTTTAAAAAATTTACTGCACAATTCAGAACCTTGATTACATATACATAATGTATACCTTGTTTCAACTAAAAAGTAAATTCAACTAGTATGTTCAAAATCAGAATAAAATAATTTAAAATATCAAAATAGAACGAATGCATCAAACTTGAGTGAACACTAACTAGTTTTATCCAGGGTGAACTCCTCTCCCCACACCCATACAGGCTGGAGGTTTCAGTTGGCAATGATTCTCAACTCCTCTGTTTAAGATGTCACCTTGCCTTCTGGACACACCCATCGCTGTAACCACTTGGCAGACGGAAACAAAAAGTAGGTACTGCAAATTACCGCCGTCATTAGGGTAAAAAAACCAGGAGTTCCGGTCTCAAGTGACAGGAAAATGCTTTTTAAGATTCCCTGCTCCTTCTGCCCCCGGTATACTCTTCTATCACCACAGTACTTGACAGCCATTACTATTTAAGAGAATTGAACTGCACGTTACCATGGTCTGGCGTTTTCTGGACGGAAATACGACTCATTTTCAAGGGAACTGGAGCAGGGGCAATGCTGTGATTATAGTTCTTTAACATTAGGAGTGCACGTGAGTACTTAAGAATAGGATATAGATACTGGCCTTTTCAACTGTTACGGCAGGATAAAAGCGACTTTCACAAGAGAACGTCAGTCACCCCAAAGCTTGCTTTTGGCAGGTGACTAGAAAAAGCATTTCAGACCCAAGCTGGAGCTGACGACTTTCTCTAGTCAGATGCGCACTCTGAGCGTGCGCCAGACTTCGGGTATAAAGCTCGTTTCCTTCAACGACAAAGCCACATTTTCTCTCATGTCCAGGCTGGGTAGTGGAAGGCCCCAGGGCCCCAAATGGAGTGGGAAAGATCAGGGTCCACCGAGCTTCCTTCTCGCCACCGGAGGGGGATGGGAAACTGCCGAATCCGCCCTCCCCCACCCATCCCCAACTCACAGGCCCCGCACTGCCGCGGGTAGCCGAGACCTCCGCAGCCCTGCAGGTGCCAGCAGAGCAGCTGGGGCGCGAGGCAAGCCGAGCGGGCGGCGGCCCCGCCCCGCCCCCCGGCCGCTCCCCGCGCCGCGCGGGCTCGGCCCACACAGCGCGCCGCGCCCGCTCGCGCGCCCCCCGCCCCCGGCACGCGGGGGATGCGGGCTAACGGCGGCGCTGGCGCTCGCCTGGGGCCTCGCGCTCCCTTCCCGCCCCCTCGGCGCATGGCGGCCAAAAGCGGACAAAGGCGCTTCCGAGCGCCAGCACAAACCGTCCGTTGGGCATTTGAATCAGGCCCTGGTACCGACCTTTCGAGATGCCCGACCAGCAGCTTTTGCCCTCCCGCTCTCCCCCGCCCTTCCACTTTCGCGTCTCCACCATGTGCTGGGCTGCCCCCCCCCCCAGCTCCGATTCATCACCCTCACCCAGCCAAGCCCCCGAGGAGCTTCAGCTCCTCGAAGGCAATGATCCCGGCCTCCGTAACGCTAGGGGACTCCTCTCCGAGGAGACTGAGGATGGGAGAGCACCTGCGACGCAACCGCCGCAGTGCCCCGGTCTCTTTCGCGCCATCCCTCTGGCGAAGACCACTCCTGAGGGATGTAGAGGAGCAGCGTCCCCTTTCTTTAACAAATCTGCTTCAGCCTTGTCCCCCCTCCGGCCAAGCGCCGGCAGCTTAGCGACACACTCACCATGCTGCAAGCGCTACCGGTCTCCAAGAAGCGACCACACAACCACTCAGCTCGCTCGACCCACTCGGACTAATTCTCCTCCTCCGCCCCCAGCGCCTCATAAACACCTCCCTCCGCCAGATCCCTCCGCCGCATGCCAGATAACGGAACATCGCAAACGAGTTCCGGCAAACCCCCTCCTCTCTAACTCTTCTCGGGACTCCTTTATCCACTGTTATTTACTCGATGAAGCAAGAGATAAAGGAAAGCGGGCGAACGAATGACGTAAGTGGGTTTCACTCCCCAGCGAGCCAGTTTAAAGGCCGAAGGAGTCGCGCCTGAGGGGCGCTACTTTGCGGCGCGGAGGAGCATCATAGTGGTGACTCGATCCCCGATGATCGTTGAACCGGCCTCTGATTGGCTGGTTTGTACCTGCAATGCGTCACTCGGGATCGCAGCAGCCGCCGCCGGGACGCGGTGCGGCTTCTGGCGTTGCTGCTCTGGCCGCGCTGTCCTGGCAACTGCGCCAGGCGGCAGAGTCGCTTCCCTTGCGTTTGGCCACAGAATCTTCCTCCTCCATCCCTCTTTCCCTCCCGCACTCCTACACACACTTTCCCGCCCCTTGTGCAGGGGTAGGCGAGAACACCTAGGGCAAGTAAAGATTGACGCAGAAAGACCGCAGGAAACCTGTACCCCGCGCTCAGCCTCTCGGCCTTGTGGAGGCCACAAATTTTTCATTTTACTCCCTCACAAAACCAATAAAGGTCTAGGTAAGGATAAATGCAGTTGCTTAGCTGAGAGACAAATCCGAAAGCGTCTTCTGTTCATACTTGGCCATTCTCCTTTCTTACCTGGGGTACTTTCCCAGAAAAGTCACTCAGAAACTATGGTATCCGAGATTCAGTGGGATAAGTCACTCCCATTAGCGTTTTGATATTGTGAGAAAACAGGGTCCTGGTTTGGAGCTATGGACAAGTGTTGGTTGGTGCACTTTCTTAGGTGTGTGACCTTGGATGAGTCATTTCATCTTTAGCCTCATTTATAAAATGGAGGTAATAATACTTCTCTGAAAAGGTTATTGTAAAGATGAGAATAACATAAAGAGTTAATGTAAAATGTTGAAGTATCTGGCACATGGTAAGGGCCCAGCAAGTGGTCACTGTAATATGCCTATCCCTCAGAACAAATTTGCCCTTTTGGGTCTCTTAACCTCTCAGATTTAAGAGGATATTTAAAAAACATGTTGAGGACTTAGCTCCTTGGAACTAGAACCTTCGCTGCACTGTTGGTGGGAATGTAAAATGATGTGGAAAACAGTATGGCCGTTCCTTTAAAAATTAAAAGAGAATTATCCTATGATCCAATAATTCCACTTCTAGGTCTGTACCCAGAAGAACTGAAAGCAAGATCTTGGAGATATATTGGTATGTCCACCTTCAAGGCAACATGATTCGCTATAGCTAAAACTTGGAAGCAACCCAAATGTCTATCAGTAAATAAATGGTTGAGCAAAATGTGGCCTATACGTGCATTGGAATATTATTCAGACTCAAAAAGGAAATGCTACAACATGCTGCAACATGGATAAACCTTGAGGACATTATGTGGTAAATGAAATAAGCTAGTGACAAACAGATACTATATGATTCCATTTATATAAGGTACTTAGAGTAGTCAAAATCAGAGACAGACAGTAGTTTACCAGGGCCTGGGGCAGGGGGAATAGGGAGTTATTGTTTAGAGGGTATGGAGTTTCAGTTCCACAAATGAAAAGAGTATGAGATGGTGGCGATGTTTGCACAACATTGTGAATGTATTTAATATCACTGAACTGTTCACTTCAAAATGATTACGATGGTCAATTTTATGTGTATTTTGTCACACACACACATTTTTAAAAATTGGCTCCTTGGTCCTACCCCAAATAAGCAAGAGTAGGCATAACCTGGAATATTTAATAAGCACATTGTGAACGCGTCCTGTATGAATTTGATTTGACTACAGCGTAATTGTTACCATAGAGGGGGTTTATAAGGCACAGAGTTTCCCAAAAGGATTTCTAAAGAAGGTAACTGCTAAACTGAGTCTGATATGATAAATAGCCTAGGAGACAAGCAACAGGCAAGGAGGAAGAGAGAAGCAAGTTCCAGATGAAAGAACAGAACAGAGGCCTTAACATTTCCCAGTAAAAAACATAGGCTTGTGGGGGCGCCTGGGTGGCTCAGTGGGTTAAGCCGCTGCCTTCGGCTCGGGTCGTGATCTCAGGGTCCTGGGATCGAGTCCCGCATCGGGCTCTCTGCTCAGCAGGGAGCCGGCTTCCCTCTCTCTCTCTCTCTCTCTCTCTCTCTCTGCCTGCCTCTCCATCTACTTGTGATTTCTCTCTGTGATTTCTCTCTGTCAAGTAAATAAATAAAATCTTTAAAAAAAAAAAACAAAAAACAAAAAACATAGGCTTGTGGACCCTTGAAACCTAAGTGAGCAGCATTTTTAGCAGGCCAAGGTGAAATCTTGCCTACTGAGAAAGTTGCCCAGCAAGACCAAGACGTTCTGTAACTGCTATCTGCACATACTTGGCAAGCTTCAGTGGAATGTAACCTCTTTTAGCCTATTTAGACATTTCTTCATACCATCAAAAGTATTTCCTAGGCCAGGGAGGGATCCTCTTTCTTTCAGTCATGCAAATCAGACATAAAGTGCTCTTTTAGTTAGTGTTGGCAGCACTGTGACCTCCCTTTCAGATGAATAACTCTTTAATGAAAACTCAGGACCCCTGTGGCTTCTATTGTCCTTGCTAATATAGTGATGTAAAGAGGTGGGGTCAGAGAAGTTAACTAGCTTTATCCCACAAATGAAATACCGTAGAGAATGTTACTTAAAAGTGGGTACCTCTGCTTCAGAATCTGAGCTGGAGTCAAGAGCCCTAAGGCCACATTTCCACTACCCTGTGTTTTGGTAGCTCCCAACTCTTTGCAAGGTATTCCTCAGAAATTTGTCTTTGATTCCTCCTCAGATGGAAAAGCCATCAACAATCTTTTCTCTGAGTCCCGAAAATTATTCTCTCTTCACACAGAACCCATAAGTATGCATGATTTTACATGTGAAGTTTTTAATGATAAGAAGTTGAATGGCAAAATGAATAATCACCTGTTCTAGAAAATAAATTTTTTTTTTAAAGATTTTATTTATTTATTTGACAGAGAGAGATCACAAGTAGACAGAAAGGCAAGCAGAGAGAGAGGAGGAAGCAGGCTCCCCGCTGAGCAGAGAGCCCGATGCGGGACTCGATCACAGGACACTGAGATCATGACCTGAGCCGAAAGCAGCGGCCCAACCCACTGAGCCACCCAGGCGCCCCTAGAAAATAAATTTTTAAGAGGATTGATGTGTGATGAATAACAAGCACAGGCTTAAATCTAACATACAGGTGCATGCTTAGCATTGTATGTATTGAATCCAGAAGCTTTTAAACAAGTATTTGGTAATGAAATATGCCTGTTAAAAAAGACTACGGGAAAGTTCTTGGTTTATTAGGCTGAATTTCAATAAGGCCTCTCTTGCAGAAACTTCCTTGCTTGACCTCTCTGAGAAAGAAAATGAGAAAAAAGTTGACTTACATTTAAAGCCATTGTGGTTTATGTGTATTTGAGACTGTTCCAAGTCACTTTATTTATAGAGCATTTGTCTTCCACAAGATGACATACAGTGCAGCCTGACTTTGGTAATTGCCAACTGAGAAGCAATGTGGGTGACAGCCACCATACCACGGCCTACGAGGTGGTTTTTTGACTTTCTGTAACCCTCTCCTGACTGGGAGCTCTCACAGCTTTCTACCTTTGGCCATCTTGGGAAAATGAGAATGCACTTCCTCTCCAGGCCCCAGTTCCTCAATTTGCAGAACACAGATAACACAAGCCCTATCCTTTGATACTTCCTTCCCATAGCTCTCTTCTCCATCCAGCTGTGCTAACCAATAAGGGCAGAGGAAGGTAAGACCAGCATTCTGGATTGTAGGGCCTTTGTAATTCTTGGCAGGTGAAAGAATTAAGCCCTAAATGCCCTAAGGTGTCAGTATTATGCATCAGCTTCCCTCCCTTGCATCTAGAATGGCACTTGTTGAGTGTCAATTTTGAGAGAATTGAGAAAATAGTACTTTATTTTCTTTTATAATAGTACTTTATTTTCTTTTAATTATAGTACTTTATTTTGTTTCTCTGTGGATTGGATAAGAAGCCCTGGTTGAGAAAGTAAAGCTGTCCTTTTCCGGGATCGTGGGACAAAACAGAGCTGGAACAGGAATCCAACCAGGTCATGAGAATGTCTTGCCTATAGCATTCTCAGTTCAATAAGGGATGGAGAGAATATGGAAACAACATCCTGCACGGGCTTATACTCGTATACACACAGGAAAAATTGAGGGTCATTTGCTTTGATAGTGACACTCTGCCTTTTATTCATTTACTCATTCAAAAATTCAAAATCCAGGTTTGCCTAAAACTGAAGGATTTGCTGGGAACCAGGACTGTCAGTGCTAAAGACAGATAGTACCAGGCAAACCAGGGTGATTGAGCACCCTAGAAACTGTGACCATTCAATCAATAAATACCAGTAGCCTATTATTTGCTGAATGTGCAGTGATAAGAATGAGCATAGGAGACCATGGAAGCATGTAGGAGGACAACCTAATGGACAAAGTGAAGTCTTCCTAGAGAATATGATCCATAGCAATTTGAGTAGAGATAGAGAAAAAGGAAAAGATATTTGAGGCAGAGAGAAGAAGCACAGAGGAATGGAGACAAAGATATTTGAGGCAGAGAGAAGAAGCACAGAGGAACGGAGACATCAGCATTGCCACCTCCATCATCGACATCATTATTACATTCATAGCCACTGGTGATTGGGTGCTCACCGTGGACCAGGCACTGCACTGATCATTTTACATGCATCGTCCATATTGTTGACCATTCCATTCCCCTTGAAACACTCTTCTCACTTGGCTTTGGGAACAACCCTTTGCTGGTACTTCTCCTACCACTCTGGCAGTTTCTTTCAAGCTCCTTGGCTCCTTCAGCTGTTGCTTAAAAGATGGTGTGCCTCCAGGTTTAAGTCATAGCGATCTTCCTTCTGACTTCTGATACCTGCCCTGGGCAAACTCCCCACTTTCACAACATTGGCCCTGTGCCCATGACCTCTAAATATGGATGGCTAGAGGTACAATCTTTCCTAAACTCCTGATCAGTATTTTCAGCCACTCAGGCCAGCCCTAACATTTATGGGCTCAGTCAAGAATACAAAATGAGGCTTATATAGCACATGTTATATATGTTAAAGTTGTGTGTCAAGCTAACGAAGAAATATGTTCTATTCTCCTACCTTGACAGAGAAACTTTCATAATAACCTGGATGGCCGAAACCAATTTTAGAACCTTGGATTTACATATCAAACTATGAAAGTGTAAGGAAGCCATCCTTTAACTCATAGCCCACCCTTTTCTCCTCTTACCCCAAGCTCTACCCACACTGTGAGAGGTCTTGCATTCACTTGTATGGACATTCTAACCCTAAGCAGTCTCCCATCAATAGTCCCACAAAAAGCTGCTTCTCATCCATCCCTCAGGGCCTAGAGGCATGCACCCTAGAGACAGTTTGCTCTTTGGAGACACAGTTGCTTTCTGGACCTGAGGAAAAAGCCTACACAGACCCTGAAAACAGCCTCAGTGCTATTTGAACAAGGAATCCTGTGATCCTGGGGACAAAGAGTAGTCTTAAAGGGGTGGGGGAATGTGGGCTCTAGGTAGGATGTCCCCTTAGCCCTTTGTGTAGAGGTGCATCTGAAGGAGGGCCATAACCAGACTATGAGGGAGGGTAGGCCAGGGCCCTCACTTGCAGTCCTGAAAGCGCCTACTGCCAACTCCTCATGGAGGTCCTCGGGCCCTAAAGCCACATCCAAACTGAACCCATCATATTTTCACCCCAACTTGCTCTCCTCTCTCCTGGCTTCCTTGAAAAGCACCTACCTCCATCCTATCTCCTAAGTCATGCTGAACAACTTGGAGATATCTGTAATGTACTGTACTGTTTTCCCAGTCCTCATCTTTCCTCGTGCTCTTCCTTCTGCCTAGAACATTCCTCTTCCCTTTCCCACTTACCCCTGCACATCCCCTCATCCTTGGCCCAAGCATCATCTCCCCCGTGATGTCTTCCTAATCCACTAGCCCTCTCCCTTTTGCCCACAGAGAAATACTCATTCTCTTTCAAAATAACCTTATAATACCTCATGGTACTAGATCCTTTTAAGTTGGTGGTACCAACTAGACTGAGTCCCTTGAGGGACTGTAATTATATTCGCACCCTCACCACCTTGCTTAGTGCTGGGACACAGTTTATGCCCAGTAAATTTTGTCAAATGAATAGGTGGATGAAAGAACAAAGATATTTTTATTTTCCATATGCCTTCTTCACATGGCTCTTAAAAAACAGAAGAGTATTACAAAGTGTAAGTTGTCTTATAAATAATAAAAACAGAGAAAACAGCCAGCAGGACAATTCTCATCTTCTAATGTAAGTTATTATTTAAAGTCAAATTGTGGGGCACCTGGGTGGCTCTGTGGGTTAAGCCTCTGCCTTTGGCTCAGGTCACGATCTCAGGGTCTTGGGATCAAGCTCAGCAGGGTGCCTGCTTCCCCCTCTCTCTGTCTGCCTCTCTGCCTGCTTGTGATTTCTCTCTCTGTCAAATAAATAAATAAAATCTTAAAAAAAATAAAATCAACTTGAAAATACTAAATATATATTTAATAAATGTAGTTTTCATCTTCCTTAGAATTTTTTATGTCATTGTATAATAATTGTTTATGCAATTTTTAAATTCTTTTTCTCATCTTATTTAGAGAATTTATGACTCAGACTGCATTAGCTTGATGAAATAAGATTTAAAGCAATTAACCACCACATAATTAAGTTCAAAAAAATTGTACTTTAAAACTGTGAATGGTTTCACAGAAGAGAGGTGATTTATGTCATGGTTGGTATTGTGCTTGCAACATGGGGACCTATGGGGGGGGGGTGCAAATTCTCTGCCACCTCAAATTTTAACCTCAAATCTGTACCTCCTATTTTAATTTCATTTTCTTCATACTAGCTTGGTTTGTGATTATCCTTTGGTTTAAAAAATCAGAATTCCCATTCTCAAGACTAATGTTGGCACTATTACGGTCCTCTCTTCCCTTCTACACATTGTTCCCAATTCCCCATCTAACCATCTAGCCAGTATTTCTAGGTTCTTTTCATGGAACTTGTAGTAAATCATTGTCTGCTTTGAAAAAAGATTTCAAAATGTTCTAAACTTAGCTATCTATTTGCCTTTTTTCTTTCCTTCGTTTTCTGTATTTCAATTTTCTTTATGGTATGCTCTGAATCATACTATCTCTTATATCTTCCATGAAACTCTTGGTAATAATTTCATTTGGGAAGACTGTCTGCCATTTTGCTCTCTGTGTGAGATTCACTGACCTCTTTTCTGTAGAGAAACCAGGAACCAGGGGCCAGTCTGTAAAGCAGGTACACAGTTTGATATGGCTATGGGATCAGATACACCCCACTAGAACTTGATTATGGATTAGTATCTGGATTTGCTAAATTCCCCATATTACTTGTTTTTATTTTTGATGCCCTGAAATCATATTAATAAGAGAAAGTATACTCACTGGGGAATTATTATCTCTTGTGACTTTCTGGGGTCTTTCCTAGGAGGGACGTCAGTGTCCCCTCTACATGAGAAAATGGGAGTTGCATTAAGGGAAACAGTGATTTTTATTCTACTGCCACATTATCACTTTCATTGGTTCCAAAGTGAAAAGAGTCATAGCCCCTGCCACTCATGGTGGGGAAGCTGGCAGAGACATAGATGTGCTGCTGTTACAGTAACAGAATTGATTAGGAATGAAAGAGCTTCTTTTTTTTTAGATGTAAGCTTTGTTTTAAACTGAAATATTTCCTCAAAAATTTAGTTCTCAATTTATTTTGAAAAATTTCAAATGTACAGAATAGTTGAAAGAATAGTACAATAAACCATTCATATACTCTCCACTTTCACTTTCTACCACAGTGGCTAGCATTTGCCACATTTGCTTTCTCTTTCTCTGTCTCTGCGCGCGTGCACACACACACACATGTGCGTGTGTGTGCACACCAATCTACAAATTATTTTTGGACGAAACATTTGAAAGAAAGTTGCTGGGATCATACTTTAGCCCTGACTTTCAGTGTATTTCTCCTATGAATAAGGATATTCTCTAACAAAACCACAACACTGTACCATGCTTTTAAAAAATTCTGTAATATTATCTTTGATCCAATCTATACTTAAGTTTCCCTAATTATCTCCAAAATGATTTTATAGCTTGTTTTAGTTTTTCTAACTAGGATCTGACAGGGGTTGCACTTCTGCAAGTTTACATCTCTTTTTTACTCCCAATTTTAGTCTAGATAGTTCTCCTACCCTTGTTGTTCGCGACATTGATATTTTGAAGGATCCAGAACAGTTTTCTTTTCCATGTTCACATCCTAGATTTGTCTGATTGCTGTCTCATAGTATTATTTAACATGCTGCTCTATCCCCTATATTTCCTATAAACTAGAATTTAGGACTAACAACTTGACAAGATTCTGGTAGAAGACTTTTGGCAAAAATACTTCATAGGCAATATTGTGCATTTTATACTACATCATTTCAAGAGCACATAAGAGCCATTGTTCCATTTCTAGAGATGATAAATTTGATCACTTAGTTAAGATGTCATTTACCAGACCTCACCATTGTAAGGGTGTGTTTTCCATGTTTATTTGATAAGGAACCTGTGGGGGACACTCTGCTAGCATGTAAATATCCTTTCTCTAGCAGCTCTTCACCTAGTGATTTTATCATGCGTCGTTGATCATTGTCTAATAATATAGTTACACTGAGGATTACAAATGGTTTTTCTAATTCTATGATCCTTCCATATGTATTAGCTGGTATTCTTTTTTACAAAAAAGTTCTTTCCTCCCCTCTTCTCATGTTTTCTGAGCATTACTATTTATTGTGGTTTTTTTTTTAAATTTCAGTGTACTATAATAAATTAAATTTATTTTAGGTTTAGGTGTTCAAGTTGTCCCAAGTTTAACCAATATTTCCTGTTTAGGCCAGGTCTTAAGTTTCTTTGACCTATCTCCACCAGTTTTTGAGTAGTTTGTTGCTTTCTGACACAAAATATTCCAGGCTCACCTTCCACTCTCTCTGCCTGGATCTAGAATCAGCCATTTTGTTCAAGAATCCTTGGAGAAGTTCAATGCATCTCATTCCAAACTTGTAAAAAGTCATCATTATGTATTTGTTGTACTCAGCCTGTATATAAACACTTCACTGGCTTTCTAGATCCTCAGAAATTTTTCTTCTCAATGCAGCTTTTATTCTGGACCCTGCTCTTAGTGCTGGGTTCTTTGTGTTTTCTCTGTGTAGCTCTTAGCATCTCCTTAAGTCCTTTCCAAAGGTGTCACATTTTATCATATTTCCCAACATGGTAAATCATGAGTACTGGGTCAGACTGGAAGATGGATAATATCTCAAAGCTGGTTTGGAAGCTGCAAGTGAAAGGCCTAAATAGGCATGGACAGGACAAGAGAAGAGCAAGACCTTCAGCCCGCAGGAGACAGTTGCAACTGCCCTCAGCAGTGAGGCCACAGCTTCCCGCAGTAGCCCCTCTCATCCTCACATTTGCTTACTTCCCCGAAGGCAGAGAGGAGTTGGGGCAGAACAGGACCTTTGCTTTAATCTCAGAGTTCAATGTTGGAGTAGAATGACCCCAAGGTCAGAAGAGAAAAAAGGAGGTAACTATTATTCTAGCTCCCCAAAGACCTTTCCAATATTATATGAACCCATAGGACTATCATTTTGACTACTCATCCAAGAAACTCTCATGTTAATTTATCTCTTATGTTCAATTTTCTTTATTTGAATATATTCTGTCTGGGTATACTATATCTTTTAGTAATAAGTAAAATTATTCTAATTTTATTATTTAAAGTGATTTCTAGTTACCTTTATCATATTAAAACTCTTAGACCAGAGGTCTACTTCAGCTGTCTCCTTCTGTATCTGGTGGTGTTATCTCCCACAAGCCCTGCATTATACCACCACCATCACAGCCAGTGTCTCTTGGTCTATACTTTCTCCTGTCTCCCAGTCATTTGACATCATATAGAGGACACATTACTGCATAGGGACTCAGAGGTGTGATCTTTGGGTAAGTTTCATAACCTCCCTGGACCTCAAATTGCAAATCAGTTATGAGATCTCTTGATTTTGAGGTCCCTTTTAGTAAGGGTTGAAGAGGAGAAACATCCTTAGAATGTTTTTCTTCAAGTTATAGATTGTTTTGAGTGGGAAGGGATTTCACCGGTCATTTAATATAACTGTCTAATGAGGAAATTTAGTCCCTGAACATGAGGGAATTGCCCCAAATCCTACATGTAGTTGAAGTTAGAAAAGCAGTTCTAGAACTTGGTTTCCCTGACTACCAAACTAGTCCCTTCTATACTATACACAACTGACTTCCATCCCCACCCTCTTTAAAAATCTGCTAACTCTCTAACCCAGCCATAGTAATTCCAGTAACCCCTATCTCCCACCCTTCTCACCTCTTTGTATGCATTTTTATCACTTCTGATTATAATAGTAGTAGCTAACATTTTTCAAATACTAAATTCTAATTTCTATACTAGCCATTTTACATTTCGTATTACATTTAATCCTCATGGCAAACTTGTAGAGTCAGTTCTACAGACATCCAAGTTTGCAGATGGAATAGCTGAGGCTTACAGGATTTACATAATTTGCCTAGTCACACAGCTAGTAGCTCACAGAATTAGATTTCTAACTCCTCTCTATCTGACTTCCACACCAATCCACAATGCTTTTCTTTCTGTGAAGACAGTATAAGGTTACTCACCCATTGTTTTAGTATATGTGCTGCCGAAGCGAGCACTCACCCATTCATTGTTTACTAAGCATCTACTAGTACCCAATGTCGTTCTAGGCACTATGTGAAATGAAAAGGAATGGAAGTCCCTGTTTTAACTGGAGATCCAAAATCTATCAATATGGAGAAACAACTAGAATACAATTCAAGGCAACATGTATGATACAAGAATTCCAGGTCATTATTTTTTATGCCAATAGACTAAAAACTTTCTGAAGGCAGTGTTTAATCCATGGTTTCTGGAATACAGTGGACTCCGGACGGCTAATGGAAATAATCTCTTGTCAGATAAAAAAAAAAAAAAAACTAGTGGTTGGAGTTGAGAAAGCAGATTTGTGCTGCGAGTCTAATTAAAGTCATAAATTTTTATCAAATTTGTAATTTCCACTATGACTGTGTTAACAGGTAAAGTTGAGTACTATGTGGTAGGTGCAGTGATGGGTACCTGAAAGAATCAAAGACAAGGAGGACAACTGGGACATTCAGACCAATCAGAGGTAAGCCTGGATTGAGGTCCATACAGTGCCTTTTTGCTGATGTGACCAGAAAGGGCTGGGCTTTAGGATTATTCGAAGCATCTTGGGAAAAGAGAATTATCTTCCAATAGGTGGTAGAAAATGACAAACTTTGTTGTTGGGGTAGTTCAAAAAGAGGAGAGGAAGTCTGGGGTTTAAGTAGGAACTTAGAAAGTAGACCAGCAGTCTTTCAGCCTTCTCACGACCCTCCCATCAAGGGGCAGGCTCCCTCAAGATGGGAATTTGACTTGCTTTTATTGTACTGCTTTTTCTAGACTGACTCAATCTTGAGGTTGCTACACATTTATGAGTGAATAGTTTATCTTTGCTAGTCTTCAGAATTACGGAGTTGACTTCAAATCTTAATGACAATAAATTTAAAATCAGTTTAGTCTGTGACCCAATTTAGTTTGATCTGAGATACTCAAGTCTCTTTGTTGGAGACTGCTTGAAAGTTGCTGCATTATGGTGTGAACATACCACTGTCATTAATGGTGGAATCATTTCTTTCAAAAGTGACATTGGGTAATGACTTTCTCTCCACCAGAACTCTGTATCTTTCAGTCTGGAGTTTTATGATATAGTAAAATAACAGCAGCAACAGACAGGGTTTCCCGGGGAGAGGTAGAATCTATTGTCCTTAAGCAATTAGCTTTCCTAGTTCTTCAGACAGTAGCTTTAGTTTATGAAAATATGCCAACTGGCCTTGAGACAATGAAAATAAATGGGCTCTCAAGGTTCTCCCCAGCCTCAGCATTCTGAGATACTTCACGTGGATACTAATTCCCTTTACAGTGTTTTCATTTGTGCAGTGCATTATTCTGATAGGCACCGGGCTATAAAAGTCACAATCTTTTTTTTTTTTTTTTAAAGATTTTATTTATTTATTTGACAGAGAGAGAGATCACAAGTAGGCAGAGAGGCAGGCAGAGAGAGAGGGGGAAGCAGGCTCCCTGCCGAGCAGAGAGCCCGATGCGGGCCCCGATCCCAGGACCCTGGGACCATGACCTGAGCCGAAGGCAGAGGCTTTAACCCACTGAGCCACCCAGGCGCCCAAAAGTCACAATCTTTTTGTGAAGGGATTGAAACTGAATGGGCTTTTACAGTATGGCAGGCTCTGGAGGGCCATCTTCATCAGAGGCTCCAGCATTACTGACTGGCTGCCCTTCTGCAAGGATCTGCTATATCTGGTTTTCTAAATTGTAAATAAAAAATGTTCCCCTTTGAGGGCAGTGTGTTGATAGTTCTGCAGTATGCAATGATCTAATATCCAGAGAGAGTCTGTTACCATGCAACAAAAGCTAAGGTCAATTATGATTCCCCACCAATGACCTACAGCATCCCTCATGTCTTTCACAACAGTCTATTTTGAGAGCAGACCCTTTCACATTTTTAAAGGGAACCAGAATTATCATTCATATGATAAACTGCCACACAGACAGACATTCTCTTAGGATTCATTGAAGTGCAGGTCATAAGAGGTTATGTATTTGGTCTCAGTGTTTATTAAAGAAAGTGAAGACAAATAGATCAGAGAACAAATCAGACGTTGCACATCATAGATGCCAAGCTCAACAGAATGATGTTCCAATATTAATATGTGGCCCACATAACCCCACTGGGCAGAAACATGTTTTATTCAGGAAAACAACAAATCAAGTAATCTCTCTATAGAAAGCCGTTTATAACTCATTTGGAAATTGAATTCATAATCTTTAATAAAGCCTGTTTATACCAACCATGAAGGAGTTTCAAATAAATCAAACTGAAAGCAATGATAAATTAACTCTCTAGCTTTTATGTGTTTATTACATTGTAATCATTCAAACCCACTGAAGTCAAATTTGTTTTTCCAATTTCCTAAGTTCAGTCCAATGAGCTCCTGGTTCTTACACAAAACCAATTCATATTGTCGAGTGACAGTAAGAAAAATTAACATTATGTTGATTCTTACTATCCAAAGGGACTTTACTAAGTATAAGTAATAATATAAGCTCTTACCCTCTAAAAATCTATTATTTAAGGTAAAATTCTAGCCACATGCTCTGATATCCTTAAAATGGCAATGAAATAAAAGGCTGACCCTAGGGATTATGTCATATACAGCATGTTAAAACAGATCCCTAAGACCTTGGTCAAGAAATAAAGAGCTGTGCTAGAATTTTATTGAAAAATTGTGATGACGAACCCCTTTCCATTTAAAAGTCACATTTTATCAACATCATCAAATCAGTGGCTGGAAATGTATGGACAGGTGGTCTCCTTTTGCTCTCTGCTTAGCACCCGGCTTTAGGTAATGCAGTCACATCACTCATTACAAATCAGGTCAGGAGACTGCTCAGAAAATTCCCTAGGATGACAGGGTTCCTCCTGGGCAAGAGGCCCACGCTGGGCTGATGCTTCCCTGCTGCTGTCCGCTGCAGACCTACTTTTCACTGATCCACTGTCAGTCTCTAGGACAGACTCTGTATAATCCAGGTATGTCACTCATTCCACTCTGCCTTTGTTTTCAGTTGAGGGAAGGGAGGGATGATGATTCCTCATGGGAGAATGTGGGAAGAAATGTAAACAGTACACGTGAACTGCCTAGAGCTGCCTAGAGCACTCTCTCCTTCCTGTTCAAGGAGCAAATATTTACCAAGCCTGGATTCTGCGCATAGCATTGTATGCAGATGGTAATGGTGTCACAGACCTCAGAGTGCTGGCCTGGATGGGGAATGGGGAGAAAGGATGCAGCAGACCTGATTTGAATGACTTGGTGCCACATTGCAGCTGTTGCCTCAGTGAATCACTACCTCTCTGAGCTTCAGTTTCCTCATCATACAGGAAAGGATCCGAGCACAGACCCTGGAGAGGGATGTGAGAGTGAAACCTAGTGTACATCAGGTACCTGCCACTGCCCAAATGTTCTTGCCACCGTCCTGCCCTCATAACCCCCACCCTTCTGGACCCTATATTGGACGGAATGTTCTGCATCCAGAAATGCAGCGCCCTCCCACTCTCCTTCCTGGGGCTTGTCTTATTTCATGTCCAAGTTGTGCAGTCTTTGAGAGCAGGAGCTGCATCTTGCCCAGCTAGGCATGTCCCCCAGGACCAGCCCCAGCTTCACTGTGGGCTCTTGAATAACACACAGATTGCCTGCTTAGAAGGGACACTGCCTCCCCCACCCGCCTCTTTCTCTTCTCTGCTGCAGTCAGGCCTACAGCCAGAAAAAACCCAGGATCTTCCCCATAATTTCCTGCAGCCTCCACACTCCTGAGAAGCAGCATAAGGGAGAAGACATGGAGCTGCTTCAGGCCGACACTGCTACACAGGTTTCCTCCCCAGCTTCCTGGGCTGCACCCAGCCCACATTCCTATAGGAGAGTCTTATGAGGAGCAAGGGATGGGGAGAGGGACCACCTATCCACAGAGTTGGTAGAGAGAGCTCCCAGCCACACCTCAGTCTGTCCCCTCCCACAGCATTAAATTCACAGTGCTCCTCCTCCTCGTGGGTGGGATCAGGGGAATGAACTACCTTTACTGAGCATGACTATGGCCGAGGAACTATACCTAATTAACAAAGGTTGGCTCAGTTTTTCCTCAGAACATGGAATATAGGATGCATCTTATTGGCCCCATTTTATAAATGAAGAAACTGAGGCTAAGAGAGGTTAAGTCGGTCCCCCAAGTCATAGCCAGAAAGTACCTGAGGCAAGATTTGAGGACCCCAGGCTCTCTGACTTCCAGCTCAGCCTCTCAGCTTCAGCAGGCTGCTTTGCTGGCAGGTGGCGGGGAGGGAGCTGACTCATGGCTTTTGATTCATTCAGTCCTTTTTTCTGCATTAGCATTGCTGCAGCCTCATGAACAAATGTTGTATTATGCATTTCTCACTTTGTGAACATCTGAACGAGGCTGCTTGCCTGCAAGCCCAAAGAGACAACATTTTCAGGTGACATAGCCTTTCAAGTGACAGGCTAGCTTGTGGGTAAGTTAAAAAGAATGTTAGAGTACTTAGAGATCATCTAAACCATGGATTCTTAAGCTTTAGTTAAAGGGAAGACCTCAGGGAGTCTGGAAGACCCTGAATACATTTTTCTAGACCAAAGGTTTAGAACTTTTACCATATTCTCAAACAGGTTCCAAGTCCCGAAAGGTTAAGGTTAAGAACTGTGCACAGTCTGGCCAAACCAAACTGCACGTTCCTAAACTCACTCCTGCCGTTGCTCTATGAGGTAGCACAATTTGTGATAGAGAAAGCCCAGAGCTAAATACCAGAAGCAGAATCTGAGCTCTGAATCTTCTGGCAAACATTTTAAAGACTCATTAATTACTAAAATGGCTGATTAAGTCAACCTTCACCAGAAAATATTTGCTTTTTCATCATAATGGAGCTCACTGTGAAACCTGATTTCATTCCATCATTTGCCTAAACATAAGGTCAGCTCCCCTGGTTCTGTCTTTGCTGGTCTAGGAAGAACTTTGAGTGGTTTGCCATGTTAAATAGCAGTAGCCACTGTGTGTTACCTCAGTGTACACAGCTGGGAAGCTTGAACCCATTTTCTTTTCTTCCTCTGCAATTCTCTCCTCCATTGTCCACATCAACCATGCCTATTCCCACATCTTCCTTTGTACCAGATGAGTGCTCCCCCCAGAACGCTGTGAGTGTTCTAGAACTGAAAATACATAAGAACCCTCAAGTCAGGATCCATTGTAAGGTTGAGCTAGAAATGGGCAGGCAGAAGGAGAAGCAGGCTCCCTGCTGAGCAAGGAACCAGACATGGGACTCGATCCCAGGACCCTGGGACCATGACCTGAGTCAAAAGCAGACACTTAACCAACTGGGCCACTCAGGTGTCCCCATTTTTGGAGCACTTTTACCAGCTATCTTCTTCCCTCCCTTCCAGACTTAAGTGCTACTTTCAGGACTCCTCTCTAATTCCACATCCTTTATGAAACCTTGTTTTATCTATGTCAATTTCTTCTATTTCCAACTAGATAATAAGCCCCTTGAAGGCAGGAACTTATTTCTTATTTCTTTTATTAATTAAAGATTTTATTTATATATTTGAGAGAGAGATAGAGTGAGTGAGTGCATCGACAGGGGAGAGGGACAGATAGAGGGGGAGAAGTAGACTCCCTGCTGAGCAGGGAGCCCAATGCAGGGCTCTATCCAGGACCCTGGGATCATGACCTGAACCGAAGGCAGACGTTTAACAAACTGAGCCACCCTGGCGCCCCTTATTTTTTTCTTCTTATAATGTATTTACCAGCAAGTTTCGTACCAAGCTAGATGCCAAATAAAAACTATATTGATTAAGAGGTAGGGTTCTCCCTACTCCCTTAGTCTTTGAAGTTGACCATTTGCTAACAGGGTCCATTGCAAAATGAAAATATAGGACCTAAGCTGGGAGTGGAAAGAAATCTCCCCTTTATCAAGGGCCCTCTACACCAGCCTGTGATCAATAGGTGACTCCCTGCAAGATTATAACCTTCATGCTGGCTGCACTTAGTACCTGGGTCAGAGGATGCTTCTAGGTTGCTGACCAAATGCACTGTGGCACTGCCAGTCCAGGGCAGGAGTTGCTACCACCTTCCCTACCATGAGATACCCTAGAATGCACACCCAACCTGACCCTCCTCATACCTATGCCCAGGCCAGTGCCATGAACCAGAGGGCAGTAGTGGCACACAGGCCTCCCCTCCACTGATGTGAATTGGTCACCACTCCAGGGGGAGGGTGGCAGCAATCACGAGGCAGGGATGGGGGAAGGGAGGCCAGGTGAGGCTCAGGGCATTAGGCGATAGGGAGCAGATGATCAAGAATCTGCCCCAAAAAGTCAGGAAGGTGTAGGAAGACAGGACTGCAGGAGAGTCAAGGCTCTAAGCCCCTGGGCACATGCTCCATTGTTCCATTAGACTTCACTTACAGAACACAAATTCAAAATTAACTTACTAACAGTTTCAAGATGGCAAATGCTGAGCATTAAACCCCAAGTATGGAGCCCTTCTGAGTGAGAGGCTGAACATATGAAGCCAGTCTTTCTGCTTCTTAAAGTCTTTGGCATAACTCGACTTGTAAAAATACAGAGGAACAATGGGTAAATTCACTTAGGGATTCATTTAGGGATTACCCTAATGGCTGTGGATACTGCCACTTCCCTCATCTGCTATATTGTATGTGCACAAGGATTCATAACTTGGAAATATATCCATAGGAAGTTGAGTAAAATTGGCTAGTAAAGGACTTAATTTAATGTTTAGCAACCAGATAAACAAATTCTGTTGTTTGGAGGTTGTTTTAGCCATGACCTGCCTCCCCTTTTCCTACGGAAATCATTCCCCTTCTTAGTTTCCATGAAATTCAAGAATCCTTAATGTTTATCAGAACAGAGATGGTTAAAGCAAGTTTTACTCAATTCATATGAGGCCTCAACAAGAAGATTAATGCAGCATCACACTTTGGTTTTAAACCCAGTGTTAACCACTGTAAGCTGTGTACTATTTTTCTCTCCCTCACATCTTTAATTCATGACTGTAGCTGAATATTTATCCTAAAAAGATTTTTAAAAGGTTGATTGATCCAACTGACATTGGCCTGGATCAGATCCCATGATGGATAATGCTTTTTTTTTTTTCTTTTTTTTGGTAATACAAGCAAACAGTCCCTTTCCACAATAACTAAAGACTTTGAAGAGTAAAGTTGCCTTTGAGACCTGAATTTCTGAGCTGGACTAGGGCAGGCTCTGCTGGGTATTTGCACTGATGACATCCTGGGAAGGGAACTGGGTGCTTCAGTTGACTCTGAATTTATCTTTCTTCTCTTAAGCATCCTCTGACTTTGACTGGGTGTGTGTGCTTCACCCAGTACCCAGCTGCTAGAGTAACATCTGTGAGCTGCTAATTAGTTGGGGAGTTTTGTAGTCCGCAGGAGTGAGCTGTATTGCCTAATAATTGTAACTGAGCAAGAGTCTCAGAATGGAAATGAATTTGTGGGTTGCTGGACAGTTTTGCATATTGGTGCCTGAATTCTGGGAATAAGTTCCTCTGTGGATGCTAGTTCCTACTCATCTATAGGCATTTCTAGGAACAGAAAAGATTTAATTTATTTCTTGTGTCTACTACATAGCACTCAGTAAATGCTTATTGAACTGATACTGCCCCAGCCTCCCTTCCTTTTCTCCATTTCATCTCCAGATTCTTCCCCTAGGAGCTAATGTTAGTATCACTGGCCCCATCTTTGGTAGAGATTTTCCAAGAAAATCTTATTCATTGCTTTATGGGTCTGATGAAGCTGTGGTACTTTGAACAGATTTTCCAAGCCAATGTGAGTTCAATGGATTTCTTCTTTTTTAGGCTTCCCTACCACAGAGGCAACCTCTAATCCTAGGAGCCTCTGGAGAAATGGCAGGTGACCCCTTTCTTCACTAGCTCAGGAGAACACTATTAGGACCATTGGCCCTTTGTCTGTGGATTGTTTCTCTAAGCTGAGACAAGAATTACATTATGGGCGCAAATCCCCATTAAGCCAATTTTCATTTTCCCTCTGCTTTCATGGAAAGCAGTAATAAATCTTGCTTTGTGGGGCCTCTGCCTCCTTATTCAGTCCCTAAGCTAATAAGATCAAGACTGTTCCTGAAATTAGATTAAATAATTGGCTGTCTTGTTTCTAGAAGTTTTGGAGCTCTTCTGACCTTTCTTAAAAAGGCAGAAATTATCTTGTTGGTTTTTTTTTGTTTTCTCTCAGTGACCTTTGAATATCCTGTCATTCAAAAAACAAAAGTAAGAGAGAAGGCATGGGATAGAGAAGGGAGGAAAACTGAGAGTCGGCTTTCACTAACCAGTCGTATGCCTCAATGTCTCAGGCCTCAGTTTCCTTTCCATGAAATTAAGGACTCAGATGAAAAAGTTATCTTTAAAGGTCCCCTTTGGCTCTAAAAATCTAGGTATCTTAAAATTTGAAGTCATTGTGGGTAGACTGTAATTTGTCAGGCCTAAGGAAATTGTGGGGTTTTTTGGTGTGGGTGTGATGACAACAATTTTATTTTCTCTTTTCTCCTTTCTTTAAAAAAAAGAAGAAGAAGAACAGAGTAGAATGATCACAAGTTCAGCTGATTTCTTTCTAAATCACAGGATTCATTTTCTGAAATTGCTGTCTTTTCCTTCAAAACCCCTTCAAAGTCCTCAGCCTTGTCAGCCAGCTCCATCACTCTTATATTAGGTCTTGAAATAAGGGACCTTTTAGAGTAGACTTGGAAGGAACAATGACAGGATACAGGCATGGCTGAAGAAGCATCTGCACAAACCTCCCCTATGAGGCCAAATTTGGCTCCCCTCCCATCCATTCTTAATACCAACCAGAACCCTCTCTGGAGAATAAAATGCTGTTCATCAGTCAACCTATTGATAATTATTTTTCAGGTGACTATCATGTGTGTTAAACTATTGATCCCTCATATTTATAACCCCAATAGTCGTACAGGCCTTAGTTTTTTAAATCAGAGAAAGCTGTGTTCCTGAGATGTAAGCACATTTCCATAAAGTGAGATCATCTCAGAAGATTCTGGAGGTTAAGAGCAGGGACTCTGCACTGATTAGAATAGGTTCAAGTTCTGATCCCACCATCTACTAGCTGTATAAGCTTTAAGTTCCCTAAGTTTCTATATTCTCAGACGTGAAATGAGTATAATAATTAATGTCTATTTCATAGCGTGGGACAAGGAATAATTGAAATAAATAATGGAAAGGACTTAGCATAGTATCTGGGACACAGTAAATGCCCAATAGTCAGTTAGTATTAAGAGTGACACTCCATTAATAATACATAAGTAAACTCACCCTTGTTTGTCTTAATCTAGAGAAGCAACTGTGGCCTCGGGCATCACACAACTTTCTGTACTTCTTTTGGGTTCCTGAAGCAGTAAGGTAGGGAAATGCCGTTATGTCTCAGTCTTTGAAAGTAATGGTAAATTTCCTTGAAATGCCTCAAATTATATTTTAATGTAAAAACTGCTTTCTTTAGAAAGAGAATTAAATAATTTAAACAACTAAAATAATTAAGAAGTTCTTAAACTTTAAGAGAGAGAGAGGGAGAGATTTTTCTCCACTGATGACATGGGTGAATCTAAACTCTAACCCTTGGTTCGGATTAACCACTGGCTGTAGCCATTTGGGGAGGTAGTGAACCACAAGAAGAAGAGACAGAAATGAGGACCATCGCAGGCTGTGGCACCACATGGACTAAAACAGATCAGGACTCAGTAGTGCTTGTTTGACCAAAAGCGTTCATTCTTATGTCATCCCCACATACTGAAAGCAGGTGGTGATGGTGTTAAAAATCCTGAGGGCCAAGGCAGATAAAAGACAGTGACTCTTCCTGAGTGGGGAAATGCCCGGGTTAAACCACAATCATAGCTTTTACTTTAGAATTCAGGTCCATGTTGAGATGAAACTCACGTACTCCTTTGGGTCAGGGGGTGACCCACAAGGCCTAAAGAAGATTGTGTTCCGGTTTGAAACTGCTCTAGTTCTTTATAAAAACTGATGTGGTGTCAGCCAGCACCATTAGAGGGTCTCTGATAGAGTTTGCTTAGATTCCAGAATTAGCAGATTCAATCTGGTCCCTAGTCAGGCAGGATTAGACAAACACAGAAGTGCATAATTGCTTTATCAAGTCTGCCTCCAAATGGTGAAATATCTCAGTCTAAGGTATAGCCCAAGCTCACCAAGCTGGCTGGTTAGATCCAGAAGATGGAGATAATGTAACCAGAAAGAGGGAGATTTTTTGCATCCAGAAGTGAAGGTAGCAGGTAGACAGACCAGCCAGCCACTGAGGGACAGTGAAAGGCCATTTGAATTGGGGGCCGAGGTGGGGGGAGGCAGAGGTATCATGCAAATTATAGCTAAATTATTGGAGTAAACCACAGCAGAACAGGAAATGTATATGTGGACAAGTAAAGCTCCATTAATGGCTTCACTGCTTTTATTAGAAGGTATTTCAATTAACCTGATGAAGTTCAAGGCATTCACAGTAGGAAGAAGAGACAGATTTAGGATTAATCCCCTGTTATTTCATATAGCAATTTATAAAGGAAACATTTCAGGTAAGAGCCTAGCTAGGAATTAATCCCCAAATGATTAGAGTTGGATTTTTTTTTTTTCCATGAAAGAAGAGCCCTAAAGGCAGTGGACCCCAAACTTGGCATATATTTGAATCATTTAGGGATCTTTTTAAAATTCCAAAGCCCCAGGCCATACTGTAGACCAATTATATCAATTAAGGTATACCATACACACATATACACACACAGGCTGTGGTATCACGTGGACTAAAACAGATCAAGACTCAGTAGTGCTTGTCTGACTGAAAACATTCATTCTTCTGTCATCCCCACATACTAAAAGCAGGTGGTGATGGTGTTAAAAATCCCGAGGGCCAAGGCAGATGAAAGACAGTGACTCTTCCTGAGTGGGGACAATGCCCTGGTGAAACAGCAACCTTAGCTTTTACTTTAGAATTCAGAGCTATGTTGAGATGAAATTCATGTACTCCTTTGGGTCAGGGAGTGACCCAAAAGGCCTAAGGAAATTTGTGTTCAGGTTTGAATCTGCTCTAGATCTTTATAAAAGCTGATGTGTGTGTGTGTGTGTGTGTGTGTGTGTGTACCTTATATACCATACACCTTAAGGTGGGACACAGGGGGAAACAGGCATTAGTAAGTTTCAGTGTTCCTCATTGATTCCAAGGTGCAGACAAGTTTGAGAACCACTGTGTAATGACCAATATGCACAGTGGAGACATGTTACGCGGTGACATGTTAGGTTAAAGGAAACTAAATGCAGTCATTAGGAAGTGGCAAGAAATTAGCCTGCTTTAGAACAGGATACATGTCTCATGTTTCCTTTATTTGTAATTTTTTAAAAATTTTATTATTTTAGAGATGGAGAGAGAGCACTAGCAGAGGGGTTGCAGAAGGATGAGCAGACTTCAGACTTAATGCTCAGTGTGGAGTTGGACACAGGGCTCAATTTTAGGACCCTGAGATGATGACCTGAGCTGAAACCAAGAGATATGGATGCTTAACTGACTGCACAACCAGCACCCTATTTGTAATTTTAAACAGTGTTTATCACTGTTCAAGAGAAATGAATGAAGATCCAAAGCCACCTTTTGGCAGGGGGGCTGAGGGAGAGAGAGAATCTTAAGCAGGCTCCATACCCATCACAGAGCCCAACTTGGGGCTTGATCTTACAACATTGAGATCATGACCTGAGCTGAAATCAAGAGTTGGAAACTAAACAGACTAAGCCACCCAGGCACCCCACAAAGCCACATTTTAAAAAGGAAATAAGCAGGGGTCCCTGGGTGGCTCAATGGGTTAAAACCTCTGCCTTTGGCTCAGGTCATGATCCCAGGGTCCTGCGATTGAGCCTCATGTCAGACTCTCTGCTTGGCGGGGAGCCTGCTCCCCCCACACTTCTCTGCCTGCCTCTCTGCCTACTTGTGATCTCTGTATGTCAAATAAATAAATAAAATCTTATTTTAAAGAAAGGAAATAAGCAGCTAGAGTTAAATTCAAGTAATTAAGTGAGGACCTTGAACTTGGTGTCTGGGAGTGGGATAGATAAAAAGAGAGTTCATTACCATTATGGATACAGCAATTTATATATTTTTGCCTCATAAAATGTTCACATCCATGACCTAATTTTAGCTTGCATCTCTGTGAAGTAGGCAGAGAAAGTATTATTTTTCTCTCCCACTTCCACAGATGGGAAAACAGATCAGGAGAGTCTCATGATTGACTCAGCATTACAGAGCAAAGCTAATGGAAAGAGTGGGTCTAGGATTTCGTTCTTCAAAACTCCCAGTTGAATGTCCTTTCCTCCACACCATGTTGCCTTTCTGCCCTTGAAAAACTCTAAGAGTAAGAAAAGTTATAGTGATAACTTAAACAAGAAAACATGACACTTGGAGAGCTGAAAGAGTTCTGCCATTACAGGAAAAAAATCTAGAACAGATGCCAAAAGACACATCAAGGTGGTAGCAAAGTGCTGGACACCCTGCCCTTGAGGATGCCTCATGAATATTTGATGATATTAATACACTGGATTTGCCTCCAAATTTACATTGGGTTGGGGCGCAGGGGTAAGGTCATTGAGGTCACAAGAAATCATTTTTGAGACACACAAAAAATGGAAGTAGCCTTACAGCTACTTTAGTCTACATTTGAGGTCCCCTCTTAGTCAAGTAGATTGCGAGAGAACCAATAAGTGGATGCTATTGTTTGCAAGAAATAGAAATTCACTGGCATTGGCTTATCCACAATAGGAAGGGTGACTTAAAGGCCTCAAGGACAAGAATCATATCTGGCTTACAGAAAGAATAGAACTGGGAACTTGCAGACCTTCAGAAACTCAGAGGAAATGTGTTTTGCCCATCATTTTTCTGGAGAGTTCCTTTTTCTGCTCTGTCCACCTGTAGGATTAAAGACAGATAACCACAGCTCCTAACTTCACATTCCAGCCGTATGAACCAACTCTGTCTCTCCCTTCCCCATTCCTCTCTCTCAAATACAAAGTCTCTTGGAAGGAGCTCTTTTGGCTCAAATTGACTCAGGGATCCATCCCTGATCCAATCAACTATGAGTAGGGGTCAGAGTCCTGTTAGTCTTAAACAGCTTTGAAAGCCACCCTTTACAGATGGCAATAAGGAATTTATAGATAGAAATCATTTGAGCTGAGCATATACCTCAAAATATATCTACCACTCACACCCACTAGGATGGCTATACTAAAAAAAAAAAAAAAAAAAAAAGAGAGAGAGAGAGAGAGGAAAGTAACACATGTTGGCAAGAATGCAGAGAAATTGGAACCCTCATGTAATGTAAATGGTAATATAAATATAAATGTAATGTAAAATGGTGCAGTTGCTATGGAAAACAGTTTGGTAGCTCCTCAATAAATTAAGCATAGAATTACCACATGACCCAACAATTCTTCTCCTGGGTATAAACCCAGAAGAATTGAAAACAGGTGTTCAAACAAAAACCATATACATAAATCTTCATAGCAACACTAACCATAGCCAAGAGGTGGAAACAACCTAGTGTACATCAGTTGATGAGTGGATAAACAAACTGTGGTAAAACCATGCAATGGAATAGTATTTAGTCACAAAAAGGAATGAAGTACTGATACATGTTATAGTGTGAATGAACCTTAAAAAAATTACACTAAGTGAAAGAAGCCAAGCACAAAAGACTCTGCGTTTTACAATTCTACTTATATGAAATATCCAAGCTAGACAAAACCTTAGAGGCAGAAAACAGATTAGTGATTGCCAGGAACTACAGGGACACAGGAATGAAGAATAACCGCTTAATAGTTACAGGAACTCCTTTTTGGGGGGTAATAAAAAATGGTCTGGAATTAGGAGGTGGTGATGGTTGCACATCATGTGGTTGCATGAAGATACTAAATGTGCCTAAGTTGTGCACTTTAAATTTTTATCTTGTATGTGTTTTACCACAACTGTATCTATACGTGGTGTGTGTGTGTGTGTGTGTGTGTGTGTGTGTGTATCTTATGTTTGTCAATTGCTCTGAGAAGACTGATCACATTCACTACCCTGTAGTAGCCTTGTTGCGAATAATAACTAATACATTAATTCATTCACTCACTTGGCAAACATAAATGAGTTGAGCATTCATTATATGCCAAGCTGTGCCAGGCATCAAGCATATGGGAACTAAGAGGTCCAGCCCTTCGGGGTGCCTGGCTGGCTCAGTCAGTTAAGCGGCTGCCTTCAACTCAGTCATGATCCCAGGGTCCAGGGATTGAGTTCCGCATCGGATTCCCTGCTCAGCAGAGAGCCTGCTTCTCCCTCTGCCTCCGTCTGCTGCTCTGCCTACTTGTGCTCTCTCTGTGTGTCAAATTAATAAAATCTTAAAAAAAAAAAAGATTTAAGAGGTCCAGTCCCCAGCTGTGAGGGACTGACAAATTAGTGGAGCAGACACATGTAAATCATTTCACAGGGTGCTCAGGGTGTTCTAGAAATTTAGATGAGGTGGGATCATGAAAGAGGGGCATAGGGATGAGGCAACACCAGATCCCTAAAAGATAAACAGGAGTTCTGCTGGTGAGGCAAAAAGAAAGAAGGGAAGAAATATACTAAAGGTACAGAGATGGAGAGAATGTGGCGCTTGGAGGAGGGGATAAATCATATGATAGGGAAAGGGAGAAGAGGCGGGAGCAAATGGTGAAGGCCCTTCTCTGCTGTCTAGAAGAACCTGAATTTCATCCCAGAGCCCATGACCAGTGCCTGAAGGATCATCCACAGGAGAGTACCAGCAGGGAGAAAGAAGAGTTTAACAAGATTGAAATGGGAGGTGGGGGCAGAGCAGGAGAACAGAGAAGGGACAGAAACAAGAAGAATAAAAGGTCACTAGTGTCATAGCTTCAGCAAGGTCAAGTAAGATGGGCTGCAAAAGTGGCTGTGGACTTGACAATGAGAAGGTCACTCATGTCCTTTGCACACATTTGCAGTCATGTTGGGCTATGGCCTGAATGAGCATACTTTTCTGTGGACTTTGGCTGGGGAGGAGAAGAATCTTAACATGGTGGAGAAGCAACATGTTTGTGTGCTCAGGAGAAACAGGATGAGATAGGGACAGAAGGCAGAGGAGAGGGGGGAGTCTGGGGAGGCCACAGTGGTGGCAAGGCTGCAGAACACTCAGAAGGGCTTCTTTGCCCAGATAAGGAGATCACAGCCCCCTCCCAGGGGGAGGCAAGGACCATGAAGGAGGGAAACACATTTTTCCTGCTGGGGCAGAGGTGTGGATACGTGAAGATAAGGGAATTCCTACCTGACGGCCTCTGTTTTCTCAGCAAAGCTGGAGGGGTGGGAGATCCTTAGAAAAGCTACTCTGAGGAAAGGCTGAGTTTGCTGATGGTGATGCTAAGAAGGATTTCCAGGCAGCTCAGCAGCCTGCTGAGGCTGCAGATGATGACTTTGTAGTAGCGCCAATCTGCGTGGGCTGTGATTTTCTCCAGCGGAGCTCAAGAGCCCAGGAGCCCAGATGTCAGAGAAGGAAGAGCTGCCCTGATCAGGCTAGGGCACAGCCAGACAGGAGCAACAGCAGGACTGGGCAGATGGGAGAGTGATGAGATGCTTCAGGAAGCTTGGGCTGAGTGGGGAGAGAGATGAAGAAGGGTGATTTGATACAATAACATAAAATGGCAAGGGAGAGACTAGAGGAGGTTGAAAATCCAGCATACTGGGAGGTAGGAGGGGGCGGGCTGGGAGGTGGGAGGCTCTGATCAGAGTGGGCTGGAGAACAATTCAAGGCAATATGCAATCAAGTGCTAAATAGGATGGTATGAGATGTAAGTGGGCATAAGTGCTGGGGAGGAGGGGAGCGCTCCGAGACTGGAGTGCTCAGTGTGGATGGGGGAGAAATCCAGGGCCATTTCCTGCCTGTGCAGCACCCCCAGTGGGGAATTCAAGGTGACAGTGTAGCAAGGGTACTGAATCTGGAATCTTAAAAAATACTGGGTGGATCAAACCTTTCAGAGGATGCAGATTCTTTGGACTTTGTAAAGGCAGAAAGTGAACAGTAGGAGAGAATGTTAAGATTCTCTTAATCCTACCTGTGAAATGCTATTGCCTTCCCTATGTGCCCTGTAATTTATGTTCTTTTTCATACTTTGCCTGCCTCAGTCACTCCCTGCTTCCAGCTCCCCTCTAACACCTCGTCTGCATTTCCCTTCCCCAGCTGGTCTCAAAATTTCAAGAAACCTAAAGCACATTGTACATTTCTACAGAATAAGGCTATGAATTAATGTGGGTTTTGAGGGGAAGGGCTTTGAAGAAATTATCTGGGTGGATTTTGGTAAAGACAAGGTTTACAGCCTTTGCTGTAGTCCACGTGAGTGTGCCCAGGGCAGGTAATCACAGACCTCAATAGCACAGTGAGGGAGCAGCAGAGCCCAGACCAGGCCAGCACTCTGAAGCCAACTGATCCTTCACTGCCCACTGGTCAGTCAAAACCTGAACTTCCATTCCTTTCACCTCATAAACTCTATGTGCTGGAATCAGGTACTTGATTCCACTCAGATTTTTCCCTGTTAAACACCCATTTTCCCCTGTTCCTTTTGATCTCAGAAACCAACTTGACTCTAGTGAGTGACTCTGTCCACTGTGTGGCCCAAGGTAGGCCTACTCATTGCTCCATCACTAAAATTTGAGTCCTCAGTTGAAGCTGCTGGAACTCTTTACCCATGAAGAGGGCCTTATGTGAAGGATAGCTTCTTATACTGCTATCCAAGTCCCTATACTTTCAAAACCCAGTTCTACAGCTATTCCTATTGATCTGCACATCCTACCAGAAAAATACCCATTTGTAACTTTGTATACATGGGGTTTGGTGCTTCTGCCCCAAAACCTAGAGGTCTAGTACTTGCCATTAAATGAAAACACAGTTGAACTAAGTTAGGACCTGGTAGCACCACACATTTCATCTGTCAGCAGATCTTACCAGCACTTCAAAACATGTCTGAACTGGGGCACCTGGGTGGCTCAGTCAGTTGAGTGTCCAACTTTGGTTTTGGCTCAGGTCATGGTTTCATGGATCGTGGGATCAAGCACCACATTGGGTTCCATGTTCAGTGGGGAGTCTCTTAGAAGATTCTCTCCCTCTGCCCCTCCCCCCACTCTGCCTCTGTCTCTGTTTCTCTCTCTCTTTAAAATAAATAAATAAATCTTAAAAGTGAAACAAAACAAAAAACAAGTCCCGAACTGGAATAATACTTCTTTTTTTTTTTTTAAGATTTTATTTATTCATTTGATAGAGATCACAAGCAGGCAGAGAAGCAGGCAGAGAGAGAGGAAGAAGCAGGGAGCTAAGCAGAGAGCCTGATGTGGGGCTAGATCCCAGGACCCCGGGATCATGACGTGAGCGAAGGCAGAGGCTTTAACCCACTGAGCCACCCAGGAGCCCCTGGAATAATACTTGTAATACTGCCACCATCCTGGTCCAGACAGCACTGTTTTGTGCCCAGACTCCTACAGCAGCATCCTCACTGGAGGCACTGTTCCCACTCATGCCCCTGAAGTCTCTTCTCCACACAGGAGCCAGAAGCACTCTGTTATAATGTGGGATGGGCCCAGTCACTCCTCTGCTTCCATACTCCCAGTGGCTCCCGCAGCTCACTCAGAGTAAAGCCAAGCCCTGACAGTAACCTTCCAGGCCCACATGGTCTGGCCCCATCACTTTTCAACCCTCCCACTGACCTGTGTACCCTAGCCACAGAGGCATCCTCAGGGTTGCTGCAACACCCAGAGCACATTCCTGCCTAGGCCCTCTGCCCATGCTGTCTCCCTTACTAGAAATTAAACTCCATGAGGAATTTCTGTTTATTCGTTGCTGTATCCCCAGCACCAGGCTGAGTGCATGGTACAAAATAGGTGCTTACCAAGGATTTGATGAATGAGGAAGGAGGCAGAGAGGAAGGAAGGGAAGGAGCCATCAGGTATGAACTGGGCAGCCTGGTGCTTTTTGCTCCTTTCTCATGATTTCCATCCCCATCCTGTGATCTTCTGTAGATCTTTGTAGAACTTTGGGCAGATGGTTTTAAAAGTGAAGTGGTCTGTTTTGTGCTATTTTGTTGTTATTGTTGTTGTTATAGCCGTGAAGACCAGAATCACTTTTTTTTTAAAGATATTATTTATTTATTTGACAGAGAGAGAGAGAGAGAGAGAGATCACAAGTAGGCAGAGCAGCAGGCAGAGATAGAGGGGGAAGCAGGCTCCCTGCTGAGCAGAGAGCCCGATGCAGGGGCTCAATCCCAGGACCCTGAGATCATGACCTGAGCCGAAGGCAGAGGCTTAACCCACTGAGCCACCCAGGTGCCCCCAGCATCACTTTTTTTGAGAGACTTCATATTTTAGAGCAGTTTCGGGTTCACAGCAAAACTGAGAGGAAAGCACGGAGATTTTTCTATAGATTCTGTACCCCCACACCTGCATAGCCTCTCCCATTATCAACCTCCCCCAGCAGAGAGGTATATTAGTTATAATTGATGAACCTACATTAGCATATTATAATCACCCAAAGTCCTTATTTATAGTAGGGTCCATCCCTGGTGGTGTACATCTTATGGGTTTGGAAAAATGTATAAAGAAATGTAGCCCCATTAGGGTATGCTACAAAGTGATTTCACTGCCACAAACCTCCTCTGTGCTCTACCTATTCATTCCTCCCTCTCTCTAATCCCTGGAAACCACTGATTTTTTTACTTTTTTTTTTTAACTTTACTTGTTTGTCATCATAGTTTTATCTTTTCCCAAATGTCATATAGTTGGACTCAGGCAGAATATAGCTTTTACAGATTGTCTTCATTCACTTAGTGATACATATCTAAGTTTCCTCCACATCTTTCTGTGGTTTAATGCTGAATTTAAGTGCTGAATCATGTACCATTGTCTGGAGAGACCATAATTTACTTATCCATTCATCTACCAAAGGAAATCTTGGTTGCTTCCAGGTTTTGGCAACTAGGAATAAAATTGCTGTAAACATGCACTTACAAGTTTTTGTGGACATACATTTTCAACTCCTTTGGATAAATATCAAGAAGTATGATTGCTGAATTATATGGTGAAAGGATATTTAGTCTTTTAAGAAACTGCCAAACAGTCTTCCAAAGTGGCTACACCATTTTATATTCCCACCAGCTCCCTGCTTCTGTTGCTCCATTTCCTTGCCAGCATTCGCTGTTGCCAGTGTTCTGGATTTTGACCGTTTAATAGGTGATATAGAATAACTCTTTATATTCATTTCTGAAGTGAAACTCAGTCTATTGAAATATATGTAAAAAGTAGTAATTTTGAAATAAAAAAGAAACAAACCAAAAAAATGCATAAACATATGATTAAGTCTTCCTAAAGCGATAAAAGCTCAAATGTTATGACCTTTGTGGGGCTTGGATTCTTAGGGGTGCAGGCTGGCAGGAAGAAGTTGTTTGTTTGTTTGTTTGTTTGTTTTAAGTGTAAGATCTTTGGAGACGCATTACACAAATTTCCCAGAACTCTTTCTCAGAAGGTTTTCACTTTGCTTCAATACTGCCTTACATTGGAGAATTCTGCAAGCTTTCTGTAATTGCCCTCAAAGATGTTTGTTTCCTGGAAGAAGCTTTATAAGTTATGAGAACAGACAACCAGAATACTTTTATGAGAAGCTCAACGTTTGTGGCCTGTGGCAAGCACCTGAGGGACAGCCCTCCCAGGTGCACACCCACCAGAAGATCTTCAAGACACTACTACCGGGGCTGCCTGGGTGGCTCAGTGGGTTAAGCCTCTGCCTTCAGCTCAGGTCATGATCTCAGGGTCCTGGATCGAGTCCCGCATTGGGCTCTCTGCTTAGCAGAGAGCCTGCTCCTTCCTCTCTCTCTCTACTTGTGATCTCTCTCTGTCAAATAAATAAAATCTTTAAAAAAAAGACACTACTACTGGATAATTTTGTCAGTTTCAGTATCCCCCCCCAACACTGGAGTCACCCAGAATAGAAGGTTTTGAGTCTGGGTTGAAGTAGTCAGAGACCTCTCAGAGATAAGTTTTGCTCATTGCTCTAGCAGCCCCTACAGAGGTTCACTTGGATTCAGGAACTTCCATTTCCCTTATCCCAGGTGCTCCTTAAAATTCAATGACAAAGAGCCTCCTGGGCTCTCTGTGACCCCCCCTTTCATCCCCACTCAACCATAGGTGAAAACAAATGTACAGAAAGTCCCCTATTGGCCCCTGATACATCATTTTGAATCTCCCCAACTCTACTGCTGTGGGCGATTTAGGCAGGGCCAACAAAGTTTATCTTATTTACCCACTCCTGCCCCCTCTACCCTTCTGCATACCCTTCCCCTTTCCTCTCTGGATGGGTTCTATCATCAGTCATTTATACTTTGGGATTCATTTCGATGCCAGTGTTTGCTCTTTTCCAGAGATGATTCTGTTTTCAGCCACATTTCTCAAGTTTTGGCATCTATAGCCTGGGGAAGAGGGAAGTAAGAGGAACAAGAGGTCCTTCCTTCAATCACTGAAATAATGCAATAGCAGCAGTTACCATTTTCTGAGCATCTACTTTGTAGTTTACATTGTTTACAAACATAGAATTTTATAAACAAAATAGTTTACAAACATACCATTTAAATAATGAGTTCAGACTAAATGGTTTAATGCATATAAAGTGTTTAACACAGTAGCTGACATATAATAAATAATTGATTAAAAGCAGGTTTATTTTAAAAATAATAATAACCCTTGGGGCATGTGGGTGGCTCAGTGGGTTAAAGACTCTCTTTTGGCTCAGGTCATGATCTGAGGGTCCTGGGATCGAGCCCCAAGACGGGCTCTCCGCTCATCAGGGAGCTTCCTTCCTCCTCTCTCTGCCTGCCTCTCTGTCTACTTGTGATCTGTCAAATAAATAAATAAGATCTTTAAAAAAAAAACACTCTCATAATAATACAATGAGATAGATATTATTCTATTTTATAGATGAATAAACAAAGCCAAGTGACTTCTGAGACTCACTCAAATGATAGCTACAAAGGCCAGGATTTAAATCCAGATGTATCTAACTCTAAAGATGTGCTCTTCCCATAACACCATTTGGGTTTCAAACCATAAAATCCTCAGCTTAACGTGCCTACCTGGGAGTCTGGCCAGAAATTTGGGCATATGGGGAACTATGTCCTAAAAGTCTTCATTTTAGACTGCATTTAGACATTTACCATAAGAAACTTCTCTGTTTCCTCACCGTCATCATTGTCCACAGCAGCAGAAGTTATGTCTCCCACATGGTATGCATAGCGCCTTATGTTGGGGAGGCAACAGCCTGAGAAAACATGTAAGTCCCTAAAGTCCTGTAATGTCAGAGTCGAGTATCAGCATAAGCCTTTTCTGTTTGCTCCTGTTCAAGCCGGCCTGGGAGAGGGATGAATCTCAGCCTACTTTCCTCTAGGACAAAGCCCATGGCAAAGGGGCTAATGAGGGTGATGATGCTAATCCATGCCTTGTTCCATCTCTATATTTCCCCAACCATTACACCCATGCATTCTGTTCATTTGGCACAGCCCACTAGGGAGGCAGCCTGTGTGCATTTCTGTGTGACTTCCTGCTAGGAGTTGTAGGGACTTTAGTTAGGACCAGTGTTAATGGTCCTAAATTTAGTCATCCCTGAGTGAACTGGGTAGAACAACCTTAAAATAAAACTCTGCCCCTATGTCTGACCACCTCCCAGACTAGAGTTATTGGCTCACAAAGGCAGAGCCTAAGGGTGGCTAGTGGCTGGAAAAACAGCGCAGGGCCTGGTGCTTGTGTAAGCCAACATGTGCATTCATGGTGCCTGCCCTTTCAGCCTCTCGGGAGTGGAGGGATATTTGTGCTAGGAATGGCTTCTCTCAGGTGCTCCCCTGAGCATGTGCTGACTACAGGGATTCTTTATTCCTTGTGGAAAATGTTTTTGCTACATAATAAAGCTTCACCTTTGATTTGGATGTCCTGTGCAATAACCCCTCTCGGTTGAATTAAAAATAAAATCCTTCCAAAAGATACTCCCCTCACACAGGCTGCTTTGAGGCCCTAACATGAACCAGTCTGGGAGGCAAGCTGAGATCCACATTCCCTGGGTCCACCCTGATGGGTACAGAGTGATATCTCCCAGAAAATTTGAGCCATTCTCCTCTCATCCAAATTGGTAGAAAAGTCCACCCAATGTAAGGAAATCATTCCAAGTCCTCTCCCAGGTTTTGTTAATCAGGTATTATGACTGATGAGTAAGGGATCACCCATTGTGGCCCTTCTGCCTCTAAGTTATTAGGGTCCATGGACTCCATAGTGCTGTCTTTTAAATGATTTTCTTTCCTTGTGGAAGAACACTGATGTGCAAGGTTCTGCATTTCCCTTTTTCAGTTTTATCCATCATTATTTTTTCTTCAAATCTCATTTCTTCTGATCTAAATAGGATTCACAACTGGGCTGATACCAATGACCAGTGAGGTCTCGAGAAGTTCAGGCTATGTCATGGCTATGTCATTGCTGTGAAGGCTGCATCTCTGGTCTCCCAAGTGAGGGTTTCCTTAGAAACTGGCTGGGAAATTTATGTGCTAGAACAGGATCCATCATCTGTAGCTCTTGCCCTCTGGGACTCTGACACTATGAGGACTATGGGCAGCAGCAGGTCCTAGGTCCCAGGCATAGAGCCCAGATAAGGAGGGCAAGAGCAAGGCTGAATGCAGCAGATTAGGGGATAGGGAAAGGATTAGGTTAGACCTGGAAAATGCCACTAGAAATCTGTCAACCAGCAAGGAGGGACGGTCAAGATCCAGGTTGGAACAGAGTGGCCAGTGGGGGAGCCTATCCAGAAGGACGGTATGTGAAAATCTGAAGGCAACCTGTCAAGAGTGGAGTTGAAAACAAACCAGCAGAATTGTCAAAAAACAATCACTTGATTTTTTTACGGAAGTGTCCATGTAACTTAATGAGAAAGGATGATTTTTTTTTTAATAACTGATGCAGAAACAAAATTTTAACCATATGCAAAAATGAACCTTGACCATTCCATACATCAGATTTGACTTGAAATTGGTCTGCAAAGGCTTAAACTATAAAACCTTTAAGACAAAATAAGGATAAAAAGTGACCTTGAGTTTGCCAAAAATCCTTTAAAAGGATTAAAAAAGTATGAACTATAACATGTGGTTATATTTAATGTGACTGTACTATACACTGAAATAGTCAAAATAAAAAAAGTAGTCAAAATGGTAACTTTTATGTTATCTATATTTTACAATAGTGAGAAAGAAAGAGAGAATACCTTCCCTTCAGGCAATTGCTAAGGAAAAATCCCTGCAAACTATAAAGAAAATTCAAAATTTAAAACTTGTACTTTAAAAGACACTATTATAGGTATGCCTGAGAGGCTCAGTTGGTTAAGTGTCTGCCTTTGGGGGCTCCTTGCTCAGCAGGGAGCCTGCTTTTCCCTCCTCCACCTGCTTGTGTGCTCACACAAGAGAGATCTTTCTCTCTCTCTGACAAAATCTTAAAAATAAATAAATAGGGACAACTGGATGGCTCAGTTAAGTGTCTGCCTTCTGCTCAGGTCATGATCCCAAGGTCCTGGAATGGAGTCTCACATAGGGCTCCCTGCTCAGCAGGGAGCCTGCTTCTCCCTCTGCCTGCCGCTCTCTCTGCTTGTGCTTTCTTGCTCTCTCTCTGTCTGACAAATAAATAAATAAATGAGTGAATGACATGGTTATAAAAATGAAAAGGTGAGACATGAAAAGTTGCAAAATCTTATGTGACAAAAGACATGTTCTAGATTGTATAAAGAACTCATACAACTTGGGGCGCCAGGGTGGCTCAGTCAGTTAGGCATCTGACTCTTGATTTCAGCTCAGGTCATGATCTTGGGGTCGTGGGATGGAGCCCCAAGTTGGGCTCTGCACTCAGAGCAAGTCTGCTTCTTCCTCTCCCTCTGCTCCTCCTCCAACTACTATGCTCGCTCTCTCTCTCAAATAAAAAGAAAAAAGAAAAACTATTATATACCTACTAGAATGACTAAAATTAAGAAAACTAATTATACCAAATGTTGGCAAGGAAAGGAAGCAACTAGAACTCCTCATACACTGCTTGCAGGGATGTAAAATGGCACAACTATTTTGGAAGTGGTTTATCATTTTTGTAATATTACGCATACACCTAACTACGTAATCCAGTCATTCCACACCTAGGTATTTACCCTAAGCAAATGTAAGCCTATGTCCACAAAAAGACTTGCAATTGAGTGTTCATAGTAGGTTTATTTATAATAGCCCCAACCTAGACATAAGTCAGATGTCCATCAAGAGCTAAATGGATAGGGGCGCCTGGGTGGCTCAGTGGGTTAAGCCGCTGCCTTCGGCTCAGGTCATGATCTCAGAGTCTTGGGATCGAGTCCCACATCGGGCTCTCAGCTCAGCAGGGGGCCTGCTTCCTCCTCTCTCTCTCTCTGCCTACTTGTGATCTCTCTCTGTCAAATAAATAAATAAAATCTTTAAAAAAAAAAAAAGAGCTAAATGGATAAACACATTTTAGTGCATCTGTACAATGAAATACTGTTCAGCACTAAAAAGGAATAAACTATTATTACATACAGCAACATGGATGAACCTCAAAATAATTATGCTGAATGAAGTCAGGCAAAAAAAAAAAAATAAAGACTACTTGCTATCTGCTTCCATGTATAAAATTCTAGAAAATGCAAATCAATCTATAAGGACAGAAAGCAGATAATTGGTTGCCTAGGAACAGGAGGCAATGGGGGGAGTGAGGGATGAACAAGAAAGCTTTGGGGAGTGACAGACTTACTCATTATCTTGATTTCAGCAACAGTTTTATGAACATATACATACGTCAGAATGCCTCAAATTGTATTCTTAAATATTTACAGTTAATTGTATATCAGTTATAATTCAACAAAGCCTTTTTTTTTTTTAAAAAAAAGGAGAAGTAAAAAGGGACCCCCTCTCCCCCTATCAGTAAGCAATACAGACTCATGGCTACAATGTGAGCTCTGAAGACTTCACCAGAGTTTGGACTTGGGCTCTGTGTGTGACTTACTAGCTGTGTGACTTTGGCCAAATCATGTAATAATCTCTCCAAGCCTTGGTTTCTTCATCTGTGCAATGGGGATAATAATAATGTTGTGAAGACAAAATTGTCTGAAATTTGTAAAGTACTAGGAACAGTAGCTAAATAATGTGAAATGTTGGCTATCATCACCAATCATCATCATTTGTAAAGGTGATGATTGAAATACAAGGCAGACAGCAGAGATCCTCTATGGCTAGAGGGGCATAGGTGAGAAGTCAGGAATTCAGGTCTGAATGGAATACCCAGAAGTCCCACTACCCAAAGGAATGGTATTGTGAGGCAAACTTCTGACTAGCCTGAGTCCAGACTCCAGGTTTAGCCAGTCTCAAAGCTGCAAGGGAGAGGTAAGTGGATGAACCTGGATGAAAGTGTGTGGAGAAAATACAGTTTGACAGACTACATAGGGACTCTTCCAGAAGTTCCCAAGTGTCTAGTCAATACCTTGCTGGTGAGTCTTAGACACATTGCAAGATAAACTCTTCCTTATCCTTCTCTTTCAGAAGGTGGTTCCCTAATATATGACAGGGGCCACCTTTCAACCTTCCAATACTTTCCATGCAGTCACCTCTCATGGCTTAATCAAGCTCACACTAGATCTGGGCGCCACCGAGAGAATCAGTACAGTGTGAGCTTCTTTCTGGTCTGGGCGGTCAGAGCAATCACTCAGTCCCTGCCTAGAAAAATGGTGACAGGGCAACGATACTGCCACCAAAGGCTGCTAAGGACAGAAGAATCTGTAGAGAATAATGCAGAAAACTTAGGTAGAAAAGGTAGAAACACTGAACTAACTGGTAGGGGTAGAGGTTGGGGACGAGAGATGGCTGGTCAGAAATTGAAGGAGAGGGGTGCCTGGGTGAGTCAGTCGCTTAAGCATCTGCTTTCAGCTCAGGTCATGATCCCAGGGTACTGTGATCAACCCCTCATGGGGCTCCATGCTCAGCAAGAAGCCTGCTTTTCCCTTTCCCACTCCCCCTCCTTGTGTTCCCTCTCTCACTATCTCTCTGTCAAATAAATAAATAAAATCTTTAAAAAAAGAAAGAAATTGAAAGAGATTTCTCCAGGATCCATTGCTGGGCCAAGTAAGCACAACCCTTTCCTCCTTAAAAAAAAAAAAAAAAAGGTAAAAGAAAGAAAGGAAGGGAGGGAGGACGGGGAGGAAAAGAAAAGAAGACAGAAACCAGCAGTCAGAGCTGTGGTGGGATCTAGTTGGCCAGAAGCCTGGGTCCAGGCAAATTCATTCCCTGGGAAAGGTTCCTACAGGAACAGGGAGAAGGAAAGAAGTAAGAAAATGATCATTCAAATTAACAAATAGGTGAGCCAAGTCAGAGCCTTAGTCTCTAAGGGGGCTGTGGCAGAGTCAAAGGTGCTGCGTGGTGGAAGGTCATCTCAGCTAGAACGCTGTGAGGCATAAGAGCTCGTAAGAACCCATGACTCAAAATCCAGGTCCAATACTATGCTGGTAATGCTTCATTTGTGCCCTGCCAGCCCACCAGCATGTTCCCTCTCTTTCTATCCTGCTGTGTGCTCATGTGACTGACCTCAAGACTGTATCACCTGGGTTTTAGATGGGTTCAGCAAATGGGAGGCATGGGAAAGATAGGAAAGCTGGAAAGAAAAAAGGTCAGGGTATTTCTCCTCTATTGCCTCTTGCTTTGAAGCCTGGTCCTGGCAGTGGCTGTATCCCTCTGTGACTCTCGGTCCACCCCCACTTGGTTCAGTTCCCTCCCATCTTTGGTCTCACTCTTTTCAATCCTTGATATTTCAGTCTTGTGGGCAGTCAGAGCTTCCCGCTGTTGCTCATCTCTGGGTGCCTCACCAGCTTTTGCTTGTCCCTGATTCCTGCCCTCACCTCTTTAAATGCAACCCTTCCTTTGAAGCATAGTCAGCAGATCCTACTCCCTACCAGGACAGGCCTGATACAGCCACTTGTTAGTTGTATAAAAACCCAGGGTAGTCAAAACTCCATTCCTCATCACAGGGCAGCATACCAGAAATTGTGAGCATCAGACAAGAGAATGCGTACAGTTTCCCTCTGCTGTTATCCAGGTGAGGCTCCACCCTAGGGCTGTCAGGATGGAGACTCACAGATTCTGTTGCTCTCCCCATCCCTTCTCCCGCGTCCCTGAGACTTTCTTCCCCTTGGATACACCCTGCTTGCTCAGACTGAAAGAGAGAGGAAGAATATCCTCTGGCTCCTCATCACGCAGGCCTGGGAAAGCAAGAAGGGCATTCTGCCAGCCCAGCACATCAACCGTCTCCACTTCCCCCTCTCCCCAAGCTCCTCCAAAGGTCAGCCTGCCCGGAATAAGGAAGTACCCACAGCCGGGAAAGGTAAATCCAAACCTGAAAATACAGGAACTGACTGTTTCAATCAACATGGGCCTGCAGCGTCCTTGCAGAACACTGTTTATGAAGCAATAAACCATTTAAATGACTCTATTTTGGAACCCACAAAGTCTCCTTGAATGGCTTATGGGAAGATACTGCTAATAAGAGTCTAGGAGGACTGGAGGACTGGAGTGTGAGGCTGGGGCACCTTCGCCTTGAAGCTGCACGTTTTCTTTGGAGGAGGAGGAAGGTTGGGAGGATCAGCCCCTGGAAAGATAGCCAAGAAGTGGATGCCCCTGGGGAAAATCCCAGGGTGCAGGCAGGGCAGCCCGAATCACAGATATTAAGGACCAATTTTGTAAGAAAAAGTTGTAAGAAAGAGATACATAATTTTTTGTGGGGGGGTGGGCAAGAAAAAGGAGGGCTATTGTGGTCGTCAAAAGCATGGCATGGAGTCCTGTGTTTGAATTTTGGCTCTGCCATTCATTTGCGGTTTGACTCTGGTAAATGTACTTAGTCTCCCTAACTCAGTTTGGTCATCTGAAATACAGGGATAACAGTAATACTGTGCCTGTGTTATAGAGTTTTTTTTGAGGATTAGGTAAAATCATATGTGTAACGTGCTTAGCATAGGCCCTGGCACACGGTAGCTGCTCAAGAAATGAGCCATTTTCAAGAATATTACCACCATACTCATCTCTTTTCATCTAGCTACCCTCTCTCCCAGCTGCAAAGAAAACAAGGGTCCATGGGGGATTAACAGTAATAAATGACACCTACTTCTGAGAGGGTTATACAGTAACAAATTCCAGACCCAGATCAACTCTCCTAGCTAGAGGAATTCAGGGGTTGGTGGAGGGAAAAGGCAGAAGCTGGGAGAGCTCAGTGGCTGGTGCCAAGTATATTGCATGCAAATGGTCCACAGAACAGTGCCAGGGACTAGTGGTCTCCTCAGGGCAGTGCCTTGGGTACTCTAACACAGGACTGCCAAAGCTGGACATGACTTCACGCCCCTTTGTAGGCAGAATACTTGGGAGGAGGTCTCAGTTTCTAATACTCACCATCACTTACAGGAAATTCAATCGGTTAGAAAATAGATACATAGCAAGAGAGGGCATGATGCCAGCTGGCTTCCAAGAGCATGCCCAAGGCCATAGCATACCTTGACAAATTTTCCAAAGTCTGGGGCTGCCCCTTATTGGGCTTCCAAACTTAATGTTGTCAACAGGCTGAGGGGTGGATTTGTCTTTTAAGAACACACTAACATTAACCAAAATAATAAAACACTGATATACTAGTTCTCTGTGTCTCTCTCTCTCTTTCTTCCTAATATTTAATGAATGCCTACCATGTGCCAGGCAGCTATAAATAAAACACAGTCTCCAATCTCATAGAATATGCATTCTCATTGGGGAGATAAAAAGTAAATATCTTCCAAGATAATCAAAAGTCAAGCCACAGACTAAAGAAAATATTTATAAAAGATCTATCTGAAAAGGAATGTTAGACCAAAATATACAAAGAACTTTTGAAACCCAACAAGAAAACAAACAGCTCAAAAATTGGGCATAAGATCTGTACCTCACTGCAGAAAATACGGCTGGCAAAGAAGCGTATGAGAAAATGCCCAACACAATGTGTCATTAGGGAATTGCAAATTAAAACAATGATGAGATTATACTGTATACCTTTTAGAATGGCCAGAATCCAAAACATGACAACACTAAATGTTGGCAAGGATGTAGAACAACAGGGATTCCCTTTCATTGCTGGTGGGAATGCAAAATGGTACAGCCACTTTGGAAGATAATTTGGCAGTTTCTCACAAAACTAATCATATTCTTAACCATACAACCCAGCAATTGTGCTCTTTGATATTTACTCAGGGGAGCTGGAAAACTTATGTTCACATAAAAACCTGTACACAGGAGTTTAGAGCAGCCTTATTCATAACTGCCCAAACCTGGACGCAACCAAGATGTCCTTCAGCAGGTAAATGGATAGAAATAAACTGTGGTACATTCATACAGTGGAATATTCTTCAGCGGTAAAAAGAAATTAGCTGTTAAGCCATGGAAAACATGGAGAAAAGTTAAATATTTATTACTAAGTAAAAGAAGCCAATCTGAAAAGTCTCCAGACTGTGTAAGTCTACATGACATTGTGGGGAAGGCAAAACTATGAAGAAAGTTAAAAGATCAGTGTGGTTTCCAGGGTTTAGTGGGGAGAGAGGCTTGAATAGACAAAGCACAGAGGATTTAGAGGGCAGTGAAACACTGCATGATACCATAATGATGGATACATGTCATTATAAATTTGTCCAAACCCATAAAATGTACAACAAAAAGTAATGACTCACATAAACTGTGGTCCTTGGTTGGTGGTAATGCATGGGAGAGGTTGGGGGATGGTGAGGGCTTATGAGGGAACTCTGTACCATCTGTTCCATTTTTCTAGGAACCTAAAGTTACTCTAAATAAAATCTGTGCATTAAAAAAAAATCTATGTAAATAATGATGAGAATTATAATCACCATGAAAGAAACTTAGGGTTAGGTGTAGGTAATAGGAGGAAGTGGGGACCACTGAGCCAAGGTAAAGCCATCTCCACAGAGCAAAGGGGAGAGGGCAGGAAAGGCATTCCAAGACAAGAGAATAGCAAGTAGGCACAGTCCTGAGTAACAACTGCCCAGCAGGCTGGGATCCCTGTCTGTGCAGACCTGCACACCTTTTCCCTGCAAGCACACAGTACAGGGAAGTGAGCTACAGTCAGGAGGCTGCTTAAAGAGCCAGAGCAGGGGAGGAAGTGATCCTGAGTAGTGACCCCACAGAAGGCTGCCAGTCCAGCATGTTTGTGAATCGAGGCTGCTTGCCAGAGGTCATGCCGGAGAATCTGCCCCAATGCCCCTGCCATCCAAATGTTCTTCCCCCTAATTGGTTAATATCATGTCGCTGGCTACTGTTAATCTTTCCTGGGCCAGGTATTCAAACTTTCCAACCTCTCTATATCTGCTTCCTCATCTGCAAAATGAGGATAATAAAAGCTACCTTGCAGGGCTCCAGGGTGGAGATGAAGAATCTGTGAGGTAACAAAGCTTGTGAAGCTCCTAGCCCAAAAGTAGTAGCTGTTCAATAGGTGGTCAGTTTTAATTGCTGTTATTCATATTATTTTGATTTTTCTTTACCAGCCTGTGAGCTTTGCCATTCTTTAAGGGACATCAGTAGAACACAGGAGTGGCCTATGAAGGATGGTCTCAAGGCGCACAATCTGTGTAATCCCAGGCAAGTACAGTGAGAACTAGAGAAGAAATTCCAGAGAAAAGTTTTTTTAATGGCTTACTAAAGCGAACTGAGCATGTGTGGAGCTGGAGGTGGTTCCTATCCTTCATAGGGGCCAATCTGTGGTGCCTTACACAGTCTCCAGGGTAGGGGGTCTAAGGGAAGATCATACTCCTTTGCTCCACTAAGTTCCAAGTGTGGCTGTAACTTCTTATTTCCTCTCCAAGGAAGGAAGTTCACCCCAGGAAGGGACCTTGGTTCCTAGAGCAGCCATGACATTGATGAGCAAGATGACATGACTCCATCTGTCCCAGAAACAGACAGTACAGACAGGTTGGGGGGAGAAATGTTCTGTATTTCTCCTTTATTTCCTTTCTTCCAGGCTTCCCAGATTTGACGGTCTCCATTTTCTTACTAGTAGAGAGAAAAATGACAACTAAAATTTCTCTTGAATCTTGGCAACAGAGCTCAGACTTTTATTAGTGTGCAGTAAAAATGGCATTGACCTCAGTAACAAATAAATTAAATCCTGGTTGGCTTGGAGTTTAACATCTTGGCCTTTCTAAGTTCACTCATCAAGTTATTTACTTCCTTAGCTCCTTGAACCCAATATCCCCAACAACTGACTTTCCAGGGGATACCATTTCTCTTGCCTCAGGGATACATACTACAGATGAAACTGAAAACAGATCTTAGATTAAGTATGTTTTAGAAGAAAATTAAGTATGTTTTAGACATGCATACCATGGAGGGGTGAGAACTAGTTCCCCTGTATCTAGCTAAAAAAGAAATTCACCTGAGGATTGGCTGTCCAAAAGGGGCATTAAGTTAGGAGTTGGAGGCTTGAGACCCAAGTCCTGAATCCTTCTAATCAATAGAGTGACCTTGAATGGGTCACATTACTTTTCTGAACCTAAGTTCCCACTCATTGAAATGGAGGTTGGAGGGCTGGCCTAGGACACCCAGCCAGCTTGCCATTTATTTACCGTGTCGCCTAATACCTGTTCAGTTCTTGTCCTTCCAATCTTCTCCATGCCTAGTCTAAGGACACCTCTTTTCTTCATTTCACTATGATGAAATACAGTGCCCCAGAACTGTTCAGTTTCCTCACCTGCAGCAGGGTTGGCAACAATGACCTAAGGTTCAGTGCTGCCTCTAGTTACTGGCTCAGGGCTCGCAGAGCAGCTGGTGGTGACGATCCTGGGAAATGAGCTGGAGACTGCTACAGTTTGGCTGTTTCCCTGAACAGCTGGTGTGGAGTATAAAGAGGGCAGGACAACCTCTGAGACTCTGGCCAATTGCAGTGTATATTAAGGGCAACCCAGATGGCTGCTAGCCAATAACCCAGGCCCATGTAATTTGCACATTGTAGTTTCTCCTTCTGAAGGTCTCTCTCTCTCTCTCTCTCTCTCTCTCTCTCTCTCTCTCTATTATATGGTGAAGGAGATTTGTTTCACTCTCCCTTCTGTACCTGTCTACCTGAGCAAGACCTCAACTTGAGTCTCTCTCTTCACTTGGATCCTCATGAATCTCTTCCTTCCCCAGGACCAATCTGTGGTGCCTCACATGGGTTCCAGGACCACTGTGCTTCCTTCAACAGGCTGTAGGTCAGGGGTCTAAGGGAAGATCACACTTCTTTGCTCCGCTATGTCGCAAGTGTGGCTATAAGCTTCTCATTTTCCTAAGGCTGTAAGGTTAACAAAATTTCTAAAAGCTTAGGTTGGCAATAGAGTTATAATTGCAGAATAAAATAAGTTAATTTGGAAGCTGCCTATAGACTTTCCTAGAGGCACCTGCTCCATGGCCTGGGTGCCCTGCTTGCCTTCTTTCACAGTCTTCGGTCTGCTCTGACTGCAGAGCTAACCTAATTCCCATAGACAGGAGGACCCTTGGCCAGACTCCCCTACCTGGAGTCCAGGCCCCAACTCTGTATTTTCCCTGAGAGAGAAGAGGAAAGCTTCTCTTCCACCAAGTGAACACTAGAATAATTCTGCAGTGAGTGGTAGCTCTGTCTGCCCACTGGAAAGACAGCCCTCTATATTAGTATACACAGCCATTTATTTCCTCTTTTCTCAATTTGTCCATTCTAGAATCAGCTCTTGAGTTTTCCTCTGCATAACCAAAAACCCAGTGTTTTTCCCAAAACAAAAACAGTCCTCCTATAGGTAGATTTTCCCTCTTCCTTTACTAAACAGAAAACAGTTGAGGCTTTGGAATTACTGCATCCCCTTCTTCAACCTCTGGGTTGCAGCGGTGCAGGCGTCTGGTACGAGAGCACCCCATCATATAAATAATAATCAGACATGAATTACCATATTTGGACCAGTCATAGTTGAAGGCAGAAGGTGCCAGGCACCATTTAGAAGTAGTTCCTTCTATAAGTTAAGGTTTTAAAGGTTTTAAGCTAAGCACAGAATGACCTTTGAGTCTATAGTACACGGCTTCATCAGCCAGCAGGACCAAATTACCCTGTGTTTATTATTATTTTTTTTTAAGGCATTGACCTATGCATAAACAGCACTTGACATTGAAAATTGCCGCATTAAATACCCTGCTCTTCTCCCCAATTACAACAGCTTCTGAGCTCTTCCAAATTGTCACCTAGGATGAATATGACAGCAAACAATGCTTTAAAAGTAAGTAATCTGCTCTATAATTATTTTAGTGGCTGCAACTGCCAACCAGCAAGATCACTTATGAAAAAGGATGCAGTCGTTCCTTATTAAAAATGCATGAATATGCAGTCTCTTGATTGTGGAAATAATCAGCAGACTATCTAATGTAACAAGACTTAATTAGGGTGAGAGTGATTAAGGAAAAGAGGGTAAAAATCTATCTTTGATGATTCAGGCTCCGAATAAACTCAAGCATTAATTCTCACATTCTTTTCAGATTAAGAGCCTCATGTAAATGCTCTGCATTAATATTCCAATGTACCCCACCCTCCCTTAAAACCAAAGAGAAATGCAGACAGTTCCCATGAAAGCATAAGGTCATGTCTTCGTTGACTGTAAAGCCTCTGTCTTAAGCATTTCAGGAGATTGGAGTTTTAATTATTACTTTAAATAAAAGACATGGCAGGGAGTTGGAGTGAGGGTAGTGAAATCCTGCTTTTGAGCACTCAGGACTTTCATCAGGAGATTTCTCAAAAACCGAAGGAAGCATGCAACACAAATAATTATGTGACAGGCTCCTAAACTGTCTTTGTTTTCCAGTAACCTGCTCTGGTACAGATAAGGGGACCTTAAAGGGGTCATATAGTCCATTCCTCACCCTGAGGCAGAGCTGTATCAAACCGGAGACCCAACTGTAATTATCTACCATCTCCTGAGAGGCCTCTGGGCGCTGGGACTCCTCAACTCTCTCCGTAACATGATCAGGCAGCTAATATATTCCCAGCTCCAGCTAGTCCCCCCCCCCACCCCCCGCGGTCCCCCTGCAGCCATTTGAAGGATGTGAGTGAGGAGAAGCTTCCCAGACCACTGATTTTTTTCTCTTTCTATATTTCCTCCATTAGGAGCCCACTCTGCGGTTCCTGGCTCTTCCCATCCAAACTGTGCTCACATTTCACAGGGTCACTGCCTTCCTTGCTCCTCCAAGGACTGCTATCTTTGTGGCTCTTCTTGTGTCTGCTGCCTTGTTTTTTATCCCATGGCCGTTATGATTGAGTACATCCTTTGTCTGGGTGGGGGCAGGTAACTCATAGCTGAGAAGCATCCCAGAGGGCTCTGAGCTGTCCTCCTGTGCAGTATGCAACCTCTTAACACCCTCTGGGGATCCCACTCGTCAAGGTGCTCCGAGGTGGGGGGTACTCAGGGTTGCCAGCCTATTGGTGAAATGTGGGAAGATAGGAAGTAAAGAAGCAATTTCAAGCCCTTTGTTTGTCCTGAATATGAACTTCTTTTCTCTTTGCCACCTTGGGAAGTAATCATGGTCCCATTTTACTTGGGAGATAGAGCTGTTCACAGAGGCCTGCAAGCAAAGTCTAATTCCACCTTGGGAGTCTAATTTCCCCCTGAGGAGTTTGTCAAGCAGTGGCCTGGAAGAGGGCATTCCAGGCAGAGAGGGCAGTGTAAGGAGATCTGGGAACAGCATGAATGTGCAGGCTTCACCTTCCTGCGCCTACGAGGGAGGTGTCATTTACATTTATAACAAAATATCCATGATGTCTTCCTCCATCACAGCACTGCTTTCTGGTCTCAACTGCTTCAAGCATAGCAGGGCAGATGTCATTGGCGGAATCCAGGGCAGGCCACCAAAGAGCCATATGAGGGTCATCACTGAGAGCCTCAAGGAGAATTCTGAACACTGCCTCAGGAACAACCATAATACCTTATAACCTGACTCCACTACCCACACCTCCAGCCCCAGGCTCACCATACGTGACTTTGAACAACAAATGAGGAGTATGGCAAGGTGTCAGGGCCCTGTCTCCCCTCTCAGGAAACTCCTTCACTTCTATGTAAATTTGTGGATGCAAATTGTCATGAGGAGGCAGAGACCCCAAAGCAGCCCAGCCCCAAATGCAAATACTTATGGACTATTGACTCAACCGAAAGGTCCTGTGCCCTGCACAAAGGCTGCCATGACCATCGCCAATCCTCTCCCTCTTCTCTCTCCCCTCCACACTCTCTTTCACGTTACTCTTCTCCCATTTCTCCCTCAATTCGGTTATTAGCAACCTGGTTCAAAGGACCTACCCAGGACTTTAACTTTATCCTTGGTACTAAGGAGGATACAAGAGAAAAAGATGTGAACCCTGCTCTCAAGTATTTCACAGGTGGCTAGGAGAATGATATGAGCTCAACCAAAGTCAGCAAAAAACCATAAAAGGTAGTTATATCATAGAGGGCCACCTGGTTAATATTGAGTAAAGTCAGAGAAAGGGAGCAATGCTTGGGACATGGGCTGGGGTGATCAGGAAGACCCCAGAAAGTAGATGGGACTTAAATCCAGTCTTGAGGCTCAGTTGGCATCACACAGATTGAGGGCAGAAACATTCCAGTGATGGGTGGCACAGCAAAGGCCCAGGCTGGAGGGAAGTTTAGGGACACTTTAGCCTGGTTAGAGTGGAAGGTAATGCTAGGGAGTAAGAGAAGCCAAGCTTTATAAGACCTTGAATGCCGGCTATAGAGGCTTGGATTTTAAGTTAGGTTGTTGATTCTCAAACTTTGGTGTGCTGCAGCACACCATTACCTGGGGTATTGGTTAAAATGAAGGTTTCTAGGCCCCAGCCTAAAACATTTGAAACATTTTAAATAAGCACTTCAGGTGACCCAGATGGTGGCTCACAGGCACATTTGCTGAAGTTTCTTTTCTCACCAGCTTTGTTCCTTCTGTGAGTGAAGCTGAGCTTTGTTTGCATCACGGAAACCATGGCGCCAAAGAGGGTTCCCAGCTGCTGCAAGGACATTGAGCCTTGTCTCCTAGGAACCTGGAGGCTGGGACAGGGAACTATTTTGACTACACGATAGCCAGAGGAAAAGCAGCTCTAATGAACAACTCACTGCAAGAGCAAATTCTACACAGGAGCAGAGAAGCTGCCCCAGACCCTGGGACTATGTGGGGCCCCCTCTTGAGCTACCCCAGTGATTAAAAGTGGAGAAGGTGAAGAAATACGTTTGCTGGAGAAGTTTGTATATTATAAAAGTGTTCAGGTTGCCCGGATGGCTCAGTTGGTTGGGCATCTGACTCTTGATTTTGGCTCAGATCATGGTCTCAGGGTTGTGGAGTCAAGCCCCACATCAGGCTCCATGCTCAGTGGTGAGTCCACTTAGGATTTTCTCCTTCTCCCTCTCCCTCTGCCCCCCTCCCTTGCTCACACATGTATACTCTTTCTCTCTAAAAGAAAAAAAAAATGTTTTAAATAATGAAATAAATAAAAAGTGTTTAGCTCTAGGTTCCTTTAAATAGCTCTCTCCCTTTAGCAGTGTGACATCTAGTGAACCCTGGATCTGCCATTTAATAAATGTGCTTGATGGCAAGTTACTTGCCCTCTCTGTTAAAACTTGTTTGCTCAAGTCTCACTCAGCTTTTACTGGATAATTTTCAAATGTAGAGAGAAGTTAAAAGGATCATACAGGAAAACCTATAAATCTTCTTTTTTAAAAAGATTTTATTTATTTACTTGAGAGAGAGGGAGAGAGAGTACAGAGGGAGAGGGAGAAGCAGACTCCCCACTGGCTTGGAAGACCAATGTGGGGCTCAATCCCTAGACCCTAAGATAACGACCTGGGCTAAAGGCAGCCACTTAACTGACTGAGCCACCCAGTCACCCCAAATCTATAAATCTTTCATCTAGACTTACCAAGTGTTAATATTTTGTCACTTGTTTTTTTTCTCTTTATCTAAAGAGAGTATTTACATACTATAAATTCATATTTATAATATATATACTTTCTTTTTACAAAAGCATTGAAAGTCACAGATATTACATTTCTTCCGAAATACTTAAGAACCAGAACATTCCTCTTATAATTTCTCCTATAACCACAATATCATTATCACACCTAAGAAATTTAACGTTGAGGGGCACCTGGGTGGCTCAATGGGTTAACTGGCTATCTTTGGCTCAAGTCATGATCCCAGGGTCCTGGGATCAAGCCCCACATCAGACTCCCTGCTCGGCGGAAAGCCTGATTCTCCCTCTCCCATTCCCTTGCTTGTCTTTCCTCTCTCACTGTGTCTCTCTCTGTCAAATAAATAAAATCTTAAAAAAAAAAAAAATTAACATTGAGGGCTGCCGGGGTGGCTCTGTTGGTTAAGCATCCCAGCTCTTGATTTCAGCTCAAGTCATCATGTCAGGGTCATGGGATCATGCCCTGTGTTGGGCTCCATGCTCAGTGGGAAGTCCGCATGAGGATTTTCTCTCTCCCTTTCTCTCTGCCACTCCCCCTACTGGTGCAGATAAATATTTTTTAGAAATAAATATTTTTTAGAAAAAAATTAAAAAAAAAAATAAAGAAACTTAACATTGATGCAGTAGCATTAGCTAACTTATAAAACATTTAAATTTCTCTGATTCTCCCAAAATATCCTTTATGCCTTAAAAAAAAAACAAAACAACATAGGATATAATATCAAGGTTCACAAAGTATATTTAATTGTTATGTCTCTATTTTCCTTTAATCTAGTTCAGTCTCCCTGCCTTTGTTGTTTATGACTGGCATTTTTTGAAGAGTCCAGCAAATTGTCTCATAGAATGTCCCACAATCTGGGTTTGTCTGATTGGATTCAGGCTGTCTGGTGGCAAGGATATACTATGAAGGTGATACTGTGTCCTTCCCATGGCATCCATGCTGTCAGGAGGCGTGCCCTGTGCATTTGTCCCATTCGTGATGATGCTAAATTGAATCACTTAGTTAAGGTGTACACTATGTATTTTGACACTTGGTTAGATTTACCCAAGCACTGTGCTGGTCTTAGTCATCAACTAAGTCAGATTATAAAGTGCTAGAGGGCAAGAACTGAGTCTTCTCATTTGGAAAATAATACTTTACAGTTTAACAGATTCTTTCTTAGAGCTTATCTTGTTTCCTCCTCAGACACTGCAAAGGGACATATTTTTATTCCCATTTTACAGGAATGCAAAATCTCATAGTGTTGAGGAACCCTGACATCAAATCTGAAGTCTGCCCTTTAATAAATGTGTCTTATGGCAAATTACTTGACCTTTCTCTTAAACCTCTGTTTGCTCAACTGTAAAGGGGAATAATAATATCTTCTTCCCGGAGTCTTCATGAGGCATAAATAGGGCATTGAAAATAAAATGCTTAACATAATGCTTAGCACATAAAGAATGCTCAAAAAATGAAAGTGCTATGCATTTAGAGCTAAACAGATTATGCACAGACATACACATACACATTCACACATGACAATGCTCTTTCTTCCAAGAATCTGCTAGTACACTGTCTTCAGTTCACTTCTGTGTTGGCAATCTCACAACATCCCAAGCTCACCATATAAACAGTAGTCACCGTACACCCAGAAGCAACATATTGTGGCCAGAGATCATTCTGTCTTTGACTCTAAATATTCGCCAGCCCTGCCCTGCAGAGTATTTGGTCTGGAGGGTCTGGAGTAGGGATAAGACTAGGGAATAAACCTTGGTTGACGTAGAAGCTTTATGGACCCAGGCCAGGTAGATGTCCCTGAAGCTCCCATGGATTTTCACTGGAAATTCTCATCCCTGCTTTCCACTAAGTACCCCAGACCCAACCCCAGTCTATGGAGGGGAATCCATAGTAGCAGTAAACCTTCATTTTGAGTCAAGGTGTTTATCCCATATGAACTCAAGAACTAATTCCACCTGTCTGGAATTGTGAAATGTGGGTTTGCTGTTGAGAAGCATATCTGGGGTCCATGGCAGGGAAAGATCACTTCCAAATATGACCTCACAGAGGTGGTAGGCCTTGGAGTTGGATAAGTTGGAGTAGGATTGGAGTTGGATAAGGAGGAGGAGGAAGAGCAGTCTTGATTTTTGGGGTGATGGGGGGCAGAGAGCATTAGTAAACACAGAGAAGTAGAATAACGAAGACCTGATCCAGGGATTGAGGAACAGTGTGTGCCTGGGAAGAGTGGGAACCAGGCACTGAGAGGCAAGAACTCCTCTCTTCCAGACACAGAGCAGATCGTGGCTGCAGAGCAGCTGAATATTTTATTGATGGAAAATTGGATATGGCTATGGTGCTTGGGATGTGGATTCTGATTTCACGGCTGGATGGACTAGATGGCTGATTAGGCTGCAGGAGGGAGGCCCACCCCCCCCCCCCCACCCTGGGTTTCCCAGCCCAGCAGGGCACAGATACTGACCTTCCTAGCCAGCAATATCAGTGAGTGTACCCGCTCTGGCTCTGGAAAGGTGAACAACCCATTACCTCACAGGCCCTCAGTTCCAGTTATTCATTGGACATGTATTTAGCACATACTGTTACACCAACTGTCATGTTAAGTGCAAATGAGATACAGATGCTTCTGCCCTGGGGATCAGCCTGGGGACACAGACCCCCTAACAGGCTTCCAGCTGTGGCCTGATGCATCCCAGAAGAGGGGCTGTCTGTGCTGATGCATTCACCAGACACTACCCAATATTTAGTGAGGACTCTGTTTTGGGCAAAGCATGAGCCAGGAGCTTGTTCTCTCCTACAGCCCTTAATCGTCATAGTCACTGTAAAAGTAGGTATCACAGTTCCTAAGTGCATCAACAAAAGGCATTCCAGGTGGGCACATATGTAAAAGAACATGTGGGAAGGAATTTTGGAATGTGAGGACACTTGGCAGTTTGAAGAACCTGGAGCATTGGAGGCTTACAGGGACGGGTCGGGGGGGGTGGTGCGGTAGGCTGGCAGGATATGAGCTTAGGAGGATGGATTGGGGCTTTGCATGTCAGGATGACAAACTTGAACTTCACCCACCTAGCCATGTATCTTTGAAGGGTGATGAAAAGGATAGTGCCAAATGTTCCTTTTACTCCTACCCTGATGGCCACTCTGGTCCTGGCCTGCTCTTCACATCCTAACCATTCCATCATATCAACAAATAATAAGTGTACACATTTACTGGGAGCCATACACTCTCCTGGGCCCCAGAGATGTGGCAATGAACAAGACAAGGTCCCACTTTCATGGAGTAACAGAGGAGGGAATAGAAAGAGACAGACACTATCTAGGACACAAACACACAAATAAAGGCAAGATTGTAATGGGCGCTGTGACAAAAATCAAACACATAAATGGGAAAGAAAGAGATGGGAAGGGGTAGGGAGGCTGCTTTAGTTAGTTGTTTCCTCTCTTCTCCATGGAGCTGTGGTTCCTATGGGGTATGGGGGTCTCAGGACACAGAGTTAGGAGGCTGTTCAATTTCCCCCATTTCAAATCCTTTTCTGAAAGTAAGTTCACTTCCTAGAAAAACATATCCCTTGCTTCCCAACATTTCTGGGCCACTGATGCTGCTCCTGGCCAAGACCAAGAGAAAGGCCCCTAACTTCAGACATAGTCTAACTTGATTCCAGTGGGGGTTAAGCAAGTGAGAGGCATGGCATGAGGCATCCTGTGCCCTCCCTACCAGGATTAGGAGCCCAAAATGCAGAGTCCACTTTGAATCCAAGAGCTGGAAAGGAGAAAATGCCAAGGCCATGTAGGACCAACAGAAGATGTTTGGAGAACGTTTCTAGGGATGGATTTCTTTCCCTTCACCCATGAGCCATAGCAGAATATCATCTTCTTGGCAGCCAATAGGGTCCTTTCCCTGGAATGACCCCTCTGCTTCAGTGCCCCTTCTTGGCCTATGGGTAGGTAGAAGACCTATTTAGTCCCAGGCCCAACAGTCCTCAGAGAATAGTTTCCTCCCCAGTTCAGAAAATATTAGGCCCTTCCGATGTCTCTGTTTTCCCATCTCAGTGGCCAGATTGATGTTTGTCCTAAGAGTAAGGGAGAAGCAAGTGGGATGCTGGCAGGGTATCTTGTCATGCCCCAGTTTCTGGACCTTGATGCTGAATACACAGGGAGGGCTGTGGTGTGGAGCTAGAATTGACCTCCTTGGATATGAGCCAGCCTGCTAGGGCCCAGGCATGACACACCCAAAGGGGATGGTGAGCAGGTCATACCAGTGGAGCTAGACCTAAAGCTGTGCCATCCTGGAAAGATTCTTGGGAAACCAGGCAGACGCTAGGAAGGGTTGGAGTGAGAGCCTCGCTCGTGCCTGCACCAACCTAAAAGGACTTAGGAGGGGGAAGGTGAGGGTGGGCCTGGATCAGCTACAAGCCAGAGGCTGTGCTGGGATCTGAACTAAAGCCAAGACATACTCCCAAGTTCAGAGAAGGAAGCAATCCATGTTGGGCTGCCTTTCAGTGTCTTCCATGTATCAGAGGAACTCTGGCTGGATCTGGTTCTATTACAACAATTTTTCCCTTTTGCCTCCCTCAGGGAATCATGATAGCAACTAGAGGCCCTGGGGAATAATTTGGTAGCCACTTCCCTTGCTTAGATGACCTTTTCTACCTTTCCACCCTCCTTTGGGCATTTCCCAAAGCCCAGCCTCCTGAGAGGTGACAGAAAGAAGTGTGTTTGTTTCAATTTCACAGAGCAGAGCATTATTCTAGCCAGAGCTCAAGATGATGCAGAATTTGAGGCCATGTGTGTGAAAAAGTGCAAATCCATCCAATACTCTATCTTAAGCATCCTAAAGCCAAATAATGGGAAATCCAGTGCTCTTCCCCCCATTTTTCTCTGCCTCTACACACACACACACACACACACACACATACACACACGTGTATGCATGCACACACACACATGCATGCAATGCACACACATGTACCCTCCCCCACACGCATTTTGGAATGTTCCCCTTTTCTGCCAATCTCTGCCTCCTCCTCCCTATCTCCACCTCTCTTCTTAGCAGGAGCACACTGGAACAGGAAAATGTTACCACAGGAGCCTCCCAGCCACAGAACTGGTTTCTCAGGGGGAGTTAATGCAGACCTGGCCAGAATCATTGCTGCCCTGAGCCCATTTCTCAGACTCAGCATGTCTAATATAACCTAAGAAATGGTGTAGTTGCTTGTAGTGGCCTTCACCAAATGGTGCCCAAGGTTGCCCCAGGGAGGCATCTCTGCTGTTGTTTTAGAAGGCTAACTCACTTCCTGTGACAGGAGGCCGCTGATACAGTGACTTCCCAGGGATTAGCAGCTCTCAGGGGCTTGGGAAGAACACTTACCAAACATGGATTCACAAGTGGGCTGCTTAGGGTCTGGGAGGGGCCTGAAACCAAATGCACAAGTGTGAATGTGAGTGTTTTCTCATGAATGAGAATGTTTGTTCTGGAGTCAGAGACCCTGCCCAAATGGTTACTAGTTTGGGGCGATAGGTAAAAAAAATTGAAATATTCCTTCTCTCATTTTGCTGCCTGATAATTGTGTTTTATGCAGCTCTTCATGTAAAATAGAAGCCTGAGCCCTTAGAAAGCAGGGGTTGAACATCTTGAATATGCAGTTCCTTGGATAGTCACCAAAAGAAGATCTGAGCAGGAGACATGATGTCACCTCTGGGGAGGAGACTCTTCAGTCATCTGGAGTGAGGGGAGGAAGTAGGAAGAGAATCAGTGGCCTTGAACCCCGAGAAAGAGACCAGAGCACCTTTCTGGGACACAGTCCAGGCTCTGCCTTGAATATATCGGCCTAAAGGAGATACTGTGCAGATTCTAAGCTGCCCAATCCTAAGGGAGAACTCAGCCCAAACCAAGCCAGATGGTGTCTGGGCATCCTATATCCTGCCTACCAGAATCAGGAGCCCAAAGTGCAGAGCACATTGCCGAGTCAAATCTAAGACAGCTCAACACCAAGACCAGCTCCACTGATCTGCCATGGGAAGGAGAAGAGAGAATAAGGGCCTCCACCCACCAGCCTTTGAGTCTCTTTAGCCCTTGGCATGGTAATTAATGGCCGGGAAGTTATGCATCAGCCTTGGCAAGCTAACATGGCAGGAGCTCCCTTCTGACAGCAGAGCTAATAAGAAATTTGCTAATGCAATTTATCACTTTAAAAAGCCATATGTCGGTGAGGATGAGCACTTCTCTGCAGCAGCCAGTCGAATTGTCAGAGCAGAGCAGCAGGCAGCTCTCTGAAGGGGGTGAGGATGATGTCTTCACTGAATCAGTGGCGCAATGCAGCAGACGGGGGATTGGGAGGAGGGGTGCTGTGCTGGACCCCAGGCCCTCACCCCTTCCTGCTCCCAGGAAGCTGGTCTCTGCAAGACTGTTCCAAGGACCTTTTAAGAACCTGATGTGCCCTGAGCTCTAGCCTCTGCTAGAAGGTGCACTTGCAGCTTCTCAGTTCATGCCGCAATATTAAAATAAGAAACAGGTCTGTCTGCAGTGACAGCTGATCTAAGCCTCAGCCAGTGAATTTCAACACACCAGACCCCACTCAGACTCTTGGCAAATTTGCTTTTATCTCCCAGACCTCTGCAGTGACTTCATTCAGGACAAGGACCACTAGTCCTGAGTCAGATGTAGAGAAAGGACTAGAAATTCACCTCTGACCCAATATGATCTATGCTCCCAATTTAGACAAAAGGCAACTTGCTTTGAATGCCCAGTGTTGAGCAAAATCAAACAGTGGTTTCTAGAAGGAGAAAAAACTGCTGCCATGGGATTTTGTTTCATTCACTCCAAACCATCTGCCCCCAAAGCAAATTCACAGAGAAGCAAGTAAAGCAAGCGTCCCATGTGGGAACAGAGCCCGTCGCTACCAGTAATGGTATGGGAGGGATTAAGAATGTCCACATGTCTGGGGACACCTGGATGGCTCAGTTGATTAAGCATCTGCCTTTGGCTTGGGTCATGATCCTAGGGTCCTGGGATCAAGTTCCATATTGGGCTCCCAGATCAGCAGGAAAGTCTGCTTCTCTCTCTACTCACCACTTCCCCTTCTTTTAGATACACACACACACACACACTGACAAATAAATCTTCTTCTTCTTTTTTTTTTTTTTAAGATTTTATTTATTTATTTGACAGACAGAGATCACAAGTAGGCAGAGAGGCAGCCAGAGAGAGAGAGAGAGGGAAGCAGGCTCCCTGCCGAGCAGAGAGCCGGATGTGGGACTCGATCCCAGGACCCTGAGATCATGACCTGAGCCGAAGGCAGCGGCTTAACCCACTGAGCCACCCAGGCGCCCCACTGACAAATAAATCTTAAAAAAAAAAAAAAAGAGAATGTCCACATGTCTAGATCACCATCCTTTCTGGAATAGTACTCATTCTCAGTTATCCCTGGGAATGAAGGAGAGCTGGGCAGAGTGATGAAGGAGGGGTAGCCACCAACACCCAGAGAAACATCACACCCAATGTCAATTAGTTTAGCTTTCCTCTAAACCAAATATTGATCCTAAGGTTCTCCTGTCCTTTAATTAATGCTTTGAATTTTGGGTGGAAACACTCAAGGAAGACAAAGCACAAGGACCCACCAGGTAGTAACTGCTGGAAAGAAGCAATGCTGTGCTAGGGTTCTGGAGAGCTCTGTGTGTGTATACCACCCCTGATAACTCAGAGGAAATTAGTTCCATGCATCAGCCAGTGCCTGCTTCCTTGTTTAAGACCTTTCTTGGCCTCTTGACTCCCCAACTCTCAGGAGTGACAAGTGAGGCCAGGCACGGAGAACTGGTGCAAATTTCTTTATGAGTCTAATCTCCTGGAGGAGGGTTTTGCAACAAGGCCCCTCAATGAGTTCAAGCCGCCTATGTGTGTGCAACCCAGAGGCAGTGGGCATCTTCCTCAGCTTCTTGTTGTGTCTGACCAGTGCCTAGGCAGAGCAGCCTCAGTGGTCTGGGATCTGAGGAACCTAGGCTTCAGGCCTTGGCCCAGAGTTCAGCAGCCAGGTCTTCAGGAGCAGAAAGGAATATCCACTGGGTCTACCTGAGCTGAAGAGGGCCCAACCTTTATGTGCTCTTGAAAATGTATTTTAATGTCTGAGGTCCTATCCTCTTTTTAAAGATTTTTTTTAAACTTTGCCTGGTTCTCCTATCTTTATTTTTCCTAATCAATCTAATACCATTTTTGCCAAGTTTAAAACAAAGATTATCCTATTGATATTTCATTGGGCTGACATTGAATTAACAGATTTATGTAGGGAAGATTTTTCACTTTTGCAAAATTGAGTCCTTCTATTCAATTTAGAGTATATTTTTCCATTTAAATAAAGCTCTGCTGTTCAAGAACTTTTAAAAATCTCTATATTGGCTCAGAATTACCTCTTTTGATAGCTCATTTGCAAAAGATTTTGTAGACTCTTACTAATGGGACAATGTGTTCCCTCTTTCTTGGTGGTGAGGTGAATTATATTCTAAAGGGGACTTTTTTTGGAATAAAATTAAATTGCCTTATTACAAACTGAAAGGCACAGGGACTAACAGTCATCTTAAGATTTCTTGGCCTTTTGACCTCCAACCTAGACTCCAGGTCTGGAGCCTCACTGATTCTGGATCTAGACTACACACAGAAGGACAGTCTGGACCCCAAGGCCAACGAAACTGAAACTTTCCCCCAATTGGTAGTGAGCGCCTCTGGGTCCCAGGGAGGAGACCCAAGGAAGATAAAATCCCTGCCTTCAAGACACATGAGTAGTAGGTTAACTTGAGAGCAGTTGCTGGTGCAGACTCTCCTGGTTATAGCCCCACTCACAGTTTCCTCAGGTAACCCCTCTGCAGGGCCAGATCCACAGAGGCAGTGGTACAATCACACACATGCTAGTGCATAGCTATATAGTGGCCTGGGCTTAATGCTCTCTAGTCACCATCTTGGAATTCTTACTTTTGAACAAAGGACCACACAGTTTCATTTGCACTGGGCCCCACATGTTACATAGCTGATCCTGTTTCTCTGTGACAGCTGGAGGCTCAAAGACAGGAAGACTCCAAGTCACACTCAGAGTTGGCTGACATTCAAACACAGGTAAGTAAGCCTAGGTGCAAAGCTGGGCCCTTCAACAGGCTCTGTATCCAGCAGCAGGCAAGGCCTCACTTCTATCTGCAAATAGGCCTGGATGATCAGTTTTTAAGGGGATACATCACAGGGGACTTAGCATTTGCTTCCTCTGTTCCTCCTCTCAGCCTGCCTCCCGGGGTCTTGGCTGTAACAGCCCACTTAGAGAATCCTCAGCACAACTTGCTGCCTGTCATCTGGACTACCTCAGGCATAGGCCTGCTCAGTGTTTTCCAACTTCTCTAGACTTTTGCCTCTCTGAAGACGTCCTGGGAGTCCAGGCCAGCAGAAGAGAGCACTTCCAGACCATTAGTAGCAGACGCACATCCAGTCTTCTGGCCAGAGGAAGTCACCATGGCAGGAGAAGAGAAGGGCCTGACCTTCTGGGCCTCAATCCATAGATTTAATTAGCCACCAAGCAGTGCAGTCAGAAGGAGGGAGTGGTAGGGCTCCAGTCTGGAAAACTCAGGGCCACATGTGCTCAGAAATTTTGAGATCTCCCCTCCTTCAGTCCCCTTGGCCAGGAGGGTGAAGCCAGCTTTGGCAGTAAACCTGTCAAGGCATTTCTGGTAAGGTAGAGGCTCAGGGAATTCCCCATGGACATTCACCTGTCTAGGAAGCCTTTCCTCCTGAGGCCTGCCTGTAAGGATTCTGGCAACAAGAGGAGGAGTCATTGGTAATTTCTCAACTGGAGAGGTAGAAGGAAAATATTTAACTATTTAACTCTATCCATCCATTTGTACATCCACCCCTTCATTAATTAAGCAATTGTTAAATGCTTATTTTGGGGTCACCTGGGTTAGGGGCTGAGAGTACTGCTGAGAAATGTAAGACATGGTCTGACCTCTAGGAACTTGGAATCTAGATGTAGAGTCAAAATTCGCACTCATGAAACAATTGGTGGATTACACTAGAGTCAAGTGGAATATAGTATGATCAGTGCTAGATTGTGCGAAAAAGACAGTAAGTGCTAAAGTGGAGTTTAGTAAATGTGTCCTGAGGGGATGTTTTGCCAGGTTTTGCTAAGCTCTAAGAGATATAGAGATAGACAAGACATAGTCCCTACACTGGAAACGCTCAGTTCTAGTTGGGGGAACCCATGTCAGTAGGCGATTTTGATAAGCACAGGGTGCTGCAGAAGTGCAAAGAGGGCCCCTGAGCCCAATCCATGTGACACAATGCCTGAGATGAGTGAGGGCAGGCACCCAAAGGAAGGTTGGAAGGATGCATAGGCAAAGAGAACAGTAGAGAAAGATCCAAAGGTCTGGTATGATTGAAAATTACAGGTAGGGAGTTCTCCGAAGTAAGGAGAGGCAGAAAATGAGGATAGAGAGGCAAACAGAAATCAGATCATGCAGAGCCTTATTAAAGAAATTTGCCTTGTCTTGGTAGATGGTGGAGACCACCACAGCATTCTTAATAGCTAACTCTCATGGATGGGAGGAAGATAGACTTGAGAGAAACATGGCTGTAGGCTGGGAACCCAGTTAGGAAGGAATAACAATATTCTACATGAAAAGTGATGGGGGTCTGCATCAGGTCTATGAGAGTCAGGATGGAGAAGAAAAGACGGGTCTTACTGTTTTCACAGCCTGGAATGCATTTCCCTATTTATTTTCTTTACCCAGTTTGCTCTCTGGATCCTTCAGATCTCAGTTTCTCTGAGTTGTCTTCCCTACTCCCAGGCTAGTGAAAGCCCCCCTACTGTACCACAGTATAGCTCTGGGTACCTCCATTCGTTACTCTTCCTGTCGTTCTAGATTTATTCCTGAGGTTATTTGACTAACAGGATACCCAGGATACCCAATAAAACTGAGTCTTAGCCTGTTCAGACTGCTATAATAAAAATACTACAGATTGGGTGGTTTAAACAACAAATATTTATTTCTCATAGTTCTAGAGTCTGGAAAGTCCAAGATGAAAATACCATCAGATTCAGTGTCTGTTGAGGACCTACTGACTGGTTCATAGATGGCAGTCTTCTCACAGTGTCCTTACATGGTGGCAAGAGAGCCTGCTGGGGTCCCTTTGATGAGGGCACTGATTCCATTTGAGAAGGCTGCACTCCTGTGACCTAATTACCTGAGGCCCCACTTCCAAATAGCACCACACTGGGGGTTAGGATTTCAATTTATGGATTTTAAGGAAACACAAACATTCAGTGCATAACAGACTGTAAGCTCGGTAGGGGTGGGGACCATGTCTTGCTCCCTCCTATATCCTCAGCTCTTACCCAGAGTCTGGCACAGAAGATGGGCTCAATAAATATTTCTGGAATGAATGGATGACAAGATTTGGCTGCTATTTGAAAGCTCTATAAGAATTCAGAGAACATTTATGTGGGACGGAAAAGCTGGTATTGTCTCCACAGACAAGATATAACAGAAAAAGTTAAATAACAACATAAGATGACAACACAATAGAGATGACAATTGATGTCATATTTATTAGGAATATAGTACACATACTGTATGTTAAAGGAGGGAGAACATATCAACTATGAGGCTTTTGTCAGCCAGTAACAACAACAACAAAAAAATCAACTCAAGTTGGAAGTGACTGCAGGGGAATTTATTATCTCTCAGACCAGAGGCTCGTGGTGCTTGGGATAGCAGCTCAAGAAGTCCTCTCCTCCTGCTGTGCACCCTTGAGTAGGCTTCATCCTCAGGTGGATTGCAGGATGCCCCCAGCAATTCTAGGCACAGAAATATCCTACCAAAGAGTGAGAGACTGTCTCATCCCATGTCTCTTTCCCAGGAGTTCTCCAGCAGTCTCTCCCCTCATCTCACCAGCTAGAACAGGGTCATGTGTCCCTTCCCAGGATGACCACTGGTGAGGCAGTATGATTTCTGTGACTGGCTTAGACCAACTGCAGTTCCCTCTGGGCTGCGGTGGGTCACTGTCCACTGAGTGAAAAAGTAGTAAATATCCCATAGATATCAGGATCTGTTAGACATGAATAAATGGGGTAATGGATATTGGCTAAAAATGTCCACTACTGCCCATCCCTTTGCATACATCTACTCATACCATTCATCCCATACAAAGAGGTTACTCTGTGTCAAAGCTATCTAGGAAAATCTTGATGGTGGAAATAGGATTTAAGGTCTCTTTTAAGAGGGTATGACTTGGGGTGCCTAGGTGGCACAGTTGGTTAGGCGTCTGACTCTTGGTTTTGGCTTAGGTTGTGATCTCAGGGCTGTGAGAGCAAGCCCTGCCTCAGGCTCCACACTTGGTGGTGTGGAGTCTGCTTATGATTCTCTCTCCCTCTACCACTCCCCCACCCTCTGTGCACGCTCTCTTACACGAGCTCTCTCAAATAAGTAAGTTTTCAAAAAAAGAAAAAGAGAGTAGGACTTACACACCTGAAGAACAGGCAGTGAGAAATGGGGACACGGAGGTGGCAATTAGCCAGGCTTGCTCCCAGAAAATGCCCCTGCAAGAGCTACTGTACAGGCCAGGTAATTCTGTATAATGGAAAGTCCTAGACTTGAATGGCAAAAAGGCCTGGGTTTACATCTCAACTCCACTACTCAAGTTTCTTAACCTCCTGGAATCTCAGTTTCCTCCTCAGGAAAGTGGTATTGGAGGACCTGCCTTCCTGCAATGTGATTAGGATCCCACCAGACTGTTTGGGCAGAACCTTGCACACAGGAAGTGCCCAACACACGTTTTTATCCCCTACCTTTCTTCCTTGGAAAGAAAGCCTGTTCTGGAGAACACTTTGAGTTGCTAACACAAACTGCAGTCCTACTGTGAAGGAGAGGCACCAGACTGTGCTGGCGTGCCAAGACTTGAAGCGTGAGTTTTCCTTCTCACTTGAGTCTTGGATGAATATTGGGCCTCTTCTTGCCTTGTTTCTAGTCCTTGGTCCCTTTGACATCAACTTTGACTATAGCAATCCAGTTGAGTATTACAGAGGGCCTCATCTTTTTTTTTTTTTTTTTTTAAGATTTTATTTATTAATTTGACAGAGAGACTGTGCATGAACACAAGTAAGGGGAGCAGGGAGCAGCAGAGGGAGGGGGAAAAACAGGCTCCCCACTGAGCAGGGAGCCCGATGTGGGGCTCCATGCCAGGACTCCAGGATCATGGCCTGAGCTGAAGGCAGATGCTTAACTGACTGAGCCACCCACTGCACCAAGAGGACCTCATCTAGAGCCATGGATGCAGAGATGGAATCAAAGAGCCATCTAAATACTCCATTATTTAAGGGCCCATCTAAGGGCCTGATTTCCGAAGGACTTTAGAGCTGTGCTTTAGGATTCTTGGGGTTCATGGGATTGAGGACCCATGAGGGAACAGAATGTTGTAGACATTCTTATCAGAGAAATGCATGTAGTACAAAGATTATTGTAAATAATCTCCAGGGATTCTGTAACACGCTGAAGCATCTTCTTAGAGAAGCCCCAGAATGAGAAGCTCTGACATAGAGGGTTTGTTCGGGATGGCCCAGATCTGGTTTCTGCAGGCAAGTGGGAAAAGAGCTGACTTTGCAACAGTATAAAACCACGTAGTGACCTGCAGCTTTAGGATCTGGATGCCTGCTGCTGGCTCCTCTGTTCCTGGCTCCGCACTCATCTCTTGGCCTGGGCACAGTTTTGGGTACACACTGTGTGCACATGCAGACGCTTACACAGAGGGCTTTGGGTGAGGCTGATTTCAGAGAAACCAGCTGAACATGTTTGGGATGACAGGTTCTTTGTCCTGAAGCATAGGATTACCTCCCTTAGAGGTCTTAGGAATCCAGGGACAAAGAGACAAAGAGACGAAGAGAGAAAGATGTGACCAAGATTTAAAACAAATAAACCATCAGGAGAGCTGCCCCCAGGAACTTCAGCTGTTGGTGGAGGTTGGGGAGGATCTGCTAATCAGAGCAGGTTCAGAAAGGGCAGTTGGGGTTCGGGGGGGGATTTAGGAAAGTAATCTTGAAAAAAATATATAGCACTTACATAAGATTGAGAAAACATCAATTGTCCAGAACAAAGAACGAGGGAGAAGTGCTTTCCAGAGTTTATGGGAAGGCCAACGCTGCCCCAGCCTCCCTTCTGTTGACACTGCCTCTGTGGCCCCAGCTCTGAAGCCTAAAAGTCCAGGGGTCTGCAGAGGCCCACGGATGCTCGCTGCCCTGCCTGGAGTGTTAGTTTAGTGCGAGGAGAGGACCACAGCAGTGGCTCCTTAATGGAGCTCCCCAGGAGCCTAGCTCCATTGGCTGCCTGCATTATTAATGCATTATGTCATCTTTCCTTGCACTTGTTCTCAGCTGCTGAAATTTTATAGAGCAGTATTATTAATTGAAGCAATTAGTGCTGGGGATATCAACACAGCCATGTCAGGGGGCGGGAGATGTGCAAGGCAAGGATCTTCTTCCTCTCTCTTTGTGCCCCACTCTCCCTTTCTCCCATCCTCTTCTCTGTGCCTCCCTACCCCCCACCTCTCTCATTTCCACTGTGCCCCCACTTCCCTCTCTTGCTCTCCCGTTTCTCTCTCTACATCCATACCCAACCCCCCAAATTCCCGAATGCCCTCTACCCTTTCCAGGCAGAAATCATTCATAGTCTCCAGCACTTTCCCAGCATGGGCAGACAGACAGAATGATAGTGTGGGTCACTGTGGCTGACTCCTGCCTGGAATTGCTAGCCTAAATTGGAATGGAAGACCATCCCTCACCATTTTTACCTTGTCTCAGAGTCCCTGGTGGGGGTAGAAACAAGAAGGGCTCCCTGCTTATCAGACTCATTCATTCATTCATTCATTCATTCATTTATTAATTCAGTCATTCTTACTCTAGTGCTATGGGAAATCAGTAGGAGATAACAGCTCAGCCCCCTGGAACTGGCACCGGTAGCCAGAGAAACTAGACTGCCCCTAAAACAATTAAAGCAAAATAAGGTATAGCAGAGAGGGTCCTAAATAAGTGATTCGGGGCGCCTGGGTGGCTCACTTGGTTAAGCAACTGCCTTCGGCTCAGGTCAGGTCATGGTCCTAGGGTCCTGGCATTGAGCCCCATGTCAGGCTCCTTACTCGGCGGGGAGCCTGCTTCTCCCTCCCCTTCTGCCTGCTACTCCGCCTGCTTGTGCTCTCTCACTCTGTCAAATAAACAAATAAAATTAAAAAAAAAAAAAAAAAAGAAGAAGTGATTCCCCAGGGATTGCCCAGCTCCTCAGAGCCCACCCTGTGGCCCAGGTGGTGAGAAGGACCTAGGGAAGCCAAAGAGTCCTGAGGGGTGAGAAAATCAAAGTACCCGCAAACTGCAGGAAGGTGGGAGCAGGAACAGCTCCAACCAGGAAAAAGGAAGGAATGTATAGGCAGGCAGGTAGAAATCAGCTCAAGAGGAACTGGATGGCTCCCCAGCCTGTGAGATGGACACTCTCAGCCCGACCCAGCTGAGGCTGAGACCTAGAAGCAACTGGAAAACCTAACCAGGAGCCAGGACACCAGGACACCAGGGCCCCCACCTCACCTCAGATCCTTTCATTGGGAATCAGAACCGACACCTGAGAGGCCAGAGGCTCAGGTTCCCTGTAAAATAAAGAGATACCAGGATGGAAACATGGAGGATGAACAGTCACCCCTGCCCCTCCCCACATACCTTGCTTCCTCCAGCTATGCTATCACCTACAGCAGGGCTGTGCAGTATGAACATCAGATGTTCTGTTTTGTGCTGTCCAGTATGGCACCCACATACAGTTATTAAGCCCTTGAAATGTGGCCCTATGTGAAAGGCCTTGGGTGCCAGGTAAAGAAGGTAGGGCTTTGTCCAATGGGTGGTAGCGAATTATTGGAGGTGTCTGAGCAAAGGAATGTTTGATAAGAGCAGCAAAGCTTTATGGTTTTATTTGTTTATTGGTTTGATTGCTGCCATTGACTGATCATGGCCTTCTGGGTGATGGGCCCTGGTCTGAGCTCATGCACAATCTCATTTAATTCTCGAGCACAGGCCCGAGGTTGATGCTTTACAGATGGAGAAACCGAAGCTCAGTGATGGCTAGTGTCATGCAGGTAAATGAGTGGTAGAGGGATTTTAACCCAAGTCTGTCTTACCCCAAAGCCTTGAAATACTATGAAAGACTGGATGTAAGAAAATTCAGCGACTATCAGAATTTTAAAAAGGGTTGGAATAAGAGAAGGAGTAGTGGTGTCTCCTACTAAACTATTGTCCAGAGACAGTGCTGGCATTCAGAGAGGTTGAGTAAATCCTTGCTCATTTAAATTGGATTGAATGAAGGTTCTGGAAAGTCCTTAATCCCATCCAGGCTGCCAAGAACTAAGTCTGGCACAGGCCTCTAAGAAACCTATTTTCACCAGGCAGCCTGAGAATCCAAAACTCTTACAGGCTTGCACAAAGTTTACTGTCCATAAGAGCTGTTAACAAGCCAAGCTGTTTGGCAGGACTTTCCAGGCGTAGGACTGCTGGAAAGCGACAGGTGTGAAGCATTGCATTGTAAAGGTGGCATTTCGTCTGGCTCTATCCTAGGGCTCTGCCTGTCCTTAGGTTCTTTCCAGGAGTATCTGCGCTAACCTCCCCAGCTGGGATGAAGTGCCTGGACCAGGGGCCTGTAGGACCCAAAGACAAAGTCAGACCCAGAGATACAGGGTTCATGGTAACACGATCAAAAGGCTCTGATCTCTGGCAAATCACTTTAAGGAGAATTTGTCTTCATAGTCTGTTGTATGGACTTCTCCCAAACTATCCTTGGTCAGAACTTTAATTTCTCATACCCCCCAGATTCTCTTAGAACAGTTTGTGAAAAACTAATTTATCCTGAGATGTTAGGACTTTAAATCTAATCATTACAATCTTCTGTCCCCCTTCTAGGAAAATTGTATTCCACGGCCAAATTCCAGGCCCTCTAGGTTGTGAGGATGTGGTTTGAGCTAATATCAAACTTTTCTGTGGACAAGGCTATCCTGGCTGATAGCAGTTTGGAGTCGGTGTGAGAATAGTTCCAATGAGGCATATCAAATGAGACGAGGTAAGTCCTTCAGTTTGCAACTGTTTGCTTAACCCCTCCTGTACCCCATCATCAACATACCAGGAGGTGAGAAGCAAACAGAGCAGTGGAAGTGGCAGCCTGAGGATACCAGCAACAGGTGAAAGACCCTGGACTTGGTGATATCCAGGTGATAGAACTCACCTGGATGTGAGTTCAAGCTCCACTGCTGAACTAGGGGATCTTAGACCAGTTATTGACTTCCCTGAGCCTCCCTTCTAGCTTTCTTTGATTTGAAAACTGAATTGAGTGGTTAGAAGCTTAAGCTGTAGCAACAGACAGACCCAGGTCTGAATCCTGGTTTTGTCACCTGTTATTGCTGGGCCTTGAGGAAATTCTTTGATCTCTCTGTGCTTCCAATAAATGAGGATAGCATGGTGGTTGTAAGAATCCAGTATAAGAACGCAGTGAAATGCTTACTGCACCGCCTCAGACAGAATCTCAATATGTCAATTGTTAATAGATTAATCACTTGTTTCCTAAGGCTTAGGTGTCAGACAAGGAGGGAGAGGAAATGCTGAGAAACTGGAGCATAGGTATTTGAAGTGAGGCTGGATCACTGGGAGGATGAAGCCAAACAACAATGTCTGGGCTCAAGAGCCAGGGAAACTATTTAGAATCATTGTGTAGTTGTCCACAAAGACACCTGCCTGAGGGGGCTTCCGTGAGGGGATTTCAGTAGGAGCTGAAATCCCACCTAAACCCCACTCCCTGGAAAGCTCTGCCTGTGTTGGCAACATTATGCACAGAGTTGGGCAGGCCATAGGATGAGGCCTATCCTAAGGGGTCATGGCAGCCAAAGCATTGGTGGTATAGTGGTTAGCCTAGCTGCCTTCCTGAGGGGTCAGGGCAGGTCAGCCTCTGGGATTAGCTGAGGTGGAAAAAGGAAGAAAGTCCTGCAGCTCAAGGACCCTGGCAGCAGCATCTGGTGTTCTGGGGACAGGACTCATCTGCAAAGACCTTGTCTGGGAGGGCAGGGCAGAACTCATTCCCCAAAGCACTGCAGGGCTGGTAGGAAGCCAAGGCAAGGAATTCAGGTAAGGGGTGACCCCATACATGGTGGTCAGCGGGCACAAAGCAAAGGGCCCTGACGATGGGACAGGCTGCAAGTTCAGGCTGGGCTCAGCGAAGTTGACTCTATGTTTAGTCAAGAAGAATGAGCAATCAGGGCCTGCACTCATCAGTGGTAAGGATGAAACAGGCAGCTGTTGATGCTGGAGGGGCAGGCTTTGGGGGCGGGGAGCTGGCAGATCTATACAAACTTTTTCCCAAATCCTTTGGTGGTCTGATGTTCCACACAAAGCTGTGTAGCAGGATTTGCCTCTTCCTGGAGGAGTAGCTCCAAGTAGAATGGTGTTAGGAACAGGGAGATGTTCCTCTGCCCAGAAATATTGCCTTCATGGTTCTCTGTGCTCCCATTACTGTGTACTTTCTTGTAATTTCTGTGTAATTTCTTGGGATGAAGTCAAAGGTCCTAAGCTCAGATGCTACAAGAGCCAGGCAGTGGCATAGAGGGAAGAAGGAGGCCAGACGAAGCAATAGGGACAGGTAGGGACTTCAACAAACCAGGGAGCAAAAGTGTCCTTTTAGGAAGGCAACAGCTGCTCAGCTCAGCCAGTTTGTATCCAGTGGGAATGTATGGCCAGTACTTTCAGTTCTTCCCATTTTCTAAAAGAAGCCAGAAATCTAAATTTTTATGTAAAATCTTCTGGGTGTGTGTATATGTTTTAAACAAAACTTTTGAGGTTATCATGATGTTGATCAAACTCATAAACATCTATGGGTCATACGTGGCCTCTGGAGTGGGAATTGCTCTCTCTAAGAGCCCCTGGAGATGCAGCCGCCTCTGAGAGAGGTCTCACGTTTGGTACCTAACATCTCCAGGGGAGAGTGCTGCTCCAACACACGCTTTTTCTCTTGTGTCTGGGTTCTCCTTCTTTCTTGGCCCAGAGGCACTAGGCATCTGAAGATGGGAAAATGGAAGAGAGCACAGAAAGCAGAGGAGTAATATTGAGGACAAATCTCACTGACTTCATTATTTTGTGCCATAGGACATGCTGTGTGCCTGGTCTCCACCATTTGCAATCTGTAGACATAGGTTCAGGGAGATGGGAAGACGGCTCTGAGGCCAGGAAGGTCCTGTGGCTTTGTTCCATGTGCCCATAGGGTCCATGGCTTCCCTCTCTGAATCAGCTCTTTCTTTTCCCCTCCCTCCTGCGATAGCTCTCTGGCCTTTGCCACTCTGTGGTGGTTTTTATAAGACTCATCTTACTGTGTGGGTTTTATTAGCAAGCCACTGCTTCTCACAACTCTACTCTGAACCTTTCCATTGTGGGTGAGTGGACTCTGAAGTAGCAATTAATATATCCCTCCACTCTCCCACACTGGGGAGAGCACAACGCGTCAGGGCAAGAGGGAGAGGTCTAGAGGTAAGGTCCGACTTCAAAATAATAAACAAATCAAAGCAGGATTTCCTTGCTGGGAAACTTGAGGCTCAGAGGGACTGGAGTCCCCTGTCAGAGATCATAGAGTCAGTAAGGTAGATGGGGCTCACATCCAGAGTTTTGGTCCTCCTCCCGCCCCCGTCCCCATCTCTCAGTTAGGAAAAGGGTTTGAAGCCAGACTGCAGGCCCTGTGCTAGGAGCTCTCTGGAGAATGCTTAAGAAGTGCAAGAATAAGGCCTTGCAGTCTGGCTGTCGACAGACACATGGAACACCACGGAAGAGGAAGAGACAGTGTCCACTCTTCCTCCCTTCATTCCACACGCATTGGTTGGATGCCTGTTGTGTGTTCTACACACACTGCCCCCAAGTGGCCTAGAACTCACAGGGGAGAAAAGAGTTTGCCTCCACCCTTTCAGAGTTGTACAAGGCTTTTAGGATCATCTAATTACAGATAATCTGGAGTTTTCCATTTTTCTCTCTCTTCCTCTCTGTCGATGCAGCATTTTAGAACCCTGGTCCATTAATCACACCAAAGTGGGTTCTCTGGTTGAAGAGGATAGAAGAAATCCTGAAGTTCCTATCCACTTGACTCTCCTCTCTCCCCTGCTCCCATCCAGCAAAGCTGTCTTTGAGGAATCCTCAAAGGAAAAACAGTTCAAAAAATTGGTTTTAATCTGGTCCAACCCCTGAAAAACCCCAGTTTTAGAAATTGAGATACCAAGAGGTGAAAATACTTGCCCGAAGCCAAACAACCTGCGCCTCCTGATTGCAGGCAGGTGTCTTTCCCCAGCCACTGTCATAGAGTAGTAGTGTAAACATGAAGTTACCAGAAAGGGAAAGTAAGTGGTGGGGAAGCCAGAGGGGCAGATAGAGTTCAGTGCGGGTTGCTCAGGGAGGCAGGAAACTTGAGTGGGGGCCCTGAAAGGTGGCTGAGAGGAGCAGAGGCAGTCATTCGGGAACAGGGCATGGGTCAAGCAGGTGTTAAATTCCAGAATCCCCTAGATAAGCAGTGTGATGACTATGGAAAACTAGGATGGGGCTAGGATCACGTTCCATGCAGAGAGAAGGCCTGGGGTGCAGGCTTGGGCTGATGGCAGTTGGAGAGTTGAATTCTTTCCCTCCCAGTTCACCCAGATGAATCTGTTGATAGATCCCAAGTATGCTCGACCCTGGAAGAACTACAGAAGATTGGAAGTCCAGGCAGGCGGTCAGGCACACGGGCAAGGGGAAGGAGCATATTAAGTAAGGCTTAGGACAGCAGCTGGGTTGCATTAAAAATGAATCAAGATGATGTTTGAATGAAAACAAGAATGGAGTGCTGGGGAAGAAGCCTTCTGAGGACTGTGAGTGCCAGCAGCCAGGGCGGGGCAAGGTTCCTCAGAAAGGGCCACATCAACCCCAGATGTAAGCTGGGGCTTCCAGTGTCTATTCAAATGAGACAGGAAGGGTGGAGCTGACTTTGGAGAATAGCCTTTTCTGGGGGCTTCTGGAAACCTTTGTTTTCTTATCCATAAAAATGGGCATAACAATCTGAATTCTACCTCTATCCCTGGGCTGCTATAAGGAGCAAATGAAATCAAGTTGAGAATCATTAAAGGCTTTTACCAAGGTGGGGGTCACAACCAAACTCTGAAAGTGGCAAAGTGTGTGACTTGGTCCCTGCAGGGTGGAGGTTGGAGGTGCCTGTCTGGCTGAAGACATTTGAATTAAAGATTCCAGAGCCTCATGCTGGCCAAATGAAATGCATCTGCGTGGCATCCTTATCCCTAGTTTGTTCTTCCTAAACTAAGGTTTTGGCAGAGAAATAGCTAAAGTCTGAGCCTCCCAGTAGGAGACTATATATATACACATACATATATATATTCTCAAGGAGGCCTCAAGAATTACCCTGTCCATTATGATAGCCCCTAGCCACGTGTGGCATTTACATTCAGATCTAAATTACTTAAAATTTAAAATTTCGTTCTTCAGTTACATTAGCTGAATTTCAGATGCTCAAAAGCGACATGTGGCTGGGGACTACCGAATTGGACAGCACAAATATAGGACATTTTCATCGTCCTAGCAAGTTGTGTGGGTCAGCACTGCACTGGGACTAGAATGATAAAATGAAAGGTGTTGGGGTGGAGGATTTCTTCCCTGAGGCTTCTCAAAGGACAGTACATGATGTATGAGCTTCTTTCTCTGCCTAAGTGCAGGGTTAACCCTGATGGCTTCACCACTTTGCCACTTCCTTTAACCACCAGTCTTTGATAACTCACTCACTCCTAAGAGTAAAACCATTGTGCTTGCTCCTTGTGCATCTGCTTAGGAACAAAGGTCTAATGGGAGAGGGCAAAGGGCTCTCCCGAGGTTACCATATTTTCCACTGTATTAGTGACTGAAAGCAGGAATTTCTGAACCTGAAGGGAGATGGCAAACATGATAGAACTAAGGGAGATATCCTGGGGGGTTAGGACCAAATGGTACCCTTCAAACAGCATAGAGGAGGAGGTCACCTACTCCAGGAGGCTTCATAGCAAAGGCGTTAAGAACACATGCTTCCTGGGTTGGAATCCCAGCTTTTCTACTTATTAACTGTATAACCTTGGCTTCGCATAATCTCTTAGTTTATTCCTAGGTAAAAATGGGAATGGTACTTAACCAGAGGGCATAAGGATTAGATGACTTAATGGATGGAAGGAGCTTAGAACAGTGTCTGGCATGGAGTGTCATCTGGTAGTAGTAGTAGCAGTAACAGCAGTATTTGATTATTTGTGTCAAGGCCTTGATCAAGGTTGTGAATAAGGCAAGTTTACCATACATACCAGCTTTACTGCCTATCCTGCACCCACTCTTCCCCAGCTCTCCCCATGTACCCCCTGGATTTTTTCCATCATGGTGACTATTGAGCACTTAATTGTTTCTCCAGTTTTAAGAGCCACTGTTGGACCCCATCACCAAGATCTTGTCTTGCCTTTTTCACACCCTAGAGATACCTCAGTCTTTCCAACAGTGGTGAATACAGCTCAGGCCAAGCAATGGGCTGCCCACTAAGCCCTAGAACTCCCTGAGGTAAGCGGCAAGGTTCATTCTTATGCCGAGTGCATAAGAATTGACCCCAAAGGGACGCCTGGGTGGCTCAGTTGGTTAAGCAGTGGCCTTTGCTCAGGTCATGATCCCAGCGTCCTGGGATCGAGTCCCGCGTCGGGCTCCTTGCTCAGCAGGGAGCCTGCTTCTCCCTCTGCCTGCCTCTCTGTCTGCCTGTGCTCACTCTCTCTGACAAATAAATAAATAAAATCTTTAAAAAGAAAAAACCAAAGAATTGGCCCCAAACTCCACCTGCCCAAGACCAGTGCATCCAGACAATGGCACCCCAAATGGGGGAGCATCTGCAGCCAAAGGCAAGTTGAGTCCATCAGATTCCCTCTCCAGAATTTGAATAAAGGAAGACCCAAACTATAAGTAGCTAGTTGGCAATACCAGCTGAAGTTGAAACGTGAGGGAACCAGAGATGTCCATGATGGTCAAGTAAGAACTGAAGGGAAGAGGCAACGAAACTTCAGTGTGCAATGAAAGCGCTGCCCTGAGCAGGATATCCCAGGGCTCAGCTGGGAGATGAAGATCTCTGGCTAAGGGAGTAGAGTAGTGCCTTTTACCATCAGCGCCACTTGCCCTTTCTTGCTTGTTGCTTATCTGGAAATGCTTCTGTCTTCCCCAGAAGCATGAAAGGAACTGGAAGTATAAACACAAAGCTCCATAAACACCTTTATGCCGCATTTGAACCTCTAATGAAAAACATTAAAATAAACAATTTGTGGAATGAAAATATTAGTGCAAACACAGCACAGCACACCTCTCAGTTACCTAGCAGCTCCCTCCTGATGGACATATGAGTGGTCCCGGGCAGATCAGGTGATCTGGCTGGCAGAAGGAAGACCTCTTTCTCCTTCTTGACTCATCATATTTCTCTGTCAAAGAGAACTGTCTTCCTAGATAAAGAGACCACACGTCGGGGTGCCTGGGTGGCTCAGTGGGTTATGCCTCTGCCTTCGGCTTAGGTCATGATTGCAGGGTCCCGTGATAGAGCCTATGCTGGGCTCTCTGCTCAGCGGGGAGCCTGCTTCCCCCTCTCTTTCTACCTGGTGCTCTGCCTACTTGTGATCTCTCTGTTTCTGTCAAATAAATATATAAAATATCTTTAAAAAATAAAGAGGGCACTTGTCTATCAAGAGTCTGCCAGTGTGATTGGATGAACTCTCACCAAAATAAACTCTTGGCTCAAAATAGGAGAGCCAACACAATCATCAAAGCTAACTCCTTGAGGAAGTCTGTTTACCTTTGTGGGCCTCAGGTAATTTGTAGAAAAGGAGAAGAGAATTCAGAGTAGATCATCTCTTGGGCTCCTTGTACTTTTCTCATCGATCCCAGGGACACCCCCCCACCCCTGCCCCAGGACATATCATCTTCAGCCTGTCAGCCTTTGGCCTTACTAGCAAGCTAGTCTCCTAATAAACCGCAGAAATCCTGCTCTTTCTTATTTTTCTCCTCCTTTCCTTCCTCTGAGACAACCAGCATCTGTGTTGGGGGTGGGGGGGGGCATTCTCAGGTGGGGTATGGAATAAGAATGGTTAACCAGTAGAAACAGTGACAGGGCCCAGCACCATGCAGGGAGGGCTGGTGTCAGAGGATTTGCTGTGTTCTTGGTTGTTATTTTTGACACCCCACTTATATGGAAGCTGGATGAGGCGGCCTCATCAAATATACCTTTGTGAAAACTGAAAAAGGAATATTTAAAACACACAAACACACACACACACACACCAACAACAACAACTTCCTAGTAAGCCAACACCTCCTCTACTTGTGAAAAGTCTGGTTCTGTTTTGTGAGGGGTGGAGGTGGTGGTGGAGGTGGGGTGGGGGGAAAGCATTAGGCCCTGTCTACCTGGGCCCTGAGGTACTGCAAATACAGTGGCCATTTTCATCCAGCCTTCAGAAGTTTCCTTTTGTGGCATCATGGTGTTAAAAATATTCCTCCCTGAAGGTGCAACCGCGGCAGAGCAGATGTCCCTGACTGAGCACTTGGGATGGAGCTATTAAAAGGAATGTAATTAGGTTGTCATCCTGGGGCCTCCGAGCCAAGTTTCCGAACGCCATCTTTGTTGAAAGTTTTCCAGACATCAAATATTTGCAGAACCCGATTTACCAAAAAGGCTGTTAATACCCAGTAGGACCAGGCTGCATGCAGCAAAAAAAATGACACTGTGGGTCAAGGTTGGCATCAGGCCCTAAGACTCTTTTTTCTGTGTCCTTTCCCTATTTTGGGTCCTAGCCTAGCTCCCTAATTTCCTCTCCCCTCCTCCTCCACAAGCCACCTCCCATTACCATTTACTCTTCAAAAAGACTCTATTAGTCATTTACTCCTTAGTATGAATATAAATAAGCCACTGAGCACCTCCTCCTCCTCTCCAGGAATGTGGGATTCATGCCTGAGCTCTGTAGGGAACAGTAGAGAACCTAGTGAGAAAGCGCTCCAAGCTCCAAACACCGGGTGGGTGCATGGCCCAAATCACCACACAATGCCAGCCAATTCTCACAAGCTTTCTGCCCAAATGGATACCGATTTTGGTGGAAAACTCCTGAGAATTGGCCAGAAACCTCTGACAAACTCCCTTCTAGCAGTGGATGCAAACGCCTTCAGGGGAGCTGCCTGGGCCTGGCCCATGATCCGCAGTAGTCATGGCCTGAACCCTGGGAGAAAGCGCTCCAAACGCAAGGCACATGTGCTGCCCAAATCACCTCAGAACGCTGGCCACCCATGCCCTCTACTCAGCCACCTGGGATCCCACCTCAGCACTGGCAGACCAGGCCTGCCATGGCCCTAGGCCCTAACCCTAACCCTAGGTTGGGTTTTCAGGCTTCCATCCCCAGAGTCCTGGCCAACAGGCCCTCCATATTGGGAAGCCCTGAGCCCCAGGGCTCCACCTGCCAATCAGGAGGAAACCATGCCATTTGGAGCTGCACAGAACCCTCAGAGCTGGAGAAACCTGCATGACCCCTGAGACCACACCCACCTTTGGCACACACACACACACACACACACACACACACCCGGCCCGGCCACAAACCCAGAGACTGATGTGCCATTGGACCCCTGCCCTCAACTCAGCCCCCGGGAATCCTGCCTCAGCATCGGCAGGTCAGGCCTGCCATACGCCTAGGCCCTAAGGTTTGGGTTTTCAGGCTTTGGTACCCAGAGGCCTGGCCCATAAGCACTCCAGATTGGGGACCCCTGAGCCATATCCCAGGAATCTGCCCTTCACTGAGGAGGAAAACCATGCCATTTCAAGTTCTGAAGAACCCTCAGAGCGGAAGAAACATGCTTGCTCCCTTTATGGCACCCCCCCCACACACACATTCGGCGGCCCCTCTCGACAAAACCCATAGCCTGACACTCAGCCTGACTCTGCCCTCAACTCAGCCCCTCAGGGAGCTCGTCCCAGTGCTGGCAAATCGGGCCTGACATGTCCCTAGGCCCTAACGTTTACCATATGTTGGGTTTTCAGGCTTCCATCCCCAGAGGAATGGTTCTCAAGTGCTCCTCACTAGGGACCCATGAGCCATACCCCAGGACTCTGCCTGCCACCCAGAAGGAAACCGTGCCATTAGGACCTGGCACAAAACCTTCAGACCAGGAGAAAACTGCATGTCACCCTGTGGCCACCCCCTACATTTGGACATCCCCTGAACACAAAACTGGAGCCTGACACACTGCCTGATCACCGCCCTCAACTTAGCTCCCCAGGAAGCTTGCCTCAGCATTGGCACATCTGGCCTGTCATGCCCCTAAGCCCTAACCATAATCCTAAATTGGGTTTTCATGCTTGCGTCCCCAGAGGCCTGGCCGCCAAGCACTCCAGATTGGGGACCCCTGAGCCTGACCAGAGGACACTGTATGTCCCCCAGAAGGAAACCGTGCCACTTGGAACTGCACAAAACCCAAGTTCGGCTGCCCTCCTGGACAAAAACCCACAGCCTGACACAGCCTGAACCTGCCCTCAACTCAGCTCCCCATGGAGCTTGCCTCAGCACTAGCAGGTCGGGACTGCTATGCCCCTAGGCCCTAACCCTAGGCTGGGTTTTCAGGCTTCCGTCCCCAGAGTCCTGGCCCCAAATACTTCCAGTTTGGGGATCCCTGAGCCACACCACAGGACTCTGCTTCCCCCGCCCACAAGGAGTCTGTGCCATTTGGAGCTGCAGAAACCCTCAGAGCAGGAGAAACCTGCATGCCCCCTACTGAGGCCACCCGCATATTCGTGGACCCCTGGACACAAACCTGTAGCCTGACACTCATCCTGACCCCTCCCTCAACTCAGCCCCACAGTAAACTCGCCTCAGCTCTGGCAGACTGGGCCTGCCATACCCTTAGGCCCTATCCCTAACCCTAGGTTGGGTTTTCAGTCTTCTCAGTTGCCTGGCACCCAAGCACTCCAAATTGGGGATCCCTGAGCCACACCACAGTACACTGCCTATCGCCCAGAAGGAAACCATGCCATTTGGAGCTGCATAAAGCCTTCAGAGTAGGAGAAAGCTGCATGCCCCCTTGAGCTTCGGCAGCCCCTGGCCACAAACCTGGAGCCTGATGCTCAGCCTAACTCACGCCCTCAATTCAGCCCCCATGAGAGCTTACCTCAGTGGCAGCACATCGAGTACCAATGTCCCTAAGTCCAATGCCCAACACTAGTTTGGGTTTCCCAGCTTCTGTGCCTGAGACCTGGCACCCAAGCCCTCTTCTGAAACCTTTCTGAAAAATAGACCTGGGAGGATAACTTCCAAATCCTTCGGATTAGGCCAGCATAACCTTGATCCCAAAACCAGACAAAGACCCCACCCAAAGGGAGAATTATGGATCACTATCCCTGATAAATATGGATGCAAAAATTCTCACCAACACACTAGCCAATAAGATATAACAGCCCATTAAAAGGATAATTCATCACAACCAAATTGTATTCCTGGGCTGCAAGGGTGGTTCGACAAACACAACTCAATCAATGGAATCCACTACCTTAATAGAAGAAAGAACAAGAACCATAGGATCCTCCCAATAGATACAGAAAAAAGCATTTGACAGATTAAAGCATCCTTTCTTGATCAAAACTCTTCACTGTGCAGGGATAGAGGGTACATACCTCCACATCATAAAGGCCATCTATGGGAGCCCACAGTGAATATCATTCCCAGTGGCGGGGAACTGAGAGCTTTTCCCTTCAGGCCAGGAACACAACAAGGATGCCCATTCTCACCACTATTGTTCAACATAGTACAGAATTCCTAGCCTCAGACATCAGACAACAAAAATAAATAAAAGCTGTCTGAATCAGCAAAGAAGTCATCAAACTCTTACCCTCTGCAGACAATAAGATAGTTTTTGTGGAAAACTCAAAAGACTCCACCCCAAAATTGCTAGAACTCATCCAGGAATTCTGTAAAGTGGCAGGATATAAAATCAAGACAAAGAAATCAGTTGCATTTGTCTACAGCAGCAATATGACAGAAGAAAGAGAAAGGGGTCCATCCCATGTGTAATTGCACCCAAAACCATAAGATATTTAGGAATCCATCTAACCAAAGAGGCAAAGGATCTGTACTCAGAAAACTATAGAGGGCGCCTGAGTGGCTCAGTGGGTTAAGCCGCTGCCTTCGGCTCAGGTCATGATCTCAGGGTCCTGGGATCAAGTCCCGCATCAGGCTCTCTGCTCAGCAGGGAGCCTGCTTCCTCCTCTCTCTCTCTCTGCCTGCCTCTCTGCCTACTTGTGATCTCTCTCTGTCAAATAAATAAATAAATAATCCTAAAAAAAAAAAAAAGAAAGAAAACTATGGAATAGTCATGAACAAAATGGAGGAAGACACAAAGAAATGGAAAAATGTTCCATGCTCATGGATTAGAAGAACAAATATTGTGAAAACATCTATGCTACCTAAAGCATTCTACACATTTAATGCAATCCCTATCAAAATACCATCAATTTTTTCAAAGAAATGTAACAAATAATCCAAAAATTTGTATTGAACCAGGAAAGACTCCAAATAGCCAGAGGAATGTTGAAAAAGGAAACCAAAATTGGTGGCACCATAATTCCAGACTTCAAGCTCTATTACAAAGCTGTAATCATCAAGACAATATGGTACTAGAACAAAAACAGACACATAGATGGGTGGAACAGAATAGAGAGCCCAGAAATGGACCCTCAACTCTATGGCCAGTTACTCTTCGACAAAGCAGGAAAGACTGTCCAGTGGAAAAAAGACAGTCTTTTCAACAAATGGTATTGGGAAAAATTGGACAGCCACATGCAGAAAAATGAAACTGGATCATTTCCTTACACCACACACAAAAATAGACTCAAAATGGAAGACCCGAATGTGAAACAAAAATCCACCAAAATCCTTGAGGAGAACACAGGCAGCAACCTCTTTGACCTCAGTCGCAGCAACTTCTTCCTAGAAACATCGCCAAAGGCAAAGGAAGCTAGGACAAAAATGAACTATTGGTACTTCATCAGGATCAAAAGCTTCCGCACAGCAAAGGAAACAGTCAACAAAACCAAAAGATAACTGATAGAATGGGAGAAGATATTTGCAAATGACATATCAGATGAAGGGCTCATATCCAAAATCTAGAAAGAACTTATCAAACTCAACACCCAAAGAACAAATAATTCAACCAAGAAATGGGCAGAAGACATGAACAGACATTTCAGCAAGATGACAACCAAATGGCCAACAGTCACATGCAAAAGTGCTCAGCATCACTTGGCATTGGGAAAATACAAATCAAAACCACAGTGAGATACCACCTCACAGTAGTCAGAATGGCTAAAATGAACAAGTCAGAAACGACAGGTGTTGGTGAGGATACAGAGAAAGGGGAACCCTCTTACACCGTTGGTGGGAGTGAAAGGTGGTGCAGCCACTCTGGAAAACAGAATGGAGGTTCCGCAAAAAGTTGAAAATAGAGCTACCCTCCAATCCAGCAATTGCACTACTGGGTATTTACCCTAAAGATACAAATGTAGGGATCCAAAGGGAGCACTGCACCTGAATGTTTATAGCAGTGATATCCACAATAGCAAACTATGGAAAAAATCTAGATGTCCATCAACAGATGAATGGATAAAGAAGATGTGATATATATATGTGTGTGTGTGTGTGTGTGTGTGTGTGTGTGTGTGTAATGGAATACTATGCAGCCATCAAACCCCAAACATTTCAAACCCTGAAATCTTGCCATTTGCAGTGACATGGATGGAACTTGAGGGTATTATGCTGAGCGAAATAAGTCAACAAGAGAAAGACAATTATCATATGATCTCTCTGATATGAGGAATTTGAGAGGCATGGCAGGGGGCCATGGGGGGTAGGGAGGAAAAAACGAAACAAGATGGGATCAGGATGGAGACAAAGCATAGGACTCTTAATCTCACCAAACAAACTGAGGGTTGCTGAGGGTGCGGGGATAGGATAGGGCAGCTGGGTTATGGATATTGGGGAGGGTATGTGCAATGGTGAATGCTGTGAAATGTGTAAGACTGATGATTCACATACAGATTTCCCTGGGGCAGATAATACATTATATGTTGATTTTTAAAAAGGCAATAAAAAAGTCTTTGGAAATAAATAAACTTCTCTTACAATGTGCACACACAAATCTGCAGGGATGTAAGCTGAAGCAAAATTGAGATTCTTCCTCATATCTAGTCACCAAAGCTTCATTCTTCATTTATAGACTTTATTTACCATTAATTCTTCTGTTTATGAAAAAGTAAGATAATATAATAAGAAAATTCAATTTGGGCTTCCTCCCCTCTGATTTTTATGTAGAGAACTTACTATAGTATATTTCAGCCAATAATAGTATTTTATATTTATTAATCATTTACTATGTGCTAGGCACAATTTTCAATATCATACTTCCTAATCAATCCTCACAAATTTGTGAAATATTTATTGAAATCTTCAGTCCTACTTAAAGATAAAGGAAATAAGTCATTGAGAGTTTAGGCAAATTTCCCAGGTCATCACAAATAGTAAGTGGAAGAACTGAGATTTGAACCAATGCAGTCTGGGTAAAGACTCTTTGCTGTTCAACTTCATTCTGTTTTGTCTAAATTAGACTCTACAGGAGGGATCATGAATGCAAAAAGAAGGCAATTTGGGACTGTGGAATTTAGAAATAGATATATTGGTAAACTGTCAACAATGTTTAATAATTGAAGTCATTATGTCCAGGATTGTCCTGGGTTATTCCTTCTCTTTTATTGCAATAGTGCTTCTTTTATTCTCAAATTTTCCTTGTTTGGAAAATTAATTATAAATTCATCTTATAAATAATGCATTTGTGCTATTAGAACATAATCTAAGATTTCAAAGTTATCAATAAACAGGACTTGACATGTTGAAACTAAGGTTATCACAGACTCTTTTATTCTTTGGGGGGAGAGTCAGTCATTGTACTTCAAATTAAATCAAATTATGATAAATTCAATATGTAAAATATTTGGGGTAAACATACAGGTAGAGATTACTCAGTGACATTGCTGATGGAACTGATGTGTGCTAAATATGTTTCCTCACATATTTATTCAACAGGGAAAGTAATCGTTGATTTACTTCCTGTTTTTTATTTAGTGATGCATTTTAGTTTATCCACTGTGGTTTTCAACCTTACCTCATATTGATAAACTATGAAAGATAACTAAAACTAAAAGAACAGATTGAGCTTCCAGCTTGAGAAAAATACATTGTATTAATTTAAAATACTTTTAAATTCACTATCATTATTCTCCAAAATTCCAAACTATAGGACACTTTACTGAAGACGTGACATGGAAAACTTCAGATGCCTTTTGGTAAGGAGAGATTATGACATTATTTAAGTAGATCATAGCTGCCATAAATCTATTGTTATATCGACTGAACAAACCCCTCCTCAAGAAAAAAGTTAGAAAAACCTATCTTATAGGGCATGAATTAAATAGTAAATCTCTCATTCATAGAACATGGAGATTAGAATAAATTGTATCTTTTTAAAATTTGACTCATCAATATATTTGAGTATTTATATATAGACCAAAAACATTTAAAGTAAAGTACTTAAACTGATTATGTAAAACTAGTAGGCTACATAAAACAAGTAGTACACATAGAAGTAAAAAAAAGATTTTTATGAAACAATAACAAAATTTTGACAAGATTGCTCTAAAAACTAAAGCATGAATGTACATAATTTGCATTGGGTAATTGGTACCATCACTCAGGGTTGGCTGACAATAAGTTTTTGTATGTATGCATGTATGTATTTTGTAAATCTCATGTTGTTTTTCATTTTTCTAATCTCTGTTTTGTCTTGTGGGTGATGGCCTTTGTTATATAAGGTTGTAAGTGATGGTAATGAGAGCACCTAACAGAAATACAGAAAGTATCCACCTTATCATTACGAGGGCATGAGATTAAAGTTCCCTCTTAGCAAAACACAAAAGGAAAATCAGAAGAAGTGATTTAGTATTTTCAAGCAGGAAATTAGCTGCTTAAATGCATTTTGCAATTTACTGTTTCCAAGTGAGAAAGCAAAGCATGAGTGTTTCAACAGGGGCAAGGTTCTCTTTTAACTTTCCAAATATATGTGCATTTCCAATAATATTCCAAGATAAGAGTGCTAGCAATTCAAATTTGAAGCAATACTGAAGAGAAAATTTAAAGGTCAACACTCAGTAGTATTTTTGTTGAGATACTATCAATAGAAAATCTCCATTTATTAGACTCCTCTACTTCATAGCTATGTTACTGCTAAACATTTTATTTCTTCCTAAAGATGGTATTTCATTTCACCTTCTATCTAAAAGGTAAGGATTTTCCTCCCAGATAAATGGATGTAATTAAAGTGAATATATTTTAAAAATAAAATTACACCACCTTTCTCTTTTCATTTGATGAAGCCTCCCTTTTAAAATAAAACAAATAGTAACCCTATCCATTTTAAGCAAGTTATCTCCCTATATTAATGCATGCATTGTGTTTCTCTTTGTAAGTCTGAAAATGTCTCAATGAATCTATCTTGTCAACTGGTTATTAAAAATAGAGCATGAGGGGTACCTGGGTGGCTCAGTGGGTTAAGCCTCTGTCTTCTGCTCAAGTCATGGTCTCAGGGTCCTGGGATGGAGCCCCTCATCGGGCTCTCTGCTCAGCAGGGAACCTGCTTCCCCCACCCCCCTGCCTCCCCACTTGTGATCTCTCTCTCTGTCAAATAAATAAATTAAATCTTTTAAAAAATTATAGCATGATTTTCTTCCACCTCTTTGTTCTACTTTACAATGCTTTTATAGTCAACAGATCAGAAGTAGGAAGAGTATACAGATAAATGGGAAACAAGGATTGCATAAATAAGAATAAGTATGTTTTGAAACTAATCAAGAACCTTAGTAATTGGTCATGAACATTCCAAAGGAGGTGCAGGAATGAGCTAATATGTACCAGGAGGAATACAGTGGTGCTTGCTTAAGGGTGTCAGGGCAGAAAGGGACAGAACTTGAGGCTGGGTAAACAAGAATTCATAGCCTTGAGGGCACTTTCCCAATATAGAGTTCAACAACCAGTGAAGACACAGAAAATAGGACAAGTTCACTGCTAGAGTGGCCTTTGAAAGCCTGGAGAGAATGATTGTCCACACCAGGCAAAGTGGGAATGCCTGAGTATTTCTGGGATACAGTTCTAGAAGGGGTCAAAATGGCTCAGAAAAGTGACTTTGCAGGAGGGAATATATTATGGGAGACCAGGCCACTCAACGGAGGATTATATTCTGTAAGAATGCCCAGAGGGCACATCCATTTACCAAAGTCATCAGGAACATCACTGGTGAAAGGGCTACTGGTACCATTTTGTACTGTAGAGAATTTCTTCTGTAGGCCAGGACTAACGGTAAGAAAGATGATCACAGAGTTTGGCTTTATAGCAATAAAAAAGATGGAACACCAGAGCAATAGTGAAGAGGTGGGAGTCTATAACTTCCAGAAGCCAAGGGACCACAATTACTACAGTGACCTGCATATCAGAAAGATAAGGAAGGGTCTCCGCCCACAGGAAGTTAAGGAGATGTGTAGTGAAACATAGTGTATTGGAAAGCAAAAGTTGCAGACAGCTTTTTCTTTTCTTTTTATATCACTTGTATTTGTGTATCTTCCTTTTCCTCTCCTTTGATGTATATTTATTCTCACAATATAAACATTTCCAAGATTATATTTGACATATATGTGTATATATTATATACACAGGCATGTCAGTATTCTCCACCAAACTGAGAGAAGTCTAAGATGTAAAACAAAATCACCGGCATCCATTTTTCTCTTTATAAATTCTAGCCTTCATTGTTCAGTGTTTATCTCTACCATTTTTTGGCCCTCAATAGCCTTTTCTGCCTTTATTCATTCACTCGGCTGAGGTTCACTGAGGATATATTACATGCTAGTTCTACTGGAGACACAAAGGTGAACAAAACCAAATTTGTGCCCATTTGGCACTTCCATTCTTGGAAAGAGAGAGGGAGAGTAGAGAAACAATCACGTGAAGTACCAGGTAGTGATTGCTACTCTGGAAAAACTCAAGTGATGTCAGTGGGATGAGGCACCAGGAGCTGGCGGGGAGGTGTGGTTTTATCGCATTCTCCTCTTCTCTCTGTTAAACTGTGGGGTTTTTTTGTTTTGTTTTTGTTTTTGTTTTTGTTTGACAGAGATCACAAGTAGGCAGAGAGGCAGGCAGAGAGAGAGAGGAGAAAGCAGGCTCTCCGCTGAGCAGAGCCCGATGCAGGGCTAGATCCCAAGACCCTGAGATCATGACCAAAGCCGAAGGCAGAGGCTTTAACCTACTGAGCCACCCAGGCACCCCTAAACCATGGTTTTAAAAGGAACAGTTTTCATCTCAGTCTGCAGAGGTGGAAAAAGATTACAAGGGATAGTAGTATTTGTGATTTTCATTCATGGCGAAACGTACGATTCCATCCTTTTTGGGTACAGGAAGCATTTGAAGAGATCAGACAAAAGAATTCGTCTCTTTGGATCAGCAGTGAGTCCTCTGCTTATTTATTACCCCCAACCCTTGCATTAGTATCTTGAACCTTTTTATATAAAAGATAAAGATGATAAAAACAGAAATGATCTAAACTTCTTTTTGATCCTGATATTGGAGCACCCACCACAAAATCAAAGTTTTCCGCAAACACATAGGTTTGACTATTTCTATGAGATGATGTCTAGACAAGCATACAGATAAGTCAACCAGACATCCAAGCTCTAGTCTCCTGTTTTGAATTCTGTGAAATATTTAAACATTGCCAGGGTAAAGGGGCTGTCACTGCCAGTAAAGGCTGATGTTACAGGCTGTTTTGCTCAGATGATAACAAGGTAGTATTCGCTGCCACTTTTATGATAATAGTTAAGAATCTCACATACTGGGGCACTTGGGTGGCTCAGTGGGTTAAGCCTCTGCCTTTAGCTCAGGTCATGATCCCATGGGATCTAGTCCTGCATCGGGCTCTCTGCTTAGCAGGGAGCCTGCTTCCCCCCCCACCCCCCACACCCCTTTGCCTGCCTCTGCCTACTTGTGATCTCTGTCAAATAAATAAATAAAAATCTTATTAAAAAAAAAAAAAGAATTTCACATAGTGTTAAATTCGGTCATCACACTAATAGCCTAGTTTAGGCAAAGCCAATACCACACTGACTATTTCTATGAGAAATCTTCTAGTTCAGAGAAGAGATCTATTGACTCCAAAATAACAGAATCAGTGGCCTTTCTTCCTCTCTTCAGCACCAGAGAGCACCTGGTCTGTTTTTCTCTTGCTGTTTGAACAACAGTAATTCTACCTTGAACAGATACCTGAGTCCTCACTGACAATTGCTGCTGTTCTGAAGAAATTTGGCAGCAATTTGAAAAATTACACTGGGGTTATTTGAAGACCTCATATCCCATAGCATTTTTTGGTAATGCCGTCTTTTCCTGGTAGCTGTGTAGAAGCACTAATAGGACAGGGTGCTCCATAACCTCTGTGCCTTGAGATCAATTAGCTTGCCTGGGCCTCACACTATCATCTGTAAAATGAGCCACACAGAAAAGAAATGGCAAAACCGTGCTAATCATATGAATTATGGAACATTCCATTTTGGCAGAATTTCATCTTGAGAGATAAATTTCAAACTGTAATTTATTTCATTTTTATTTGGAAAACAAGATTGTAATCTCAAAAAATGATAAACATGTATTAGAATTAGATGAAGGATTTTGTTGATATGTGAAACCAATAACATGCTGGAAAGCATTATCGTTAAATCACCAGGAATGCGAGAGTGCCGAGGAAGTCAAAGTTGCTTGAAAGGCGTATATCAAATTGGGTCACATGCACGTTGCTGGATCCACTTGCAGCCAAATCTATGCTCGGTGATGGGAAAGCAAAAGAACATAATGCTGAAGTCAAATCCTTCCCTTAAATATGAGATGCTGGTAGCTGTGGCCAGACTGCTTATGCTCTAACTTAAAAATCAATAAAACTCTCAGTCATTTATTTACTCTCATATACGGGCTTAAAAACAAAAGAGGCCAAATTTGAGTGTCCAGGATAAAACATATGGCTAAGTTTAAATAGCTCTGGACTTAAAGAAATCTGATTAGAGGCAAGAACAAGACTGCTGGGAAGCAAGTAATAGAAAAGGAAAAGAATGGCTTCCATGTTTTTTGTTTTGTTTTGCATCACTTTATTTTTTATTTATTTTTATTTTTTAATCTTTTAAATTGTATATATTCAAATATTTATTTATTTAATATCTTAATTTTATTTTTTCAGTGTTCCCAGACTCACTGTTTATGCACTATACCCAGTGCTCCATGCAATATGTGTCCTCCTTAATACCCCACCACCATTGATCTTGTACTGAGAGAGCAGATTTTCAGCTAATAATATCTCTGCTGTCATCCTAGTAATGCATGATATGAGCTACATCTCTCTGGTTATCCCTGGATGCTTGGTTCCTAAAAATATATTAATGTCATCAACAACAAAGGCAAGAACAAATGGGAGAGATAAAACTCTATCAACACAATCAGTATAGTGGGGACTTCAAACCAGAGATGAGAAGGAAGAGCCTTCCTCCTATTTGCAAAGCCTTCCCCTTCTTTGTCTGATTGGATCAGTCTCCTGCATATTAAACACACTTGGAATCCCAGTGAATACTCTGCAAAGAGTTCAGCAGAAATCATTGATTACAGTGCCATTGTTGTGTAAGCTACAATTTTTTTCCTACCCAAGTGCCTAGAAAATCTCAGCTATGCGTGGATCCTTTACACTGCTGTTGATTTCGTTAGTTTTCTCTGAGCAATTAAAATCTTGGAAAACATTTCTTCACAGGACAATAGAAGAGGGACACAATTAGTGGATTTTCCCATTTCTCTGAGTTAAAATTTACCCGAAAGCATTTCAACAAGAAATTATAATCCTAATGTTTAAAAAGGAGCCAAAAATACTAGCAATGAAACAAAGAGTTGCTAACATTTATTTATCTCTTCTGAAGCCTGAAATGACAGTAAGTAGCGTAATGACACATGAGAACAATCTGGAAATATTCCGAGTACTCCAACAATGTGCAGTACTCACTTCTTGCCTACACAAGTACATCATTCTAGTGATGCTTCCCTCTTCCTTCTGCACATTTTATTTTTCCTACTCTGCTGGTTTATTACCATCAGCAAATGCTTCCATTTCAAAGCTGTTTCTGACTTGACCTTTGCTTCAAGTCTCTGCTCATTCCTCTGCTGTACATCTCCGTGAGAGTGTTATCTATCCTTTCTGCCTTTACTGCCTCCTCTATTTCTCATTAACCCTCTCTAATCAGATTTTCACCCCATGATAATGCTATAACTTCTTGTCAAAGTAACCAGTCAGCCTCCATGTTACTTAATCCAATTATCAGGGGCACCTGAGTGGCTGTCTGTTAAGCCTCCACCTTCCACTCAGGTCATGATCCCATCTGCTTTTTTGTTCTTCTCTCCCTCTTCAGTGGCTTGTGCACTCGCTCGCTCTCTCCCTCGCCCATGCACAGAAATAAATGAATAAATACAAATCTAAAAAAAAAATCCAATGTCAAATCTCAGCCATAATCTTAATATGGAATTTAGGGAATACTCAGAAACTGGTTCTGAGAGTCAAAAGATAACTGATCTTCGGCCACTGTGCCTGTTGTTCCCTGAGCTTTAACCTTCATGAAAGCTAATGAACTTGGAGCTTTGTGAAGGCTATTGTGCTTTATGAGTTTGATTATCAATCAGAACCCAAGACCACTGCTGCTATTTAATCACTGTAGATCCTATAGGCTGGCATCTTGAAGAGGAAGGATTGACTTTCAGACCTACAACTCAATATGGCAAGGGTACTTTGTGGTTGGGCAAGGAGGAGGGAAGAAAGAGCTCAGGTTTCAATGCCGGGACAGTTGCTGACCCACTCTCAGTACGAAGCAGCAAAACTTCTGTGGTAGAGGTTTGTTTATTTGTTTGTTTGTGTGTTTGCTTATTATTTATGAGTGAAAAGTTTTGACTCCTATTGAGTTGGCCAAATAAATTCATAAGGAAAGGACGATTGAGAGGAGGAGACTGAGAAGGACTATAACTGGGTTAGTACTTAATTGATTTTTAGTGTAAGTAGAATTGCTAAAAACATAAGAGCCAGTCATAGTAGGTGCAACAAGTACAAAAAGTGTCATTGTACAAGGAAGATTCTGTTGGGATCTTGAGAAATACTGTCATCAGTTATGATTTTATTCAGATATAGTCATTAGTCACTAGCTATACTCCCAGGCATATACACAGGAGAGAGGTGACCTCAGAAGCCTGTGAATATAGTTCAAAGGAGTGTGACACTTTGTTTGAAAATATTAGCAAGTCCCTAATAAATCTTCATTCTCTCAGATTTGTTAGTTAAATGATCGGAAGACTTACAATTTCATGGTAGACATAATTGAACAGAATGGACTAGTCAGGCTGAGTCCCAGCATAATTCAACACACAGAAAATTCTCCAGAATTTAGATGTAATTGAATTGACCAATTTGGAATGAATGAAGTCATGAACTGAGCAAGTTTATGCTGCAAATTTTATCACTTGACTCTCTAGCCTTCTTTAACGAACTATCCCCTGAAGCCCTTAAAATGTTACATGTACAAGCGAGGTGAGATTCGGACGACAAGCAATCCAGCCAGAGTGATGTGCTTCTGGTCCAAACAACCATATGTCTTGTGATACAGGCAGTTCTTTCTGCCTGGGCCACCTTATTTCAATCTCATGTTTCATAGGAAACAACCTCTTGCTACCATATCTACCATGTATTGCTTTAGTAATGAGAAGCCATTCCGAAGAACAAAGAAGGCTAACAGAAACATAAAAATGATAATGAGAGAAATGGAAAAAAAAAAATTGGTTTAGGTGAGTCAGCTCTTCAGGTGGTGGATAAAGAACAGGATGAAAATCAGAATGAAATGGACACTGTTGTTCTTAAATACTGTTGATACGGAATCACCAGATCACAATGATAATCCCAGCTCAGGTGGCTGCCTCAAGTTGCAAACCAAGTTGGAAAAATAGAAGTCCCGTGATGCTTGAGAAGAATGGAGTGGGGGCACCCTGATGGTTCAGTGGATTAAGCATGTGACTCTTGATTTTGGCTCTGGTCATGATCTCAGAGTCTTGGGAGGGAGCCCTGAGTCTGGCTCCATACTCAGCTTGGAGTCTGTTTGAGATTCTCTCTCTCCCTCTCCCCATGCATGTGCTCTCTCTAAAATAAATATATAAAATCCTAAAAAAGAAAAGAATGGGGAGAATAAACGGAAATGGTATGATACATTAATGTAGGCTTTCAGTTGCCAGCCTATGCTTGGATGTCAAACAGTGCTCTTCTTTGCTACCTTTAATGGTCATGACAAAAAGAAACCTTTTTTTAAAAAACCGTTTTATTGAGATAATTTGCATACTATATAATTTGGTCAAACCTCTATTTGCAGTTAATATGAAGCAGTACTGAATGTCAAGATTTAAGTCTTAATTCTATTTTGTATTGTATAATCAAATATCTCCCCCATTTCATTTTGTTAATAAATATTTTTACATTCCTTTGATTTTAAAATTTTGAAAACATTTTGCCTTAAATATATTTATTATATTCTGTATATGACACATTTTCTTTTTCATTCCATTCTAATAGTCTCTTTTTTTTAAAAGATGATTTTAATATGCTCATATATTTTCTATGAAAATTTCTTTTATGGTTATTTTTCAGGTTAAACTATAAATATCTCTTCCCAATTCCAAACCCTTCAGTTATTTTCCCATTCTTTGATCATAGCCAGTAAATTAGCATGTTTTATCTACCAGCAGAAAACCGCACACAGGGGCACCTGGGTGGCTCAGTTGATTAAGTGGCTGTCGTCTGTTCAGGTCATGATTCCAGGGTCCTGGGATGGAGCTCTGTGTTGGGCTCCCTGCTCAGCAGGAGGCCTGTTTCTCCCTCTCCCACTCCCTCACTGTGTTCCTTCTCTTGCTGTCTCTCTCTCTCTATATATATCCAGTAAATAAATAGTCTTCAAAAAAACAAACAAGGGGGGCGCCTGGGTGGCTCAGTGGGTGAAAGCCTCTGCCTTCAGCTCAGGTCATGATCCCAGGGTTCTAGGATTGAGCCCCGCATTGGGCTCTCTGCTCGGCGGGGAGCCTGCTTCCCTTCCTCTCTCTCTGCCTGCCTCTCTGCCTATTTGTGACCTCTGTCTGCCAAATAAATAAATAAAATCTTTAAAACAAACAAACAAGGGCACCCTCTGAGGGGGTGGTCCTGGGATCAAGGCCTGCATCAGGCTCTCTGCTCAGGAGGGAGCCTGCTCCCTACTCCCGCGCCACCCCCACTCCCCGTCTCTCTGCCTGCCTCTGCCTACTGGTGATCTCTGTCAAATAAAATCTTTTTTTTTTTTTTAAACGATTTTATTTATTTTAAAGAGAGAGAGAGATCACAAGTAGACAGAGAGGCACGCAGAGAGAGAAGGGGAAGCAGGCTCCCTGCTGAGCCGAGAGCCCGATGTGGGGCTCAATCCCAGGACCCTGAAACCATGACCCGAGCCGAAGGCAGAGGCTAAACCCACTGTGCCACCCAGGCGCCCCCAAATAAAATCTTTTTTAAAAAAAATTTTTTAGAATAAAAAAAACCTCTCCAAAATACACACACATATTCTTTTTATGGTTGTCTAGAATTTTAGTTCCACTGAAAATATGAAATTATTATGTAGTAAATATGCACCATTGGCCAGTAGTTTCTGTTTTCTTTCTTTTTTCCTCTTTCTTTTTTGTAATTTACCACTATCTTTAAGACAAGTTGTTTTATGTTTTAATCTGTTGTATTTCAGTATTCAGTTTTAATAAAACAAACAAAACATCTTGGAAATTAACAAATGAATAGCTTTCCTTTTCAGTGTGTATGTTGAGGACAACTTTTTCATCAAATTTGTGGAAGTTGGAGAATTTATTAGTAGGCAATCCTGAGCTACATTGATGCTATTGCTACTGATTGTATTGTGTCTGTTTTGAGGGGTTTCCCCCCACCCCCAGGTTTGGAGGCTCTTATGGAGATATTCTCAAGGGCAGAGATTTTTTTTTCCTCAGCTGTGTCCTGTTGACTAACAAGCCCCTCAAAGGTGTTCTTCATTTCTATCACAGTGTGTTCTGTCTCTAACATTTCTTTTGGGTTCTTAGGATTTGCATTTCTCTGCTCACATGGCCCATGTATTCTTGTGTGCTATCTGCTCCATCCATTATAACACTCAGAATATTAATTACAGTTGTTTTAAATTCCTGGCCTGATAATTCCAATATCCTTACCATGTCTGTTATGGATGCCCGCTCAGTCTCTTCAAATTGTGTTCTTTGCCCTTTTGGTATGCTTTGTGTTTTCCCAAAGCCAGACATGATGTATTGGGTAAATGGACCAGCTATAGATAGACTTTTGCAGGGCGCCTGGGTGGCTCAGTTGGTTAAGCGGCTGCCTTCGGCTCAGGTCATGATGCCAGGGTCCTGGATTCAAGCCTCACATGGGGCTTACTGTTCCATGAGGATCCTGTTTCTCTCTCTCCCTCTGCTTGCTGCTCTGCCTGCTTGTATTCTCCATCTCTGTCAAATAAATAAATAAAATCTTAAAAGAAAAATAAGTAGACCTTTGGTGTTATAGTATGGGGTATGAAGAGAGGCGAAACATTTTATAGTCCTATGATTAAGTTTCATGATACTTTAGTGAGCGTTTTAGTTAATGTATGCCTCTTCTGAACTATGAATTTCTTATGCGTTTCTCAGTTTGTTTTGTTTGCTTTTTTCCTTTCCTTTAGGTGGTACAGGATGGCTAGAATGGTCTATACTTGGCTATTTCCCTTCTTTCCTGTGGAAAATTAGACTGGCTGGACTTGGTTACTTTTCTTTCAACAGGTGAACTGGATCTCCTAACACCCCCGCAGGTTAGACCCTGGTTAGTTTCCCTTGAGGGGAAGCTTTGTTAAGGGGAAAGCAGTTTGCTCTTTTCGTTTGTTTTGTTTTGTTTTAGCTTTCTATCATTGTTTTTATTACTGTGGAAGTTTTCAAACATTCACTAAAGTAGAAGGAATAGTATAATAACTTCCAGAATACCAAGCATTTCGTCCTGAGTAATTATCTACATTTACCAACTTCAAATTTTCCCCGGCCCCGGCCCAAAGCACAGGTGGGGGAAGTTTACTCCATTACTTATTGAGGAAACCTGGTCAGGCTCCTGGAGGTATAGCTGGTGGGGGCCATTTTATGACTCTTCTCCCAGGGAGTTTTTAACTCTCAGAGTTGTTTGTGTTGAGCCTGCAGGAGCTGAGCGACTACACTAGTTCTTCAGTGGTGATTTCTGCTGGTCTCTACTGCGGTGAGTTTTAACTCCCGGGTCTTCCTGTGTTTGTCTCTCCAGTGCTGGGGGCAGGTAATTTGTTTGCCCTGTGTCCTGTCTTCTCTTAGAGAGCCATGAAGAGTTACTGATTTTTCAGTCTGTTTAGTGTTTTTATTTGTTATAACTTAGCAAGAATTTCCAAGTTCTTTACATGTGGAACTGGGACTGGAAATTAGTTCTTTAAACTAAAAGATTATATTTTAGACTAGTTTTGGGTTATAGAAAAGTGAAGCAGAAACTGCAAATTTGGTATATATCCTCTGCCTCCACATATAGTGTCCTTTAGTTTCCCATGTTAGTAATTTGCTGCATTACTGTGATACCTTTGTTAAAATGGAATCATTATTGACATGCTATCATTTCCTGAGGCACATAGTTATGTTAGAGTTCACCCTTTCTGTTGTATATTCTGGAAGTTTTGATAAATGCATAGTATCATGTATATATTTCATTACAATGTGCTACCGAGTATTTTCACTGCCCTGTAATTTCCTATGCTCTATCTACTTATCTTTCACTCTTTACCTTAATCCCCAGCAACCACTTATCTTTTTACTATCCTCATATATTTGTCTTTTCAGAATGTCATTTAGTTGGAGCTATTTTGTAGTCTCTGTGGACAGGCTTCTCTGTAATAAACATTTTAGGTTTCTCCTTGTTTTTTCAAAACTCTCAGGTTTGTTTCTTTTTATTGCTGAATAATTTTCTGTTGTTAGGATGTACCAATTTATCTGTTGACCTATTGTATGACATTTTGGTTGTTTCCTATATTTTACAATTACAAACGAAGGGATAGAAATTTTACATGCAGCTTTTTGTGTAAACATAAGTTTTCAACTCATTTGAGTAAATACTTAGAAGAGTAACTGATGGATCATGTGATAAGACTGTGACGAACTTCGTTAAAAAAACTTCCAAACTGTATTCTGCATGTAAGTGGTGAGACCATGCTCTTTCGAGCAAGCAATGAATGAGAGTTTCTGCTGCTCTGCATTCTCATCAGTATTTTGGTGTTGTCAGTGTTTTGGGTTTTAATCATTCTAGATGTACAGTGGTATCTTGTCTTAATTTGCAATTCCCTAATGCCCTAAGATACTGAGCAGCTCATCATGTGCTTTCATTTGCCCTTTATTTTTTCTTTTCAACTTGCGTCCCTTTTATATACTTTTTTTTCTTACTATGTTAGCAAGGATTTCAAATACAACGCTTAGTAAGGGGAGTGAAAGGAGATATAGCCTTGCCTTGTTGATGATCTTAGGGGGAAAGTATCTGGTTTCTCACCCACTAAATAGAACATTAGTTTTAATTTAAATCAACTTGATTACTTTCCCCTCTATTTCTAGTTGGAAGTTTTTTGTTTTATTAATCATTAACAGTATTATATTTTTCAAATAATTCTTCTGTATCCATACAATTTTTCATGTCTAACATGTTGTGATGGATTATAATAATTAATTTTAAAATGTTGGTACAGGGGCACCTGGGTGGCTCAGTTGGTTAAGAGACTGCCTTCTGGCTCAGATCATGGTCCCAGAGTCCTGGGATGAAGTCCCACATCAAGCTCCCAGCTCCATGGGGAGTCTGCTTCACCCTCTGATCTCCCCTCTCATTCTCTCTCTCACTTTGTCTCTCTCTCTCTCTCTCTCTCTCAAAATAAATAAATAAAAATATTTTTTAAAAAAATGTTGATACAGGCTTATATACCTGGAATCCATTCCACTTATTCATGGTGTATAATTGTTTCCACAAAGAGTTAAATTTTATTTACTAATATTTTGTTGTTGGTTTTTTATATCTGTGTTCGTGAAACATCTTGGTTGGTAGTTTTTCTTTTTTTCATGTTGCCATCCAGTTCTGTTATTTGAGTAATACTTGATTTTACAGAATGACTTAGGAAGGCTTTGCTAGGTATTTTTTTGGTAGATTTTAGAGAACTGGTAACATTATTATTGAAATGTTTGTTGGAAATCACTAGTGAAACCACCTGCAACAGGTAATTTCACTTAGGAAGGTTGTTAACCACTGAACTGATTGTTTTAATAGAGATCTAGTCAGATTATACAACTTCTTGTGGGAGTTTCTTTAGATGATGACTTTGAGGGAATGTTCCATTTCATCAAGTTATCAAATTGGTGAGCATAGAGTTGTTAATAATATTCATTAACTAATGTTGCAATGTTCATGGGATCAGTAATGATGGGCACTTCCTAACTTCTGATATTTGAATTTGTGTCTTCTCTTGTAATTTTTTAAAATTAAATGAAATGGTAACCTGACTAGAGGCTTATAAATTTTACTGTTAAAGAAAACTGAAAAAGTAGTGGTCCATACTTTGTTTTGGTGAAGTTAAAAGTATTAGCCTGGTTAAAGCAGGAGGTAGAAAATACACCTCGTGAAGTTGCTTTGGTAGAACAAGTTTGAGACAGAATGTTAATACTGCAAGTGATATGTTACTAATTTCATCTTATTAATGACTATAAGAAGTTGAATTCAAAAAGGAATCTAACTGTTGGCAATCAGGGGCTCACTGAAAGAAATAAAACAGATTTTCTAGAATAGTCAACATGGAAATTTGTGACTTTCTTTATAAAATCATAACAGATTAGTTTGAAAAGGGCAGTGAATAACATTTTGCTACTTACAGTGCTGTCTTGGACAAAGAGAACATAAAAGGAAACATGTTTATAAAATTCATTCCTAATATATGTGCATTAATTTAGTTCTTAGGGAATATTTTCATATGGATATCCCATTTCAAATTTCCTATAAACTGGTTAAATTAACAGAACCTAGAAAAATTGAACTAGCTATCTGAGCTACAACCATCCAGCAGACTTCACATAACATGAGTTAAAAATGTGATTTTTGTAATTCATGGAGAATTTGGTTGATTTCTACAGCAGAAAAGAAGTTGTGTAGTACAGAATGAGGGACAAAAAAATCAGTGAAACTATTATTTCTCTACAGAAATTCTAACCTTCCCAATATTTTATGTATACTGTGCATTTTTTGTCATTAAAAAATGCTGTCACACTGAGCACATCTGATCTTCATAATGTGAGTTAGACCAAATTTCTAGACTTTAAATTTTAGTCTAGAAAACTTATAGAGGTAATTTTCTTGCTCCTAGGAAAGGTGAGGAAAGACCTAGGTCTTTTAATAATACAGTTAGTGTTTTTTGTTACACTAACTTTTTTTGAAATGTGTTATGCATTAACTATGTAATTTTACCTGGTTTATACTTAATATTAGTCTCTTAAATAGCTATACAAGAAATGAAAACATTCTTCAAAGAAATACTGTTATTATTAACTTCTTCATTGGTTTGAGAAGACCATAAATCACTCAGAAACCAGACTGTGTGTGGTCATAAAAATCACATAGATGACCTTGAGTTTTAGAAAAATATCACTGCATCCGGCTTCCTGGTCTGTGTCATAAGTGACATGAAGATACAAAGGAAATACTAGCATTTCCTTCTGCTGTGCACCACACATTCCGACACTTGATTTTATTTTCATTTGTTTTCACCTCTAAGATTTACATATCCTCTGATGTCCTTATATAGATTAAAATCTTTTAGAGGACAAAAGCTTTTTTTTCTTTTGACACATTCACCATGACTTTAAGAACAAATGGTAGATGTATAAAATTTTTAATTCATTAAGTGACCAAATAAATGTAACTTTCACTTTTCTTACCAAAATTTGTGATTTGATTTTATTAAAATGGTACTAGTATATGCAGAGGCCAAACTTAAATTGTACTTATTTCTGTGCATGAGAATTTTTCTTCTGATTAAGGAGAACTAAATGAATAGTCCTTCTTGTGTTCTATATTGACTTTTTTGGAGATTATCTATTACTATAATATGTATGTATCTATCAGACAAAAATAAAAACACAGTTCTGACCTCAGAGTTCTTACATAATAGAATGATTTTAGTAAAAGGCGGGTATGTGGACTGTTGGTATAATTAATAAAAACTTTTAAAGGAAATTTATAAAATTCACTAATTCTCTGAAAAGGAAATAACTTCACTCTGCTTTATATTCATGAGATTTAATTTCATGGTTATCCAAAAAGTTCAAACCTGTCGGTGAAAAAATGTCTTCAGCCTAATGAATGTCAAATTTTGGAAATGTACAGTCCATGCTCTGAATACTGATGTTTCTGGTTAAGAATAACAAAAGTAAAACTTGGTAGAATTTAAGAGGCAATGTATTACCTTTCCGTTTCAAAAATACTGATTCATACTTGAAATTTTTATATAAGTCTTCAGTGCTGCGCCATTGCTACTTAAATCCATTTACAAGTTGCTATACCATTGCTCCATTCTAAGAGGAGATAATTTGTCCCTGTTCCCTGTAATCCAAAATGTAATAGTTCACCTGGTGATTCTTGAGTGACCCCTGAGGGTTTACTCCATGCAATTGCAAAATGATCATGCTTTCAACAGCAGAAGGAGACATCTATATAGATATTCAAGTCCATTTTTTCCCACATTTTTCTTCAGAATGCATAATGGATTTATGTGTTTATAAATAGCTGTCCTGTGAAATGTTAACATTATGTTTTAACTACTAAGATATTCCATTGTGCTGAACAAATTGTTTTTGTTTTTGTTTTCTGTTATTGGCTACTACAACGTTTTTCAGAGTTTTGTTTTGTTTTGTTTTTAAATGCTATCATGTCCAAATCCTCCTTGTGTGTTGGCTTTTCTAGTTGGTCCATGTTTTTACCTTTGATCCTAAAAGTCTTGTTCTGCTCTCTCTAGAATTTAGGGATATCTTCTTTATCCTTAAAATCCAATTTAATTAAATTCAGAACTCCTATATTGAGTTAAGAACCGTGTTCAGGGGGCATCTGGGTGGCTCAGTGGGTTAAGCCTCTACCTTTGGCTCAGGTCATGATCTCAGGGTCCTGGGATCAAGTCCCACATCAGGCTCTCTGCTCGGCGGGGAACCTGCTCCCCTCTCTCTCTCTGCCTACTTGTGATCTTTCTCTCTCTCTCTGTGTCAAATAAATAAAAATCTTTAAAAAAAAAAAAAAAAAAAGAACTGTGTTCAGCACTGAGGCCAAGTAGGATAACAGTCCCCTATGAGTTTCCCTTGGGAGTAGACAAAAGAATATGAAAGGAGAGGGTGCCTGGGTGGCTCAGTGGTTTAAGCCTCTGCCTTCAGCTCATGTCCTGATCTCAGGATCCTGGGATCGAGCCCCACATCAGGCTCTCTGCTCAGCAGGGAGCCTGCTTCCTCCCTCTCTCTCTGCCTGCCTCTCTGCCTACTTGTGATCTCTGTATATCAAATAAATAAATAAAATCTTTAAAAAAAAATAGGAGAGGAGGCATGGAAATAAATATTTTAAGTTAGAGATGTAACAGAGTTAGGAAAATATTTGCTTTATGTGACTAAAAGAGGGCAGTGCGCTACTCTACATAAGAAAGGTTTCATGTTTATGTGCTACCAATAACCATCTGATTAGTGTTATATAAAGCCATAATCTATAAATCTATATAATATCCCCAGACTTAATTCATAACGAAATCAAGTTGTTTCCTTATTTTCTCAAAGTATTACAGTTTGAAATATATCATTCAATTTCTTAAGCAACTCCTAAGAGTACAACATAGTTTAATAAATGGGTCAAGAACTATTTTTATGGTCCTCTTTGAAGCCAAGACTGTGAAATCACCTCTCTTCAGTGACTCTGAAAGTTCTGAGAAAGCATTGCAGATCAATTAGAAACCCCACATATATGCCATAGTTTCCTTATAGTAGAAAGATCACACTGAAAATGGAGATCAGCTGCTAATTTAAATTTGGAAAACCTCAGATAATTTTGATATTGACAAGAGTTGGAGATGTGTGTGTGTGTGTGTGTGTGTGTGTGTATTCATCTATATGTATGGAAAACATGAGAATGAGAGCCTTAAATGATTATTCCTTATGTGGTTTATTGTGGTGGTTGTTCAGTCTTGGTAATATCTTATTTTCAATATAGCATTCTGGTTCTTATTTTCTCAGCTATTAAAATATTATTTTGAGGAATAATTTGATTTCAGGACTATTGACTTACTGAACTAGCTATGTGGTCTTGGATACACTGTTTAATTTCCCTGGTAAGACTGAAACATGCTGTCTTGTTCCTAATCATGTGTAAGGTGGTGTTTCATTCAGCATTAATTATGGCAACAGCTATAGCTTTTGGTTTCAATTTTGCTTTTGAGATTTAATTTATGAGGTTGAGAAAATTGACTAGTATTCTTAATTTACTGAGCAATTTTATCATGAATTATGTTGCATTTTCTCAAGTGCATTCACCACATCTTTCACATTTAGCATGTAATATTTCTCCTTTAGTTTTAATGGAATAAATTAAATATTAAATTAAAAATTAAATTTTTTTTATTGTTGACTAGTTTGACTTACTCTGGGATTATTTTGTTCAACTAGCTTCTTTAAGATTTTTTTTGTTAAGTCATCTCAGTACCCAATATGGGGTTTGAACTCACATCGAGAGTCACAGCCAGCTCGGTGTTGCTCCACTGATGTGGCAGTTTATATCCTAGACTGGACTCCTTTTTCCTTTTTCTTTATTGCATTTAATGGTATAAATCTAAATACTGATTAACTTATGAGACAACTTTTAATAAGTTGTGTTTTCATCAATTATTTTTGAGTTTTTTCATTTTTAGACCCATGATATGGGTCTAGATTGTATAATCTTCAGGCACATGGAGATTTTCTAGATTGGATACTACTGTAGTACAGAACAAATTCTGTACAAATTCTCTTCTAATAAAATGTGACCTGTTTTGTGGCTCAGCGTATGGATTTTATCACTGATTATTTCCAGTACATTTGAGAGAAATGTGTATTTTACCAATATTCGGTGTGATGTTATATAATACCAATTAAATCAAAATAGCACAGCTCTTCCAATCTGCTAATATTTACTGACTTTCTTTGCCTAATTAAAGACTGGAGGAAGGCTATTAATGAGGCCAACTACTAATTTATAAAGAGGCTTTTTAGGTTTTTTTTTTTTTTTTTTTGAGATTGTTGTATTTCCCATATATTTATTTTCCCAGACATTGTTATCAATTCAGAATTGGTTTTCTTTTCGGTTTTTTTTTTTTTTTTTTAAGATTTTATTTATTTGACAGACCGAGATCTCAAGTAGGCAGACAGGCTGGCAAAGGGAGAGAGGAGGAAGCAGGCTCCCTGCTGAGCAGAGAGCCCGATGCAGGGCTTGATCCCAGGACCCTGGGATAATGACTTGAGCAGAAAGCAGAGGCTTGAACCCCCTGAGCCACCCAGGCGCCCCGATTATCTGTTTTTTTGAATGTTGAGTTTGAGGAGTTCTTTATAGATCTTGGATATCAGCCCTTTGTTTGTGTCATTTGTGAATATCTTCTCCCATTCTGTGGGTTGCCTCTTTGTTTTGTTGACTGTTTCCTTTGCTGTGCAGAAGCTTTTGATCTTGATGAAGTCCCAAAAGTTCATTTTCGCTTTTGTTTCCTTTGCCTTTGGAGACATGTCTTGAAAGAAGTTGCTGTGGCTGATGTGGAAAAGTTTACTGCCTGTGTTCTCCTCTAGGATTTTGATAGATTCCTGCCTCATGTTGAGGTCTTTTGTCCATTTTGAGTTTATCTTTGTGTACGGTGTAAGAATGGTCAAGTTTCCTTCTTCTACTCCTAGTTGTCCGATTTAAGGCAAAAAAGTTTTCACTCTTAGGTAGAATAAGATAGCGCATATACAGCACAGGCCTCATGTTTGGAACTTGTGTTCCCTTTATGTGTTTCAATAGTAATCAGAGTTCTGATCTTCAGAGAAACTTAGGTGAGATAACCTTAAAGTCCTCAAATGCTAATTACTGAATATAATTAAAATGGTGAGCTTTGGTGTTGGTAATTTTTCAGTGGATACCATGATCAACAAATCAACTACTTTCAATTAACTCATCTGCTTCTTTTTTTTAACCAGCATTCTTGAAAGACTGAGGCCACAGGTAGATAATTTTCTCTTCCTACCCATTGAGGGAGATAGCAAATTACCTCATGTACATACCCTAGCCCTTGATCTTGGAACACTAGGACTAAATTAGTTTAGAAAAATAATTATAGTGTAGAGTAAAGCTAAGATTCTTCTTTCCTAAGAGCAAAGGATAATATAGCAAATTAATTTTAATACATTATTTCTAAAGCCTACATGGCCAGAGGTATGATGTAATAAATCTATGTTTAAATTTTAAATTGGTTTTCAGAAGAAATGTTTTTTTATTTTTTAAGATTTTATTTATTTATTTGACAGAGATAGATCACAAGTAGGCAGAGAGGCAGGCAGAGAGAGAGAAGGAAGCAGGCTCTCTGCTCTCTGCTCAGCAGGGAGCCTGATGCGGGACTCGATCCCAGGACCCTGACATCATGACCTGAGCCAAAGGCAGCGGCTTAACCCACTGAGCCACCCAGGTGCCCTTAAATTGGTTTTCAAAAGTCTTTTTAACAGAGCTAAAACATGACACAGACACAAAAAATAGTCTCCATTTTTTTTTTAAAGATTTTTTTTTTTTTTAAGATTTTATTTATTTGTCAGAGAGAGAGAGGGAAAGAGAGCGAGCACAGGCAGACAGAATGGCAGGCAGAGGCAGAGGGAGAAGCAGGCTCCCTGCCGAACAAGGAGCCCCATGCGGGACTCGATCCCAGCACGCTGGGATCATGACCCGAGCCGAAAGCAGCTGCTTAATCAACTGAGCCACCCAGGCGTCCCAAAAAGTCTCCATTTTTAATATCAGAGGAAACTATTTGTATGTGTAGAACTTCTAGACCTCACATTCATATCTGGGCTAAAGAAAATATTGAATAATGACTTATTAAAATAAGAGAAAAAAAATATTTAAAACTCTAGAAAAAAAAAAAAACTCACCCCTATATAAACTTCCCTTTTCTAAGCTAGGTGTTTTAAGTATTAAATGTAATCATTATTCATATTAATTTTGCTTTTGGTCTCTAGGGATCCAAGAAGTAAAAACTGTAGGGAAAAAAAAATTAAGAGAAAAAGTCAAGACTTTAAGAGAATAAAAATAGAGTAATTCATATTTTTTTTTTTCCAGGAAGGCGTACTTGTATTCTTTCTCTAAGCACACCATTTGTTGAAAGCCCAACTGCATAATTTACAGGACCCAACAGAAAATGAAAATATAGGGCCTTGTGTTAAATGACTAACCTTTACAAGACAACCACAGCAGAGCATGAAACCAAGTGTGAGGTTGTCCTCAGCTTGGGGCTCTGTGACTGCTTAAGTTGCACACCCATGAAACCTACTACTTAGGTATTTTCCATGTAATTGCTTCTGATTTTAAAAAGGCTTGTCAATTCTTTGCCTTCTCCCATTTTAAAACAACACTAGCCCTCATTAGAAAGTAGATGAATATTGATTAAAAACACTAAAAGTGTTCATAATTTTTGATGTGAAAGAAGAATAATGTTATAATACATTTAGTGAGTTTATTGGTTGGCAGATATATTCAAGAAAATTATCCTTGGTTAATTCATTATAAATACTGGCTGAAGTAAAGCGAATGTTAAACTTCCTAGTTGAATAGATATCAGTTGCTCTGTAATTGATTTATTTAGATAAAATCATTTAGCCCTTGTCTATTACACTTAAGACAGCATTTTATCTAATATCACTGCAGTGTGGACTAAGTACCAAGTACCCACTGACAAATTGAGACCAATTAAGTATAATATAGAAATGAACACTATAATGTTTATATGAAAACCGTTAAATTTGAGTACAGGCAGAGCAATGTGAGTAAATTGAGAGTGAGTTAAGGTCACTACTGAAAATTATGTTAGATTTATTTTAAATTAACATAGGAAAACTATCACTTTAGGGCCCATAAAAATAAATTTTGCCTATATTTGACATATATCTATAATGTTATTGATTTAATAACATTTCAAAAACTGACCTGTATACAGTACATTGATTTGTTTTTTCATATTTAATATATGACAATGGGTATATGCATGGCACCAAAAAAATGAGTGATCATAATTGAGAGCCAGAGTCCTAGCCCAGTTCAGCACTACTTCTCACAAATCTGATTGTTACCTCCATATCACTGAATAACATGGTCTGTGTTCTTTATTTATCTTTAGAAGTTACCTCATGACTTACTGCTTGGATGGCTAAGAGTGTAGATCAAATTCAGCATCCTGTCACTACTCATATCATTTAGAACTTTTTGCTTCTGGGATATTTAAATGATACATTGTAACTTCTATTTTTTTGTCCTAACTGGTTTACATGCTGCCTCTTGATTTGCCTCTCAGATGAAGAAAATTCCTTTGTCTACAGTTCTTTCTCCTTCCTGTCATTTTCTGGCAGTTATAATCTTTGCTTTCATGTTGTCTAGGTTGATTAAAATTTACACTGCTGAATATTGAAGTTTTCAGCCAAGGTGAAAAACCATAAATGTTAAATTCTATGACTTAGAACCATGCTACTTGCACAGGCAGCAGTATCCTGATGCCAAACTTGATTCTCTGTGGGCCAGTGTCCTGGCTCTGAGCTGCTCAAGAATGGAACTCACATCTTGTTGAAATGAATTCTATCTTCTTACTCATCATCAAGATCTCAAAAGTGTGATTTGTTACAATTATTTTATATTTGAATCAGTTTGTCTTTTTCCAGAATTTCTATTTCACCTTTATGCTGTCTTTATTGACTGAAGTAAATGTGAGCTTTCTTCAGCATTGACTATTTATTCCATTCATATTTTTTTGGTATCTAATCAGTTCCTTTTCTTCAAGATGATTTTTCCTTTAGATGTCACTCAACTCATCTTCTTAATGTTGTAATTCAAGGTCTCCTTAGTGCACATACCAAGTTACCATTCATGTTTTGCTGGAACTCTAGGTGAACTTCACTATTGTGGATATAGCCTTCCTTTATTTTACTTTTCACTTACTTTTCTCTTCATATGTTCAGACAACATCCTTAAAAAGAAAAGAAGATAGGGAAAGAGGTGGGCAGGCAGGAAGAAACACAGAACGTGGAATACACAGGAGGAGAGAAAACATAGGAGGTGAAATTTCTGTCTGGTGGTCTTGGTAGAGAATTTTAGGTTCAAATTGTATTTTACAATCAAAATATTAAAGATACACCACAATTTTGTTTGTAGATTCCACTCTGATGAAAATCTGATGTAGTTCTCTTATACTTTCTTTCTAGAAACTTAATGCTTTGCATTTCAAAGTTATGTATCAAGGGGAAGATTTATTTTGTTATATTTCCCTCCTATTCTCAAGGGCACTGAGCAGTCCCTTTTATTGTGAAATCTGTGGGGGTTCCTCTCCCCCTCAGCTTTTATAAAGGACTTCTCTTCCTGCTGTAGGTATTTCTCCTCCATTTTTTCCCCTCTTCTCTGCAGCTCAAATTCATGCCATTTATATATGGACACTATTGGAATGCTGCATTAGACTGCTTTTCTCTCAAAATCAATCTCTTAGTCTTTTTTTAAAACTCTGAATAAAATTTCCTTCTTTTTTTGCATTTTTTAATGTTTTAAAATTTTTAATTTACATAATGAGCATATAATTTTAAAACTTTCTTCCCCAACCCATCCTACTTTTTTTGTAGTTCATTTTGTATAATATTCTGACATTATGTAACCAATACATTCTTGAGTCATTCTGAAAATATGAATTTGAAATGTTTAAATTTTCTCTTGAAGCCTGCAGTTCTAATTGTTTTCATTCCTTTCATGCTATTAGTTCTTCTTGGTTATTCCTTACTCTGCTGCTGATTTGCATCATGCTTGTAGCAATAAGAAGATAGTTTGGATTCTGGAAGCAGGATCTACCATAGGCTCTCTAATTCTTTCAGGAATTGTGATAAATTTCTGTTGAGGCATGGAGCTCTCTACTGACCTGGGTAAAGTCTGTGCCACTTAATCTCTGTCCTCTGTGTAAGCTAAAATGACCAGATACAAGATACGGGACCGAGTGTGAGTGGAGGGGTGTCACTTATTCCAGTTGTTCCATATATGGACTTCCTAGAAACCACTCTCAATCCCTGCCTCCACTCCCACCCCCAAGCTTTCTGCCTGTTTTGCTTTTTTCCAGAGCTGTATCCAGGAGCCTCTCCAGATTACCTGTCTTACCACTTCCTCCTCTGCTTCATCAGTAAAGAGGTGTCCTCCATCTCTTATTCCCCCATAGATTTAATTATGTTACCCACTGTGCTCCTCATCCCCAGCTCACTCATACATCCCCAGATTTCTTGGCTGTGACAGTACATTTAATGACCCTCATTTTTAAATGGATCTGAAAATGGATATGGGTCAATATATGTGCTCAGACCCCTCTTCAACAATTATCTTTGTTCCTATTTTATCTATCCCTCTTTGGAATTTTCATTTTCTATTTTTTGACGAACTATATTATTTTGAAGCTACTGCCTATTTAAAAATAGCACCATAGGGGCACCTGGATGGCTCAGTTGGTTAGGCGACTGCCTTTGGCTCAGGTCATGATCCCGGAGTCCCAAGATTGAGTCCTGCATTGGGCTCCCTGCTCAGCAGGGAGTCTGCTTCTCCCTCTGACCCTCTCCCCTCTCATGTTCTCTCTCTCACTCTTTCTCTCCAAAGTAAATAAATAAAATGTTAAAAAAAAACACAGCACTGTAATTTTCAATTAAATAACTTTTTAATAAAGGTATTATTTTTTCTGTCACCATTTCTTCTTAAATCTCCTGTTTTCATCCTAGGCTTACTTTTTTTTTTAATTAATTAATTAATTTTTTTAATAATTTTTTTTATAAACATGTATTTTTATCCCCAGGGGTACAGGTCTGTGAATCACCAGGTTTACACACTTCACAGCACTCACCAATAGGCTTACTTTTGTCTTAACATAAACCATGTGTAGTACTTTCTATCATAGTCTACCAGTAGTAAACTTTCTTGTGCATTCTTCTGTCTAGGAATGCTCTTTTTTTCCTTAGTCTTGAATGATACCTTAGTGGCATATGAGCACCTAAATTGTTATCACTGAGCATATGGGAAAAATTCTCTAGTGTCTGGTCTGTATTGTAAACATGAATTCTGACATTGTTCTAAATTTTTGTCATGTCATGTTTAGAATTACTACCCTTTCTCTCTGCTTTAATATTCTTTGCATTAATTTTCTCCTTTTTTTACTATAATGTACACATATAAGGAGTTCACCTGTGTGTGTGTGTGTGTGTGTGTGTGTGTGTGTGTAGAGAGAGAGAGATACATGTATCTTCCTATCTATTTATTTATGGAGAGAATAACTTAAGCTTCCTTAATGTAAGGATTAATATTTTTCAAAAAGTTCTAGAAAATTATTGTTCTTTTAATACTGCCTCTTGAAAATGTCTTTTTTCATTTTATTGAATTTATACTATAATTTTCCATTCTAATTTGGTGTCTCTTATTAATTTTTTTCTATTTTTTATATTCATTTAGAAATGATAGTTATTAGATGTGATGGAACCACTAGCTAATAATACAGTGGTAACTGCATTGAAATAAACAGATAAAATCAATATATATATACCTTAAACTTATGTAGTGTTGTATGTTGAATAAATGTAAATGAATCTGGGGGAATCCCAATAGGCTGTGTTGAGGTCACCTGATACACTGCTACTTACTTTCCAGAGGTTATAGAGATATTCTTCAGTTTTGCCCTTTTTTTCTAAGTATTCTGCTGAATTTTTAACTTACAAGTGCTGTATTTTAACTTGCAAAAATTCTGATGGTTATATTACCCATCTTGCCAATTACCCTGGTGTTTAACTTTTTAACATATTTTCTTTTTTAGGTTTGTAAGCTAAGTCATTGTAGAGTCTTTTCAGATCCTTTTTTTTTTTTCCCAGTGTTCCAAGATTCATTGTTTATGCACTACTTATTTTTTTAAAGGTTTTTATTTTAATGCTAGCATAGTTAGCATAGAGTATTAAATTAGTTTCAGGTGTACAATACAGTGAGCAGTTGAACAATTCTATAATTACTCAGTACTCATAGTGGTAAGTGTACTCTTTAATCCCATTGCCCATTTCTCCCCTTTCCCCCACCCATCTCCACTCTGGTAACCATCAGTTGGCTTTGTATAGTTAAGAGTTTGTTTCTTGGTTTTTCTTTTTTTTTTTCCCTTGTTCATTTTGTTTTTTAAAAATTCTACCTGTGAGACATCTGGGTGGCTCAGCCAGTTAAGCATCTGCCTTCGGCTTGGCTCATGTTGTGTGGGTCCTGGGATCGAGTCCTGGATTGGGCTCCTTGCTCAGCAGGGAGCCTGCTTCTCCCTCTGCCTACTGCCCCCTGCTTGTGCATGTTTTCTCTCTCTCTCTCTCTCTGACAAATAAATAAAGTTTTTAAAAAAATAATAAAAATAATAAATTTTACCCATTGGTAGTTATATGGTATTGATCTTTCTCCAGCTTCTTTCACTTAACATTATATTCTCTAGCTCCATTCATGTTGTGCACATGGCAAGATTTCATTCTTTTTATGGCTGAATAATCCATTGTAATATGTACACACACATACATATATGTACATACACACATACACACCTTCTTTATCCATTTATCTATCTATGGATACTGGCTGTTTCCATAACTTGGCTATTGTAGATAATGCTACAGAGTAAACATAGGAGTGCATGTATCCCTTTTTAATTAGTGTTTTTGTATTTTTGGGGTAAATACCCAATAGTGTGTGATTACTGGATCATAAGGTAGTTCTGTCTTTAACTTTGTAAGGAAATTTCATACTGTTTTCCACAGTGGCTGCACAACTTCTCATTCCTACCAACAGCGCACAAAGTGTCCTTTTCTTCCATATTGTCAGCAACACATGTTGTTCCTTGATTTTTGTTTTTAGTCCTTCTAACAGGGATGAGGTGGCATTTCATTGTGGTTTTGATATGCATTTTCATGGTCATGAGTGATGTTGAGCATATTTTCATGTGTCCTTTGGCCATCTAGATGTCTTCTGCCCATTTTTTCCCCTAAAGATTTTATTTATTTATTTGACAGAGATCACAAGTAGGCAGAGACGGAGAAGCAGGCTCCCTGCTGAGCAGAAAGTCTGATGCGGGGCTTGATCCCAGGACCCTGGAGTCCTGACCCGAGCCAAAGGCAGAGAGGCTTTAACCCACTGAGCCACCCAGGCGCTACTTCTTCCCATTTTTTAACTGAATTATTTGGTTTTGGGTGTTGAGTTGTAGACGTTTTCTTTAAATAAATAAATAAATATATATATATATATATATATAATATTATTATATTATATAATGTAATAATGTATAATATTATTATATTATATAAATATATATATATATTATAAACATGCTGTATACTAACCCTTTATCAGATCCATCACTTGTAAATATCTTCTCCCATCCAGTAGGTTATTATTCAGTTTTGTTGTTTCCTTTGCTGTGCTGAAGCTTTTTATTTGATGCAGTCTCAATAGTTTATTTTTGCTTTTATTTCTCTTGCCTCAGAGGTATTTCTAGAAAAGGTTGTTACAGCCAATGTCAGAGATCACTGCCTGTACTCTCTTCAAGGATTTTTATATTCTCAGGTCTCATATCTAGGTTCTTAATCCATTTTGAGTTTGTTTTTGTGTGCATTGAAAGAAAGTGGTTCAGTTTCATTCTTGAGCATGTTGCTGGCCAGTTTTCCCAACACATTTGTTGAAAAGACTGTTTTGCTGCTGGTCAGATATTCAGTCCTCATTTAGAAGATTAATTGACCATATAATTGTGGGTTTATTTCTGGGCTTTCTGTTCTGTTGATCTATGTGCCTGTTTTTGTGCTACTATCATACTCGTGATTATTATAGCTTCGTAATATAATGTAAAGTCTGAAATTGTGAGACCTCCAGTTTTTACCTTTTTCAAGATTACTTTGGCTATTTGGGGTCTTTTTTGGTTTCATATAAATTTTAGAATTATGTGTTCTAGTTCTGTGAGAAATGCTGTTGATATTTAGATAGGGATTACATTAAATCTGTAGATTGCTTTTGGTGGTATAGACATTTTAACTGTATTTGTTCTTCTGCAACACCTGGGTGGCTCAGTCTGTGAAGCGTCTGCCCTTGGCTCAGGTCATGATCCTGGGGTCCTTGGATCCAACCCCACATCGGGCTCTCTGCTCAGTGGGGAGCCTGCTTCTTCCTCTCCTGCTGCCACTCCCCCTGCTTGTGGGCATCTTTCTCTCTCTGTCAAGTAAATAAAATATTTAAGAAAATTTTAAAAAACAATACTTGTCCTTTCAATTGAAGAGCATGAAGTGCTTTTCCATTTCTCTGTGTTATCTTCAATTTCTTTCATCAGTGTTGTATAATTTTCAGAGTACAGTTCTTAAACTGTTTGGTTAAGGTTATTCCTAGATATGTTATTGTTTTTGGTGTACATTTTTCTGTTAAGTTTCTGGGTGCTCTTCCTCCTTTATGGGCTGTCTGTGAGGCTATATAATTGCGAATTCTTTTTTTTTTTTTTTTAATTTTGGGTTGTAAACTAATCTTGAATGTAGATTTGTTTATGGCAGTCTGTGAAGGCTTGATTGTGGAGACACCTCTCTGTAGAGCAGGTGGATTTGATCTTATTAATATTTTGGTTTGCCAGTGTAAGTTCAGACTCTGACTTTCTAGCATAGGCCAGAAGTTTGATTTTTTTTTTTTCTGTAAGTGACAATTTATTTTGTTTTTCATTCTTTTTCCCCTCCTAGAGAACCTTGATTCTGAGTGCATATTAGCCTCCTTCATGCCTTCTAGATCAGTGGTGGGAGATCTGTCTCCTGTCACTTGGGGCAGCCTCAGGAGAATCTGTGTAGAAATATCCCATGTAGTTCCCTGGTATGTGCAGAGGCAAAACCTTATTTTATAATTTTCTTCCATATTACCCATCATTGTCGGATCTTTTGGCAGAAAATGGTCTTATTCAGTCCACCATGTTGTCAGAACATCCTTAAGAATAGGTTACGAATTGAATTTTCTCTTTCCCCACGCATAAAAATTTTGTTCTAGATTTGGCTAACTTTTTCTTTCTTTTTTTTTTTTTTAAAGATTTTATTTATTTATTTGACAGAGAGAAATCACAAGTAGATGGAGAGGCAGGCAGAGAGAGAGAGAGGGAAGCAGGCTCCCTGCTGAGCAGAGAGCCCGATGCTAGACTCGATCCCGGGACCCTGAAATCATGACCTGAGCCGAAGGCAGCGGCTTAACCCACTGAGCCACCCAGGCACCCCGGCTAACTTTTTCTTAAATGGCTGGATTGCAAGTGGGTCATACAGTCCTGTATGGCATTGTGGGTCATACAGTCCTGTATCTACTCTGTAATTATAACATGAAAGCAGCATGCTTAATAACACAAGATAACTGACTTAGTCTGTATTCCAATAAACCTTTATCTATAAAATGAGCCACTGGGCGGGATTTTTCCTATAGGTCATATTTTGCTGACATCTGGTTAAATGAAATTTTTATTCTGATTCTCTAAACAGAAATCAGGAATATATGGTTCTTTATAAAAATATGAATTTACAAGAGTTTTTTTTAATGCATGCAAGAACAAATATATGCAAATGTGTATGATAGTGTCTGTGTGTGAGTATATGGTTATGGGTAAGAGTGTGTTTGATGGGGTTATGTGCATGCACCTGTAATTTTTCCTCAGCAGAAAGTCTATATCTTTTTTTGAATGTTTGAAAATCCAAGGGGCTCAAAAAATGTTAATATTATGCAAATATTTATGAATTCTGAAACTCAAGAATTCTATGATAGGCTTTTATCTTAACACACTCCCTTTGCAGAATAAAAATAAGTCACTGCATTTTAAATGACTTTAATACTCTGGTCCCCCTTTTCACCTGAATGTGGGCAAGGAAGGGAGAACAGGTGGGAAAGAAGTGAAAGGCAGTTGGATAAGACAAGATGAGAACGTTATTTTTGGATTATCTTAAAGCCATGCCATCACATTTAAAGAATTTACGGTCAACTTAGTGAACAAAATACTTTCTCTGTCACCAATTTAAACTGCTAATTTTAACCTCCTATCAGCAAAACCACATACTTGATGTTCAACTTGTGATGTAGAGTTCAAACCACCAATCTGGACTGACTGACTGTATTATTTTCACCATTAATTGTTGGCTCCAAAAATAAAAAAAAATTGTGCAATCATAGCTTTATCTTTTGAATGCAATGCATGCTTCTGTCTTTTTCCTTCTTTCCTTCCTCTCTTTCTTTCTTTCTCTTTCTTTTTCACTTGGGCTAAGATAGATCTACTAGTAAATGCAGATGTTTACTTCTGACTTTTATCCAAAGTTCCTGTTTAAGGTGGTTGAATTGGGTAGGTCATCACTGGCAGGTGTTTTTTTGCTTAAGTTGTTTCTTACAGAATAAAAGTAAATGAAGAATGTTCTAATAAGTTCTTTCTAATCCTCTGTTAGGATTTAATTCTCTGTGTATTCTTAGTTAATCATTAACAATGTGTCTATCTGCAAATCTACTTAGAAATATTAAACTAATATTTGAGTACAATATAATAATAGGTATTGATAAGGTTTAAAGATCCAACTTGAGCAGTCTGACAGTCAAAAGTAAGTTACATGTCAAAATATGAATATTAACTGTTTGAGAAAAATGAAATTTATTCTTAGAACAGTAAATTTCAGGAACATATCCAAGTTTTATAACAACCCAAAGTACAGCATTTATACATAATAGACCATGTAATATTTCTTTCTACACATTAAAAAAAAACTCATTCTAAAATTCTTGTTCCTCTGATTTCACAGTGGTCCTTCTAGAGTAATTACACTCAAGTTTTTTATTTTTTTGTTTTGTTCTTATCATTATTAAAACAGTATACATATTTTCAAAATACATATTTATAGTGGTACTGTGTGGCACAGTTGGTTAAGCGTCTGACTCTTAGTTTTGACTCAGATCGTGATCTCAGGGCCATGAGATTGAACTCAGCATTGGGCTCCTCGCTCTTCAAGGAGTCTGCTTCAGATTCTTTCTCTTCTCTTTGCCCCTCCCCTTGAACTTGTTCTCTCTCTCCCTAAAACAAGTAAACATTAAAAAAATACATATTTGTACATGTGTATATATGTTTGTGTGTGTGTGTGTGTGTGTGTGTGTGTGTGTGTGTGTGTGTGTATATCAATTACTAAACGCACCTGGACTGTGTGGACAAAGACTAAACAATCACCTGCTAATGATGATGTAGTTTTATTTATAGGGGGAAAAAAATCACAGTTGAATAATATGAATCCCTCATAAATTTCTTCCATTTCAGAAATGTGTAAAACACATTTTTTTCACTCTTTTTTTAATTGTGTTGTTATTCACCATAAAATACATCATTAATTTTTGATACAGTGTTCCCAGATTCATTGTTTATGTGTAATACCCAGTGCTCCATGCAATCCATGCCCTCCTGAATACCCATCACCAGGCTTACCCCTCCCCCTGACAACACCCTGTTTGTTTCTCAGAGTCCATAGTCTCTCATGGTTTGTCTCCCCCTCCAATTTCCCCCAATTCACTTTTCCTTTCCTTCTCCTAATGTCCTCCATGTTATTCCTTATGTTCCACAAGTAAGTGAAACCATATGATCATTGACTTTCCCTGCTTGACTTATTTCACTTAGCATAATCTCCTCCAGTCCCATCCATGTTGATGCAAAAGTTGGGTATTCATCTTTTCTGATGGCTGAGTCATTTTTTTCTTTCTATGCACTGTTAACCCAGCCAAGGTTGTCTGATCACCAGCTTCAAATTTATACACCCCAAATAAGCATTCCATATTTATGCTTTCCTTTTAAAGCTGGATGTATTTTTCTATTCAGATAAATTTGAAAACCTGTCATATTAGCCATTTAAGGGTCCAGATTAAAGCCATGCTTTAAGAAATGGGTCTGGGAGGGAAGGCTCAAAGGAAATGAAAGTCTTGGGGAAAAAACCAGAAACATTTAACCATAATCCCCCATTCTTGTTCCTCTATTTACCTACTAATTAATTCATCCTGATTAATGTTTAGTTATTACTTATGCAATGCTAGACTTTGTTCCAGAAGTAAAGATTAATAAAGTGAACAGAACAGACAAAAATCTCTACCATTTTGGAGCTTATATTCTAGTGAAAGAAGTCAAGTCCTACAAAACATGTACAATATAGTCATATGGTCATGAATACTGGGGAAAAATACAAATCAGGAAGGAGGATAAGGACATTGTGTGGGGAGGGACAGGGGAGACAGGAGGAACTAGTTGGGAATTAGGTCAAAGGCAGTGAAGAGTGTTATGGATTTGGGTTTCTTTGTGATAACCTACAGAAACGGGACTAAGGAGCACAACAAATTAGGCCTGATGTTCTCAAGGCTAATAATCATGTCCAAGACACAAGGAACCCCTTTTTGTAAACAGTTGCATGTCTGTTTATTCTCTTCTCTTTTTCAGTAGCTTGTGAGAGCTCATTTTTTTTCTTTTGTCCAACCATGCTTTAGTAGAAATTCCTTGTCAGTTCTTGGGCAGTAGAGGCCCCATTGCACTACTTATTGGGAGCAATACTTTCTGTTCCTGACCTTTTCTGTATAATACACTGCTATAAAGATTGTAGAAGGGGGTGAGATTTTTACACTAGACACTAACAATTAAGCCTGCCATGATTTTTATAGATGGTGGCAGAACATACAAGATTCCTGGGCCAGAGACATAGAATTATATTACTCCTGGCCGAGTGGGAAACACAGTGTGGTTAGGATGGGAGAGCTGGCAAACCTGCTTTACCTTTTCCCCAAAAGGAGACATTATCTTAAATAACCTAGCAGAGAAGTGTATCTGCCTCTATGTTGGAAAGAGATACTGTCTCTTTCTTTTAAGGTTGTTTTCTATATGAAACTTGGAAAAGATATTTGAGAACAAAAGCTGAGAGCAGCTTTTTACAAGATGTGTAGAATCACAAAAGACCTGTGGAGAATTGTTTCCCCACCAGCTTCTTACAACATTATAAGTGCCAAAACTTGCATGCTACCATTGAGATTTGTCATCCTGACTACTTTTCTCTTAGTCATCGTGTCTTAATCTCTGACCACTTCCCTGATTCTGTGGAGCTTCCAAATCCAGGATTCTGTACCTGTTATTTTCTAATAAAATTTAATTAAAATTATATTAAAATACAACTGACCTGCATCTTATAGAAATGTGATGAAGCAGAAGTTTGATTTAAATAGCTTCTCCTTTAATATTTTGGGGTGGAATATGCTTTATCTATTTTCTTGCCTTAAGGAAGGGTTGTGAAAAGTAATTTATTTTAGTGTGTTAATAATTGATAATGGATTGAATTAATTACCCCTGCAAGGACATTGTGTTTCAGCAAGGGTATAGTCATAACCAAAGGAACTGTCATTATTTGTACTAGCAATAAAGGTTAATGAAAAAGTTGTTATCTTTTCAGAAAGATAGATAAGATGGATAGGTCACAAAATGCTCTTTCTGATCCATCTATCTGTGGGACTCCATCTAATTTAATTTTTTTTAAAAAAATTTATTTATTTATTTATTTGACAAAGACCACAAGTAGGCAGAGAGGCAGCCAGAGAGAGAGAGAAACAGGTTCCCCACTGAGCAAAAAGCCTGATGCGGGGCTCAATCCCAGGACGATGAGATCTTGACCCAAGCTAAAGGCAGTGGCTTAACCCACTGAGCCACCCAGGCACCCTTAGACTCCATTTAATTTAGAAAAGGACTTCATCATGTGAGTATAGTATGCCACCTTAGCTGCCTAAAGCAGACCCGGTGACCCAGACCTGTTTTATCCAGGGCAGCTCTGCTTTCTTTGTTATGTGGTGGATCTCCACTAAAGATTTCTTCGAATTAAGAGCTTTCCAGCTCAAAAAACATTCGATTTGAAGGTCACTGGTCTAATTTATTGATGATTTGGAGCTGTCCATACCTGAGTTCTTGCCCCTTCCCTTTTAAACATCCCTTAAGTGAGAAGGCAGTATTTGGAACAGATTATTTCTACCTTTGTTTCCTATTAACCACAGGACTAAGTTTTTAAATCCAAACCTATCTCATTAATATCTGGAAAAAAATATTAGTTAATGGTGATGCAGCAGCTCTATATTCTAGAGAACAAATGTTTGATGGAATGTGTAAAAACATTTTAAATTATTCTGATCACCTGGGGAAAACATGTCTTTGAATTTACTTAAGGGGCATTTATTGGTCATTTCTATTATACATATTCATAGAAGACACATTTTCTGTTATATTTGATGTGACAGAATGCAGTGTCCATGAGTACTGGAAACTTGCAGTAATCTAAGAACATGACTTTGGAGTGTAGAGTCAAGTAGGATGTGCATAATTGGTGGAAATTTGCATTATGACTTTCCAGAAAAATTGGTTCTTCCTTCTATGATTGTATTCCCAAAATATTCAATTATTTCAACTCAACGAGGTATACCAAAGACCTCTGTTCCAGTGACTCAATCATTAAAACTGCAGGACAGAAAGAAACTTAATTGTAAGATCCAGTAGAGTTACTATTTCTCAAAATTAAAAAAAAAATGTTTTTTCCTTGGGGTATTATTTTTCATATGGAAAAAGAAAAAGGCATTAAAAAAAGAACAGGCTTTCCTTTTTCTCTCCCCTCCCTCAAGTAATCATTTTTAAAGTTTAAAGCTAACTTTAATTTTACGTTGTTTATTACTCTTAAAGAGAAAGGAACTTTTAATAATTCAGCGTCCATGTTTTTTTTTTTTTTTAAGATTTTATTTATTTGACAGAGAAATCACAAGTAGTCGGAGAGGCAGGCAGAGAGAGGGAAGCAGGCTCCCTGCTGAGCCGAGAGCCCGGTGTGGGACTCGATCCCAGGACCCTGAGATCATGACCTGAGCCGAAGGCAGCGGCTCAACCCACTGAGCCACCCAGGCACCCCATGTTTTTGATATCTGTAAAAATAGAAGCAAAATATTCCTAGTCTATAGTAAATTCTTCCTGGTCAGGGCCCTTACCTTCAGGGCATGTTTGCCTTTAGTCTGCATGATCATTTGCTAAACATGGAGTGATAATCTGTCTACTCTGGTTGACAGCATTGAGTCCCATCTTGGGCTAGGCTGCCTCCCCACAAGAGTTACATAAATAAATTCCTATCACTTCTTCTACTCCTATTAAACCCTAGGAAATCAATATGCTTCTCTGTGCATGTGGGCTCCCAGGAAGACTTCCCATAAAAACTGCCAAATAAATACTGCTCGATAACTAAGCTAGTCCCAGTTTCAAGCATGTGAACTTGCTGTTCTGGACCACACCATAAATGCAAAATGTTACTAAAAATTTAATGTGGATATTTTAAAAAAACCTACATACTCACAAGAATTCTTATAGATGGTCTCCATTCTCTAAAAAGTAAATAGCATTTTGCTTTTGTCTCATTGAGTCTTCTGCATATCTTTATGATTGCTCTTCAAACAGCTATAGTGAATTTATTTTAATATTTTATTTCCTTTTATTGTCTATTTAAGCCTTATATAGTGTTGAAGTTATCAACTTATGAAGATATGCAACTCTTCAGTCAGTTTTGGCATTTATATCTATCTAAAATTGTTTTTTACATCTATGCTTTAAAATTTACTAGTTTAAAATTTATATATACAAATATGTTCATTAAAAAATAACTTCACGGGATGCCTGGGTGGCTCAGTTGGTTAAGCAGCTCCCTTTGGCTCAGGTCATGATCCCAGCGTCCTGGGATCGAGTCCCACATCGGGCTCTTTGCTCAGCAGGGAGCCTGCTTCTCCCTCTGCCTCTGCCTGCTATTCTGTCTGCCTGTGCTCGCTCTCTCCCCCTCTCTCTCTCTCTGAAAAATAAATAAAATCTTTAAAAAAAAAAAACTTCACAATTTATAATTGTTCATTTGGGTTCCCTATTTTTTATCAGGATTTTGCCAAAAAGTTCACTATTTTTTTTTTTTAGATACTATAGATGACTGCTTTTTCCTAGTTGATTAATATGTTTCTGTTCTTTTTTTTAAATTTTGCACTAATTAATTTAAAAACTGTGAAATCCAGACTTGGAAGAAAATTTGTAGCTTTAAATTCATGTTAGAAATACTGGAACTGAGTTAGATACCTGTTTTATAGAGAAAGAAAGCAAACAGAAATTAAAATTAAAGATGGTGGCTAATGATACTGAAAACAAAAAAAGAATGGGTAAGTCAATTACAAAATTGATTTTTCAACATGACTAAGACAATTAAGAAAAATAAAACTAAAATCAAGATATTTAAAAGATACATTACTACCTATCACACATACTTAAAAAATGAGAAGATATCATGAATAACTTCCTGTCGATAATTTAAAAAAAAAAAGGGCATGTACCAACAACTCCTAGGAAAATACAGCTTATCAAAGTTACATGAAGAAAATTTAAATCTAATATTCCTGTAACTATGAAAGAAATATCCATAATCTCTAACTTTCCCTCAAAGGAAACTCTGGATTAAGGCAACTATTCTGAATAAATGAATGAGTAAGTAATACCAATGTTTCATAGACTATTACAGAGAATAAAACTTTAACACAAACTTTTCAGGTCAGCACAAACCTGAAAACTAAATTCAATTCAATACTAGAAAGATGTAAATACTTCCCAAGTTACTCTATGTATTCAATGTAATCACAGCTTTCCAAACTTTACTACATTCTTATTATAGAACTTGACAAGTGACATTAACTTGATATGAAACTTTGAAGGCCAAAGAGAGATGGGGGCAAATAGAAGATAAGGAAGATATGCTTTACTGCATATCCAAGTTTTGATAAAGTAGGATTTGGGGTCCTAAAAAGAAGAAATAAACTAGTGGAACTCAAAAGAGTTTAGATGAAGCCCGGGACATGATTTAAAGGGGAAAAAAATAAATGGTATTACAAAACATTGGGAAAGAATTGTCCTTTTCAGTAAATGGTGCTAGATCAATTGCATAACCTTGTGGAAGAAAATAAAGCTTGGTGTTCACCTTACATCACACACAAAATTCAATCACAAAAGAAATCAATAGGTAAAATGCAAAATAATTAAATTCCAGAAGTTAATACAGGTGAATATTTTCTGGTCTGCCGATAGGCCAAGATTTAATCAACAGGACATTCAAAAAAAGCACTAAATATAAAGGTAAAAACTGATAAATTGATCTATGTGTCAGAGCTATATCCCAAACCATTTGGAATTGCATTCTGTTTACTAATCAAAAAGTAGAAACAACCCAAATTCCCCTTAGCAGCAGGATGGGTACATAAACTGCATTTTATTAACAGAATGGAATACTATGCATTGCTAAAAATCAACAAACTGCTCCATACAACAGAAATGGATCTCACAGATAAAAATTTGAGTGCAAGAAGCCAGACCCAAATCTTATATGATTTCACTTACATAAAACAAAATGAAAATCTAAACAGTGGTACAGTGGTGTTTAGAGATCTTAAAGCTCTGAATAAATGCAAAAGAATAAATGTCAAAATATAGGTAACATTACATGAGATTTTGAGAGGGGCTATGGTACATGGAATACATTCAACCTCTTGACCTATGTGTCTCAGTTAACCGCATGTTCACTTTTTTATTTTTTTAAAGATTTATTTATTTATTTGACAGAGATCACAAGTAGGCAAAGAGGCAGGCAGAGAGAGTGGGGGAAGCAGGCTCCCCGCTGAGCGGAGAGCCCCATGTAAGGCTCGATCCCAGAACCCTGGGACCATGACTGGAGCCGAAGGCAGAGGCTTTAACCCACTGAGCCACCCAGGCGCCCCAGCATGTCCACTTTGATATATTTCATTAGGCTATAGAATTCTGTGTTCTTAATACGTTTTATTACATCCAACATGTAATGAGTTAAACAAAGAGAGCAGGAACAATGAGGCGAGAGGACAGAGAGGGGAGAGTCTCCATGTTGTACTCAGGGTATTAGATAGTATTTCTGAAAAACTCCTCTGAAATACATATGGTGTATTAATTTTGGTATATTTAAATTTGGGTTTCCAGGTCCTAACTAAACCCTAGTTCACCTTTACCAGTATTCAGAAAACTCTAAAATCTGGATTACTAATGTTCTGTGTTACCAACTAAAGTCACAAAAAGGACACAGGTCATCAATATCAAACATTATATTTGCAGTTTTGTCTGGCTAGTAGCCTTTTTCAATCCAGAGAAGTCCATGTTCCCTTGTTTGCTTCCCAAAGAACTCTTTTCAATACAGTTCTGAAGATATGAGTTAAAATGTTACCAAGAAGCACATGTGTCATCTTTGTTAAGTATAACAAAGGAGAAAACTTCCGTCCAGTCTGTCCGTATCTCTACACACAAATGAAATGATCTGATGACTACTTGATAGTATTTTGAGGGTTAATTATAATATCTCATTATTGGATCCACAACAATTACCTGAGATTTGGCACTTAATGACAATTTAATATCTTATTCTACTTATTTTAAAGCCCATTTTAGATGAAAATTCTTCCTTGAAGGAAGTAGCACTTAAATCAAAGTCTGTTATATAAAGGGATAAAAATTATGCTATTCTAGGGTTCATGTTGAAGGGCATGGGCCATAGTCAGAATCTTGAGCTTGGCCTCCATGATACCAAACACATTCTGACAATTTCATTCATGTGTTCTGATGTTAATAGAAATTCCAGTTTTTGAATAAAAATGTATATAATTAGTGTAGGTAATGATTCACTTGGAAATAAAAATTTACAGTTTTTCATGATCCACTCAGTTTTCTGATTGTCGTAAATGACTTACTCAGCTTCACATTTATCAGGTGACCCTCAGGAAATTTCAACCAGTTTTTAAGGATGCCAAGTTAGCAGCTTCATTCAAAAATAGTGAATTTTAAAATTGGAAAACTTGAGCTTTCTAAAACTCCATAACAAGAGGAAATATCTTCACTGGAAGGGGAAGTTTAATGGTTATTTGATTAAGGTACATCCAAAACTAGCAAAACATACTAATTTGTATTCTGTTCTCGTGAATACGACAGCAAACAAATTCTGGCAGAGAGTTTCTAAGATCATAAAAATCTTGCATTGCACTGAAAACTATTTTTGTCTTGATTTTTTTAAAAGCTGGCTTCACTCTTACTATTTATGTTTCTTTATGCACTTGAGTGGCATGAGGTGTTCTGTACTATACAAAGTTGGTTGAGCATTCTGGGCAGGCTACTGATGAAGATTCCCGGAACCTTTACTATGTTACTATTTAGCTCTCCCAACCCATCTCTCCCACCTAATTTAAAGCAATACTTTCTCTACAACCAGGGGAAAAGTGTTGAAAGGTCAAGGAAAGGGTGTGAAACCTACCTGTAATATAATTCACACTAGCATTTTGCAACATATTTAGACATGCTTAAAAATAGCTCGCCTATTCTTTCTCTATGGTGATCACAGTCTTGTCTTTTCTGGCATAATGAAACTAATTTGGCAAAAACAAGAGAGCTGGTTGATACTTTTTGTGTTCATACTGATTGAAGAGTAAACAGGGAGGCTGGATTTCTCTCAGAATTCTTCATTTTTCCAACTGTGGAGGAAGAAGAAAAGAAGACAATCACTGTATTTCCGAATTTGTATTAATCTCTGTAGTCCAAATACACAGGTCAGGGATCATGAATATGATGTTTGTCTTTGAGAGCATGTCTTTGTTCTCCTAATCAGCTTGTCGATAGACTTGTTCTACTAATTAATTCTTTTCTAATTTTTCTACTAATTAATTTTACTAATTAGTAATAGATTAATAGACTTGTTCTACTAATTCTCCTAACCTACTAGATTATTCTACTAATCAGCTTGTACCATTTGTACAATACGCATGTTCCTGTGACAGATGGGAGTTTCTATATCTCATCAATTCCATCTTCATATACTGCCTTTCACAGTCTCATAAGAATCTTCAGGAAATTTTCAAAAAAGAACTTCAGAAAGGTCTACCATCATGTAGCTTACTTTTTCCCACTTGGTAATGTACTGAAAACAGTTGTGCCACTCTCAATATCTGTGAGTACTTAATAACATTAGTTGTTTTTCTAAGCTTTATTTTTCCTGCTTTTAAATTGCAAACATGGGAAAACCCACTCCGTGGCATATCAAATATATTATAAAGATATAAAGATGTATTTATTCCAAAGTCATAGTTTTCTTCTTTTTCTTATAATCCTATTTCAATATTAGCTATTTTTTTAAGATTTTATTTATTTATTTGACAGAGAGAGAGATCACAAATAGGCAGAGAGACAGACAGAGAGATGAGGAGAAGCAGGCTCCCTGCTGAGCAGAGAGCCCTATTTGGGACTCTATCCCAGGCTCCTGGGATCATGACCTAAGCCGAAGGTAGAGGCTTAACCCACTGAGCCACCCAGGCGCCCCTCAATATTAGCTATTTAAAAACATTTATCTTTGAGCTCACATTCTTAAATTTCATTCTTAAATCTCAGAATTTCATTCTGCATGTACAGATGAGAATTCCTAATGGGAAGAACCTTTAAAACAAAATAATAGAAATATCAGCAAACAAAAGTCTGCAATTAAATCAACTCACACCATGGGTCTGCGGCATCACATGTGGATGAGCCGCTGACCAAGAACCCAAGGCTTCAGGTGACATTCACCCAGCAGATGATCATGCAAGGGATGGAGATATTAAGGCCTATGGGTGCTACTGGATGGCCTTTAAAAATGCAGTTAAATGCATGCATCACTCTTTTGTTTAATATGAGAATTACATGGAGCAACATAAAAGGGAAGCAACCTTTTTTCATTTATTATTTTGCTCTTTGAAAAGCTTGAAGAAAGTAAAACACCTTTTTAAAATTCCTCCATAGATGAAAATAGTTCTCATCTGTGGAATGATGTTTAAGCTTCACATTACCTATGTGAATTCTTCTTACTTCTCTTTTATCTGTTTCAGTATGCTTCCCTGACATTTATAGACCAGCAAATAGACTCCCTGTTGGCTAATTTAACATCTGCAGATTGTGTTTCTTAGGAGCATAAAATCTGAATAACTTAGATGTCCTAAAATTCAAGAAAGCTTGGCCTACCTCTGAGACCTCTCTCCTAGCCAGGAACACACAGAGTGAATTGGGAACCAAATGAGTGAAATAGAGTGACTGTCTGCATGTAACAGTTTCCAGAGATGAGCTCCCTAATAATTTACTGATGTATTTCTAGAATTAAAAGATGTTTCACATGCAAAGCATTCCTCCCTTCTTCTACTTGAATTTCCCTAACTCAGTGTAGATTCTTTAAGCACTATAAATGAGCACCTAGGAAAGTCTTTTGTGTGAGTGGGAGCTCTCAAGGTATTATGAGAAGTAAAATGAACAGAATATTCCAGAAAGTTGGTAATCTAATAGAAGTCCTAAAGTTTATATGCTAAACCACCATTAAAAGGTTCTATGTAAGCAAGTACATCCTATCAAGGTACAAGTGCCTGAGCGTAAGAGTAGAGGAACATTCAAAGTGAAATAGAATTACTCTTAGAGAAATCCATTCTTAAGCCAAGCATGAGAAGAAAGTGATCAGCAGAAATTGGGAAAGGAAATTGGCTACCTTCTAGTCAGCACTGATAAGGTAAAACACCTTGTTAAATGGCCTCATGGCTTCATTTATTTTGCCTTTTAATAATAACCGCATTTGGTTATTTTTGTTTATGAAATGATTAAACTGCCATCTCCATTAAAACCATATATATATATATATAAATTTTTTTTTACACAAAACTGTCATTATTTGTGTAAGATTATATTCTCAGAAATTGGCATTGCCTATATCTGGATTAGCCAATCAGTAGGCATTTGTTGAATTGTTTAACAACGGGTAGAGATGGGGGGGATGGTGCCTGGGTGGCTCAGTGGGTTAAGCCTCTGCCTTCGGCTTAGGTCATGGCTTCAGGGTCCTGGGATGGAGCCCTCTGTGGGGCTCTCTGCTCAGCAGGGAGCCTGCTTCCCCCTTTCTCTCTGCACTTCTCTGCCTACTTGTGATCTCTCTCTCTCTCTCTGTGTCAAATAAATAAATAAAACCTTAAAAAAAAAACCCGGCTAGAGATGGAAACAAGTAAGTCATAAGCAAGATTCACTTTATCAGGGAAAACTGCCCTCCCATTGCAGAAGTGTCGTTATCTTCCAGATTGGACTCACAAATGAAACCTTGTTCTCCAGTTCAGATATATTAATGCTTCCTCCTCCCTGAGGAATTTGAGGTAAACCAGTTAAAGTTTCTTTATGTTGATACAAATTGTTTTTGTCATAGAAGTGAACTCAGAAAAATATCAGTTTTTAATTATGAGCCCGTAGCTAAAATTCAAAAGAAATCAGAAACCGCATTGGTGGCACCTATCATTCCTAATGAATCACCAACAACACAGAAACATTCCAGTTATGACAGATACACTGGCAGACAAACTGAGTTTAAAGAACTCAGGTGACCAGCAAAAGCAAGCAAGACTGCAGAATAGAGAATCCTCCTTTCTGGTAGACTAGAAAAAATGATATTTCTAAATTAATAACTGCTATCAAATTCAAATGCAGCTCTTGAGTAGCTGGGAAGTGTTAATAAAACCCATTTTTGCTTTTTAAAGATATGGATGTTACTACACTGATAGAGAGCCCATTCTTTTTTTACCATAGACTTGAAACTTTTACATTCAATGTGATATAGTAGAGGTAAGCACAGGGTCATGTCTGGACCTGGATGGTCACTTTGGTATTCACAGAGGTGCTGACAATTGAACTGAGTTTTAGGAAGGTGTAAGACTCAGAGTAAGGTGTAGGTGAGGTCATCCAGACAAAAGAAACATCATGAGCAACACATATGTTTTAAGTAGGGTGTAGACTTGATCTGATTGAGTTATAAATGGTTTGCTTTGACAGCAGTGGTGAGTGTTAAGAGGTAAGGCAGAGAAATTAGGATGAATTTTTACAAACTGATTATATCTGTAGAAATAGTGCCAAAATGAAGAGATTACCAGAATACTGTCCGTATCTCCTCATAACTCTCATGTTCCTTTCCAGTCACTGACACATGAAAGGATAACCATAGTCCTGACCTCTAAAATACCTTGTTATTTGGTTTTGTTTTTTTATTTGTTTTGCATTATATGTGAATGAGATAAACAGTGTACTCTTTGGGTCATTTTTCATTCAGTTTCATTACATTTATGGGTTTCAGCTATGTTGTGACATGATTTAGATATTTCATCTTATTGCCATGTAATTGGAGTGACTATACCACCATTTATTTATCCGTTTAATTGCTGAAATCTTTTTGATTAGTTTCTAAGGTTTTGCCTACTTCAAATAGTGTTTTTGCTAGGGCGCCTGGGTGGCTCAGTGGGTTAACTGTCCAACACCTCTTGATTTCAGCTTAGGTCATGATCTCCTGGTTCGGCTGCCTCCCCACTCATGGGGCATCTGCTTGAGATTTTTCTCTCCCTCCTCTCTCTCCCTCTGCCACCACCCCCTGCTCATGCACTCTTGCTCTCTTTCTCAAATGAATAAACCTTTAAAAAACAAACAAACAAACAAATATTGCTATTACAATGAACATTCTAGTACATATTTTTGGAATGAATTTTGTGTGCATTTCTTTTAGGGATGACTATAGGAGTAGAAATCCAAGAGCACATGAAATGCATTTCCAGTTTTAGTAGAGATTGCAAAAACATATTTTCAAAGACGTACCAACTTATACTTTCTTCAGCAATACAAGAGGGTTATCATGCTCTATATTTTCTCTAAAACTTAGTATTTTTGTCATTATTGATCTTCACAAATATGGTGGATCTGTGGTTAGTACATCATGGTGGTTTTAACTGACATTTATCAACTGAACCAAAAACACTCTGCAGTTTCTGTTGTGTGTGTTTATACATAGTCTCTTCTACATTCTCTTTATAAGTGTTTTCTCAGAAATATTGGGAATATACTTCTTTACTTTATCCATTGGCTTTTTAACTCTCTCTGAATAGTTGATAAACAAAAGTTACTTCTACTATAATCCCTTAATGGTTAACATATTTTGCATCCAGTACAGAAAATTTGATCTTCTCTAGTGTCATCAAAATGCAGCTTTTGTCTCCAAAAGTTGCATTTCATGCATGCATGATATCTATTTAAAAACAGGGTGTTAGACCTTGGAGTTCACTATGTTGTCTTAATGCACCTTGGTTCACAGTTTAGATATTACAGAGAGTGTGAATTCATGTTTCTTCTGTCTTCTTTAGCCTGTGTTACTTTGAAGGAGTTTTCCAATATCTCAATTAGCAAATAAAGATATCAATAATTACTTCAGATGATCTCCTCTTCAGACCTGTCATCATATTCCCTATTTAATTTGATAATTATAGCTTATTATTTTTCCTTTGCATCTTTTATTTTTCTTGAACAAATGATTAAGGGGCATATTTAATTAGTACGTTGTGCTATTTAAAAAGTAAGGTTTGTCTTGTTTAAATTTCACAGCATACCTTTTTTATTTAATTTTTAAAAAAATACTCAACCTTTTGTTTTTAGTTATTTTTATTATGTTCGACTAGCCCAAATATGGGCCATCATAAGTATTTTTTACAGTGTTCAATGATTCCTTCATTACCTAGATTTACCTAGTCCTTAATGCTGCATGTGACTTTTAAAACTAGGACAAATAAATTTAAACTTCTTCTTTTTTTTTTTAATTTTTTATTTTTTATAAAACATATATTTTTATCCCCAGGGGTACAGGTCTGTGAATCACCAGGTTTACACACTTCACAGCACTCACCAAAGCACATACCCTCCCCAATGTCCATAACCCCACCCCCCTTCTCCCAACCCCCCTCACCCCAGCAACCCTCAGTTTGTTTTGTGAGATTAAGAGTCACATATGGTTTGTCTCCCTCCCAATCCCATCTTGTTTCATTGATTCTTCTCCTACCCACTTAAGCCCCCATGTTGCATCACCACTTCCTCATATCAGGGAAATCATATGACAGTTGTCTTTCTCTGCTTGACTTATTTCGCTAAGCATGATATGCTCTAGTTCCATCCATGTTGTCGCAAATGGCAAGATTTCATTTCTTTTGATGGCTGCATAGTATTCCATTGTGTATATATACCACCTCTTCTTGATCCATTCATCTGTTGATGGACATCTAGGTTCTTTCCATAGTTTAGCTATTGTGGACATTGCTGCTATAAACATTCGGGTGCACGTGCCCCTTCGGATCACTACGTTTGTATCTTTAGGGTAAATACCCAGTAGTGCAATTGCTGGGTCATAGGGTAGTTCTATTTTCAACAATTTGAGGAACCTCCATGCTGTTTTCCAGAGCGGTTGCACCAGCTTGCATTCCCACCAACAGTGTAGGAGGGTTCCCCTTTCTCCACATCCTCGCCAGCATCTGTCATTTCCTGACTTGTTGATTTTAGCCATTCTGACTGCTGTGAGGTGATATCTCATTGTGGTTTTGATTTGTATTTCCCTGATGCCGAGTGATATGGAGCACTTTTTCATGTGTCTGTTGGCCATCTGGGTGTCTTCTTTGCAGAAATGTCTGTTCATGTCCTCTGCCCATTTCTTGATTGGATTATTTGTTCTTTGGGTGTTGAGTTTGCTAAGTTCTTTATAGATTTTGGACACTAGTCCTTTATCTGAGATGTCGTTTGCAAATATCTTCTTTTGATTTTGTTAACTATTTCCTTTGCTGTGCAAAAGCTTTTGATCTTGATGAAATCCCAATAGTTCATTTTTGCCCTTGCTTCCCTTGCCTTTGGCAATGTTCCTAGGAAGATGTTGCTGCAGCTGAGGTCAAAGAGGTTGCTGCCTGTGTTCTCCTCAAGGATTTTGATGGATTCCTTTCTCACATTGAGGTCCTTCATCCATTTTGAGTCTATTTTTGTGTGTGGTGTAAGGAAATGGTCCAATTTCATTTTTCTGCATGTGGCTGTCCAATTATCCCAACACCATTTATTGAAGAGGCTGTCTTTTTTCCATTGAACATTCTTTCCTGCTTTGTCGAAGATTAGTTGACCTAGAGTTGAGGGTCTATTTCTGGGCTCTCTATTCTGTTCCATTGATCTATGTGTCTGTTTTTGTGCCAGTACCATGCTGTCTTGATGATGACAGCCTTGTAATAGAGCTTGAAGTCCAGAATTGTGATGCCACCAACTTTGGCTTTCTTTTTCAATATCCCTTTGGCTCTTCGAGGTCTTTTCTGGTTCCATATAAATTTTAGAATTATTTGTTTCATTTCTTTGAAAAAGATGGGTGGTACTTTGATAGGAATTGCATTAAATGTGTAGATTGCTTTAGGTAGCATAGACATTTTCACAATATTTATTATTCCAATCCAGGAGCATGAAACATTTTTCCATTTCTTTGTGTCTTCCTCAATTTCTTTCATGAGTACTTTATAGTTTTCTGAGTATAGATTCTTAGCCTCTTTGGTTAGGTTTATTCCTAGGTATCTTATGGTTTGGGGTGTAATTGTAAATGGGATTGACTCCTTAATTTCTCTTTCTTCAGTCTTGCTGTTGGTGTAAAGAAATGCAACTGATTTCTGTGCATTGATTTTATATCCTGACACTTTACTGAATTCCTGTACAAATTCTAGCAGTTTTGGAGTGGAGTCTTTTGGGTTCTCCACATATAGTATCATATCATCTGCGAAGAGTGATAGTTTGACTTCTTCTCTGCCGATTTGGATGCCTTTAATTTCCTTTTGTTGTCTGATTGCTGAGGCTAGGACTTCTAGTACTATGTTGAATAGCAGTGGTGATAATGGACATCCCTGCCATGTTCCTGACCTTAGCGGAAAAGCTTTCAGTTTTTCTCCATTGAGAATGATATTTGTGGTGGGTTTTTCATAGATGGCTTTTAAATACTTAAGATTTTCTCACATATTTAATTTTACTGATTCTAATTTGCTTCTGTTTTATCAGAGGACATAGACTGAAAGCGTGCTCTCCTTTGAAACTGAAGGACATTTGTTTTCTGGCCTAGGTCAGTGTCTACATTGGCAAATGTTTCATGTGTTCAAGAGAACTTGTATTGTCTAGGTATCAGATGTAGTTTTCTAGGAATACCATTTGGGATACAGTAGTCAACAGTGATATTCAGATCTTCCATATCTTTATTGCTATTTAACCTAGTTGGTCTGTCAATTACTGAGTGGTGTTGATTACGGATTCGCCTGGTGGTTTTGCCAAATCATACTTCAGCTATTTTGTAGTTCTGTTATTTGGGGAATACATAGTTATCAGTGTTAAGTTTTCTGATATATTGAGCCTGGAATCATTATGAATTGTCACTTCTGCCCTCTGGTAATATTCCTTGTCTCACTATCTATTTGTTCTTGTATTTAGACAATTATTCTAGTCATTCTAGCTTTATTACCATTCAAGATGCATAATATATAATTTTGCTTCCTTTTAGTTTTAGTGTCTTTGTGCTTTTCGATTTAATGTATCTTTGGTAAAGCATGTACTTGAGTTTAGATCTCAGTCTTCTGAGAATTTAGTCTTCTTACTTGTACTGCAGTGATTTAAATGTTTGAATTTTTATTTATTTTACGATTTTTATTAATAGACCATATTTTTAGATTAGGTTTTCAAAAACATTATATTTATTTATTTATTTATTTATTTGAAAGAGAGCTGGGGAGGGGCAGAGGAGGAGAGAGAGAGAATCACAAGCAGGCTCCACACCCCATGCACAGCCCGATGTGGAGTTCAATCTCACAACTCCGAGACCATGACCTGAGTCGATATCAAGAATCAGAAACTTAACAGACTGAGCCACCCAGGCGCCCCTAGAACCGTTTTAATTTCACCAAAAAGGGAGCTGGAAGTACAGTGAGTTCCTTTTATACCCTTCACTCCTCTGTATATGTAGTTTCCCACTATTAGTATCTTGCATTAGTGAGATAGAGCTGTTAAAAGGATGGGCCAATCCTGTTACGTTATTATTAACTAAAGTTTTTTTTTTTTTTAAAGATTTTATTTATTTATTTGTCAGAGAGAGAGCGAGCGAGAGAGAGAGCGAGCGAGCGAGAGAGAGAGCGAGCACAGGCAGACAGAGTGGAAGGCAGAGTCAGAGGGAGAAGCAGGCTCCCTGCGGAGCAAGGAGCCCGATGCGGGACTCGATCCCAGGACGCTGGGATCATGACCTGAGCCGAAGGCAGCTGCTTAACCAACTGAGCCACCCAGGCGTCCCTTAACTAAAGTTCTTAATTTACCTTCTTCCTATTGTCAGTTCTATTGCTTTTTACAAGTGCAGAACTACATTATCCACTGTTACAGTAACATACATGTACTTTGCCCTAAAAATTCCATTTTCTGCCTATTTTTTCCATCTGACCCTCCCCTCAACCCCCTAGCCACTGTTAAACTTTTTTTTTACTACCTCCACTGATTTATCTTTTCCAGAATGTCATACAGTATATAAACCTCTCAGATTGGCTTTTCTTTCTTTTTTTTTTTTTTTACTTAGCAGTATGTATTTAAGTTTGTTCCATGTCATTTCATGATTGGTTAGCTCATTTCTGTTTAGCCTTGAACATTATTCTATCACCTGGATGTGTCACAGTTTGTTTATTTACCTGTTAAAGGACATCTTGATTGCTTCCAAGTTTTAACATTTAAAAATGAAGCTGCTATAAACATTCCTATGTGAGATTTTGTATGAGATTTGTCTTCCAAATTTGTCCTGTATGCAAGTTTTCAGTTTATTTAGGTAAATGCCATGAAGTGCACGTGTTGGACTGTGTGCTAAGTTTTCTAAGAAACTGTCAAACTGTCTTTCAAAATGATTATACAGTTTTGCATTCCATCAACAGTCAGTGTGAGTTCCTATTGATCTTTATCCTCACCAGCATTTGGTGCTGTCAGTGTCTTGGATGTTTGGTGCTCTAAAAAGCTGTGGAGTGGGATCTCATTATTTTGTTCCTTTGTTTGGAGAGAGCGCGTATCTGCACATGTTGCACAGGGTAGGGGCAGAGGAAAAGAGAGGCTCTTAAGCAGGCTCCCTGTGGAGCACAAAGTCTGCATGGGACTTCATCCCACAAACCTGGGATCATGACCCAATTCAAAATCAAGAGTCAGAGATTTTCACTTTAAAAAAGTAAATAATTACTTTTAACTGCTTTTAACCAACTGAGCCACCCAGGCACTTGTCTCATTGCTTTAATTAGCAATTCCCTGGTAACTTAAGATGCTGAACATCTTTTCAAGTGCCTCCTTGCTATCTGTGTATCTTCTTTCGTAAGGGATCTATTCATATTTTATCCAAGTTTAGGTTATTTATTTTCTTAATATTGAATTTTAGGAATTCTTTATATATCGGATACCATTCTTTCACCATATGTGTTTGCACATATTGTCTACCGGTCTTTGCCTTTTCATTTGCATGACGGTATCTGTCTTTTTTTTTTTTTTTTTTTTGGAAAAGATTTTATTTTATTTATTTGACAGAGAGAGAGAGAGTGAGAGAGATGCCGAAGTGGGAACACATGCAGGTGGAGTGGGAGTGGGAGGCAGAGAGAGAAGCAGACCTCCTGCCAAGCAGGGAGCCCAATGCAGGGCTGGATCCCAGCACCCTGGGATCATGACCAAAGCTAAAGGTAGACATTTAGCCACCCAGGCACCCCTGCATTACAGTGTCTTTCACAGAGAATACATTTTTAATTTTAGTGAACTCTAAAATTTTTTTCTTGGATCACTCATTTTAGGATATAACAAAAAATTATCACCACACTCAAGATCATCTAGATTTTTTTCTGTTGTTGTTGTTTTCCCCTGAGTTTTATAGTTTAGTGCTACATATTTTAGTCTGTGATCCATTTTGAGGTAATTTTTCTGAAAGGTGTAAGATCTGGGTCTAGATTCATTTTTTTGCAATTTTGTGTTAGAGACTTAACTTACTTCATTGTCTTGCTTCTATGTCAAGGGTCAATTGAGTATATTTGTGTGAATCTATTTCTGGGCTCTCTCTTCTGTTCCATTCTTGTTCTTGATGTATTTGTTCTTTTACAAACACCACACTGTCTCAGTTACTGTTGCTTTGCATTAAGTCTCAAGTTGGGTAGCATCAGTCTTCCAGTTGTGTTCTTCCCCTTCCCGTTGTGTCAGCTATTCTGGGTCTTTTATCTCTTCATACAAACTTAAGAATCAGTATGTCAATAACCATAAAAAACTTGCTGGAATTAGGATTGTGTTGAGTCTGTTTATCAAATTGGGTAAAACTGACATCTTGACAGTGTTGAGCCTTCTCAAACATGAAAATAGAACATCTTCAAATTTCTTTAGTTCTTTGATTTCATTCATGAGTTTTACATTTTTCCTCATGTAGCTTTTGTACATTTTTTTTTTTTTTTAGATTTTTATGTGTTTCACTTGGGGTATGTTAATGTAAGTGCTACTATATTTTTAATTTCAAATTCTACTTGTTCATTGTTAGTAGTCCTATTCTTTTAATTGCTATCTTTAGAAAAGGTATTTTCTAACAATCTGTCTTTGATTTCATACTTGTTTTCTTCTAGTCTGTTAAGCCCATCTACTGAATTTTTGAAAATGAGAAGTCCCATTTGTTTTTAATTTTTATTTTTTGAGATTATATGTATGCATTTAGTTGCATATTTTAATGTGTTTATAATAGAGAGCATGAGCAGAAGGGGCTAAGGGAGAGGGAGAGAGAATCTCAAGAGTCTATGCTGAGCCCAGAGCCCCATGCAGGGCTTGATCTCATGACCCTGAGATCATGACCTGAGCTGAAACTAACGGTGGAATACAATTGACTGTGCCATGCAGGCGCCCCTTAATTTCAGATTTTGAACAACATATTATGTAGTGTATATTGCACATTTTGAACAGTGTATATAGAAGTTCAGGGTCTGTGCTGTCTCTGAAGAAAGATTTTCTTCTAGCATAGGGTTAATTTGAATCGACTCAAACTCCAGACTGGACTCCCCTGAAGATAATTGTAACTGATATCTCTGCTGAGATTTTCTAGTTTCTAAAAGCTTCTTTTTCTTTGTTAGATGCCCCCCGCCAACCTCTGGCCCTTCCCTGTGGTTGTATAAACTAGTGGTCAGCAAAGGATTTGGATAAATTTTACATGTAGATTTTGGCATTTACCTCACTTGATTTCCTTCTCCTTATGTTCTTCATTTAACTCTAGATTTGTACTCTGCTGCAAACTCTGTGCTCTGACATACTAAGCTAGGAAGGCTATAGCTTTCTGCCTTCCCAAGAAGCACATAGATTTGAGACTATAACTGAATAAAGACTTGCAGATTTGTTACTTTGACAATGTGGTTTCTTCTTTCAATTATAGACTCTTCTTTAGTTTTAGTTTACTTTTGCTTGCTTTTTATTGCCTTTAAGTGGACTTTTCTGAGGTTTTCTCTTGGAACATGAACTTAAATAAACTACATTTTGCTGATAGCGAAGGAGTTCAGGACATGACATCCCAACACATGTTCCTTTGATATGTAGATTATTTTGAGCTGAAGTCTTTCTCCAAATTCCCCTCATCTGCCTAAAGAGAGATCCTCGAAGGATCTCACTCATGATAAATCCCCTCCCTGGGTGTTTCATCACCCAGAGAAGGTTGACTATTGTCACAGAAAATGAGAAGTTGACACCAGTTTGGCAGAAACTATCCTATCTCCCATTCATTCTTATAAGGGCCCATTCATCATTGCTCAAAATCACTGGCATTCATCATTGCTCAAAATCACTGGCTCTCCCCTAAGGTGCCTACTATCCTAGGGAACAAGTTAGTGACAGTTTAGGTAGAGAAGGTGGTCAGAGTGACTGGAAGTTTGGTTACATTGTGTGGAGTTTGCTGATTGGGCAAATAAGTCAATACATTGGGAACAGTTGGATTTACACTTAGGTAATGCACTAACAAATGATTCACAAACGTGGCAGGGGCAAAGTCCAGTTTGAACCTTGAGATTTGGGGTTGGAATTGAAAATACAGGTATGAAGTCTTATCATCTTTTTAAATATACAACTTAACCCCAATTATTCATAGATTACATGTTTCAGGATTCGTTTGCTTACAAGAATTTATTTATAACCCCCAAATCAACCTAGTCTTTTCATAGTTAATTGCAGACATGAGTAGACTTGTAAAAAAAAAAAAATCAGAGTTGTCTAACTTGCATGTTGCCAGCTGAAGGCAAACAAAGCAATGCTCTTTTTTTTGTTTGCTTGTTTAAATGCCCATAGTGTGAACAAATTTTGTTTTTTCAGTCTGCTTAGTGCCATGATTTTCACATTTCTGTACTTGGTGCGGGGGCAGGTTTTGTTGCTTAAAATGGCTCCCCAAACATAGTGCTAAAAGTCTGTCTAGTGTTCTTCTTTTAAAAAGTTTTAATTAATCAACTTATTAACTTGTTTGTACCTAAGAGACACAGAAAAAGGGGGCAGAGAGAGAGGGAGAGAAAGGGGGCAGAGAGAGGGGAGAGAGAGAATCTTAAGCAGGCTGCATGCCCCACATAAAGCCTGAAGCAGAGCTCAATCTCACAACCCTGAGATCATGACTTGGGCCAAAATCAAGAGTTGGTCACTAAACCAAATGAGCCACCCAGGTGCCCTTCCGTCTAGTGTTCCTAGTACAAAGTAACTGTGATGGGCCTTATGGAAAACATACATGTTTTAGATAAGCTTTGTTCATGTTTAACTTACACTGTTACCATGAGTTATATGTTAATGAATTAATAATATATATTTTAAAAATAGGTTTTCGACCAGAAGCACGCAGGGAATGGTCATGTATTGATCAACTGGTGGAAATGTGACCAGAGGCTGCTAGAAAATTAACCCTCTATTCACAGGGACAATGATTCAGTGTTTCCTAATTTGGAACTTGCAATGACTTCATAGAATAAAGTCTATTTTTAATGCTATAAATAGTGAGAATCAGGTGTGTGTGTGTGTATTCACAGATGAGTATAGGCTTACTGACAGCCACTTACCGTTATTTTTGGCTTCTAAATATCATCTGCACTAACAAGACTTCTTGTCCAGGAATAACTTATACCAGAAAGTGAAAACGTGCTCAAAGAATGGTAAAGACATGTCAAAGTATATAAAGGCCTTCTTCATGGTTCTCTCACTGAGTATTTTCTAGGACAATTTGGCATCAAAATAATTGAACTATCAGATTATCCCCCTTTCATAAAACAGGAACTCATGAGTCCATACTAACACAAATATATATGGGAGAAAAGAAAACTCTTCTTTAATAAAATAATAAGGAAGTAATGCTAGGCATTAATAACTGGGAAAATAATGCTGGTGGCTGAAGCTTTGTTAAGGAACAGTATGCTGGTGTAATACTGAAATAGCTCTTCACAATGATGATTTTTAAAAAATATTTTATTTATTTGACAGAGATCACAAGCAGGCAGAGAGGCAGGCAGAGAGAGGGTGGAGGGAAGCAGACTCCCCACTAAGCAGAGAGCCCTATGCGGGGCTCCATCCCCGGACTCTGGGATCATGACCCTAGCCGAAGGCAAAGGCTTTAACCCACTGAGCCACCCAGGCGCCCCAACACAATTATGATATTACCACGGAGAAATCAGAATCTGGTTATGAGGAAACATCCTCCAGACCCAGGTAAAGGATCATTTTATAATGTGAAAACTTGCAAAAGTTCAAGACTGTTAAGGATATAAAAGTCAGGACAGATTAAGCAACTCTTTCCGACTGAAGATTTGTGAAACATGAACATCACAAGAATTTTCCTGGGTAAGGGGCTGGGCTAGAAATGGAGAAGGCACATTCATGTGATAGCTGGCAAAATTACAGTGAAGTCTCTGAACTGGAACATAGCATTGTAGGCATGCCGATTTCCTGAATGGGATGGTTTTATGATGGTACTGCAGAAGACTGTCCTGATTTTTTAGAAGGTGCACACTAGAATACTTGAACAATGGTAGGGCATTATAACAGAAAAAGATTCTCTTTTCTTTTTTCTTTCTTTCTTCCTTTCTTTCTTCTATGTTTGTATATTTGTATGTATGTAACATATCTATATAATCTATAATAGAGAGCAATATTTCTTAACCATTTCAGGGGAAATTTTTGAAATAATTTTTAGATTTAGCCACATAAGAAATTATTATATTCACAGCTTTTAGTAACTTAATGAGGTCACTAATTTGTAGATATAATACTACAGTAATAATTTTCACTGGTATTTTAAGTAGAGAGTGATATTGTTCTGTGGATGTGCTTATTTCAGCCAATTCATTAGCTTACTCTGTGTAGTTTACCGTCCCCATAAACAATATCCACTTTATGTCACAAAGGCAGGTAATCAAAATTATAGTTTTTCCATGCAAAAAAAGTATTCAATTAGATCTTAAATTCTTGTCACAATTTTCTTCTATACAATTTGTAACAAAGTAGATAAATTGTATATGATTTATTTAGCATCAGTTTCAAAGTTCCCCATTCTTAAAACTAAAGGCAACTTCTTGGGAAGAACTGAAAAGACTGTTAGGAAGAATTCATGTTTCTTAAATTTAATTTTGTTTCTTTGTACAAATTTTTAAAATTCATAAGGTAAGTTTAAGTTTTTGTTAAATTACTTAAGTAAAATCGAAGTTGATTTTCATTAATGTTATTGACAGTATTCAATAGCAAATTTTATCTCAGCCATAATCCAAAACAATATGAAAACAAATTAGTCTAAGACACAAATTTATAGGACTTTGAAAAAACATTCCTTATGGTGTGGTATCATAGAAGTGAATAGTTAGGTATAGTAATTACAGAATTACCATATAAAGGCTTTCTTTCCTTGAACTCCTTTTACAAGCTTGTGTATGTATAAAAAGTATTTTTATGCTACAAGTAAAGAATTTCTTTAATGTGAGACCTGTGCCTGGTTTTTGCTGCACAAATACCTAATTTTTAAGCAAAGTTGAGTTAGATGCAAAGGAATTTATTTTCAATTTAAGTAAATTCTACTCTTGCTTAGGATGCTTGTTAAACACAGCAGCTTGCTCACACATAAAAAAGAATGGAAAACATAACAAAATATTCACTGCTTTCTTATGAATGGCAAGATAGTCTTAACAGGAACTGTGACAGAAATACACTGCTGGCTTAGGACAGAGCAGTAATCTTAATTGGAGTGTCACGAGACTACGTACTACAGCTCACTGACATTTTCTTCTCTCAAAGTCCACTACTCTGGCCGAGCCAAAGGTTCAGAAAAAGGGTCACACTTGCTCAGTCTAGAAAGGAAGCTAAATGTATATTCTGTCGTGTAGTGCTTCCCATCTTTCAGTAAGATTTGAGACTTGTTTTCCTTCCACACTCTCAAGCCTAAGCACAAAAAAACAATTTTTGAGTGCTTTTTGGCAACATGATTTTCCATAAGATTTCATTTCCATTTAAATCAGAGGATTTTTTGGTGCCTGGGTGGCTCGCTCAGTGGGTTAAAGCCTCTGCCTTCAGCTCAGGTCTGATCTCAGGATCCCAGGATCGGGCCCCACATCGGGCTCTCTGCTCAGCAGCAAGCCTGCTTCCCCCCGCTCTCACTCTGCCTGCCTCTCTGCCTACATGTGATCTCTCTCTGTCAAATAAATAAATAAAATCTTCTAAAAAATAAATAAATAAATCAGAGGATTTTGCCATCTGAAGCCAAAACATTTTCTCCAAGGCCTTGCAGAGACTTGTTTAATTGGCTTCTGTATTAAAAATTGTCTCCTAAGACTAATACTGTAACAGAACTAACATGAGTTCACTTCTTGGTGAATTACAGAGAGTGACCATACTAGGCAAAGCTGTCATTCAAAGGATGTTTTTAGAAGGAAGGAAAATGATGGGGAATAAGTTACAAAGCTATGACCCCTCCAGTTAGGGGGAAGTGGGTTTCTTTTATTTAGGGTAAGATGAATGTTCACAGGGGCACCTGGGTGGCTCAGTGGGTTAAGCCTCTCCCTTCAGCTCGGGTGGATCGAGCTCTGCATCAGGCTCTCTGCTCAGCAGGGAGCCTGCTTCCCCTATATCTCTGCCTGACTCTCTGCCTACTTGCTATCTCTGTCAAATAAATAAATAAAATCTTAAAAAAAAAAAAGATGAATGTTCATAAAGGGGAGTGTTGTCATCACATGTCCAGGTGGATGTGATGTCATGCGTGAGTACTTGGGAAAAATGCCTATACCTGCATTATATGTTATGTTCGTGAGGTTTGTATTGCTCCTTGAGTGGAGATTTTAAAATTATAATGAAGCAGAGGTAGGATGAAAGGAAGGGGGATGTGGGCATGTTCCAAGAGACCAAATAAACTAGATGGGGACTGACTGATGAGCACTGGGTGTTGTATGTAAATGATGAATAACTAAATTTTACACCTGAAACTAATATTACACTGTATGTTCGTGAACTGGAATTTTAATGAAAGGTTGACACTAAAAAAATAAGCAAAATTAAAAATAAATAATAAACTACATGGGGTTTGGGGCTCCTTATCTCAGGTAGGGAATGCAGGGCCTTGCTTACCTCTGACCCAGCAGTTCTTTTCTACTCATTTAGTGTCTCTGATATGGCTAGGCTCTTTCCTCTTCTGATAGATTGTTCATTTTTTGCAGTCCCCCTTTCCCCTTAAAGTCCTTAACTACGAAGATTTTTGCTTTTTTTTTCTTTTTTGTAATTCTGACACTTTCTAGGAGTTCTGCAACACATGTGCTTGGGCAAGTAGAGTATAGATCGCAGAAAATAGCTGGGAGCTTAAAATGACTTTGTGTCATAGAATCTGTGTCTCCTTTATCTTTTTCTGGGGACCCTGAACTCTTTCTACCTCTAGTTTTTAAACTGACTCTTTATCTTCAAAAGCAGTAAGCAAAATCTGTCCCATTTTCTTGAAAATATTCCTGCGATGCCCCTTTTGGCTAAAGCATCCTCCTGCAAAATCTTCCTCTGCTACACTTTTGCTTTCTTAGCGGAGAATTTATGTTCTCTTTGTCCACATTTCACACCATTGTTAAATGTGCTCAAGTGAGCTGGTTCTTGAGAAATAGCAACTTCATGACATTATCTGGAATTATTTTTCATTTTATCATGAAGAATTGCTGACCCCAACATCTATGAAGAAAGTATTTCTATATTGAAATGGTCTCTACCCCTTACCCGCCCACCCCCCTTACTTTTAACAGTTGAAACATCTTGTGCCATCAACTCCGGACAGTACAGCAGAAATACTGGTATCAATACAGTCCTTCCACACAGGCATTTTGTTTCTAGATATAAGGACAGAAATAGTAAGTTGGTTTCTACCTTTGCTTATCCCAAGCAGTATTTTGCCAGAAAAAAACAAAGTTTTCTTTAATTTCACCATATTTATGAGTATTTTTATTGAGGTGTAATTGACATATAACATTACATTAGTTCTGACTATACAACATAATGATTCAGTATTTATATATGCTGCAAAATGTTTACCACAATAAGTAGTTAATATCAGTCTTCATACAATGATACAAAACATTTTTCTTTATGATTACAGCATTTAAGATTTATCTTTAGTAACTTTCAAATATGCAATGAAATACAATGTTATTGATGCTAGTCACCATCCTATAAAATTATAACCCCAGGACATACTCACTTCATAACTAGAAACGAAACCTTTTGACTCCCTTCATTCATTCACTTAACCCCCCACTCTCCTCTCCTCTGGCAACCACCCTCTGGTTCTCTGTATCCATGAGTTTTGTTTGATTTTGTTCATTTTTTCTTGGTTTTTAGGTTCCACATAAAAGTAATATTATATGGATTTCTCTTCCCCTTTCTGACTTATTTCACATGGCATTATACCCTCAAGTTTCATCCATGTTGTTGCAAATAGTAAGATTTTTTCATTCTTTTTATGGCTGAGTAGTATTCCTAAATACCTACATATCTATATATGGATATATAGTGTATGTATGTGTGTGTGTATGTATTCCTAATATTCCTTATATATATATATTCCTATATATACACAAAACACAGTATTCAATTATATATATATAATTGTATACATATATACATTTTATGTATGTACATATGTGTACACACACACCTTTACATCATCCCTATGCATTCATCCATTGATGGATACTTAGGTTGTTTCCTATCTTAGCTATTATAAATAATGCTGCAATAAACATAGGGGTGCAGATATCTTTTTGAAATTAGTGTTTTTATTTACTTCAGATAAATACCCAGAAGTGGAATTGCTGGATCGTATGGTGATATGATATCTATTTTTAATTTTTAGAGGAACCTTTGTAATGTTTTCCATATTGGTTGTACCAATTTATATTTCTAGTAACATTGCACAAAAGTTTCCTTTTCTTTATGCCAACACTTGTTATTTCTTATCTTTTTTGGGCGGGGGAGCACAGAGGGTGAGAAGGAAGAAAGAGAATCTAAAGCGGGATCCATGCCACACACCGAGCCTGAAATGGTGCTTGATCTCACAACCCTGAGATTATGACCTGAGCTGAAATCAAGAGTCAGATGCTTAATTGACTGAGCCACCAAGGTGTCCCCTTATTTCTTGTCTTTTTGATAATAACCATTCTGATAGGTATGGGATAACATGTCATTGTGGTGTTGATTTGCAATTCCATGATGATTAGTGATTTTGGCATGTTTTCATGTTGGCCATTTCTACCTCTTCTTTGGGAAAATATCAGTTCACATCCTCTGCCTCTTTTTTAATCAGATTTTTTCTATTGAATTGTATGAGTTTTTTTTAATATATATTTTGGATATTAGCCCCTTAATAAGATACAGGATATGAATGGGAGAAATTACTGCAATCGGTTGCCTTTTGATTTTTTTGATGGTTTCCCTTGTTGGCAGAAGATTTCTAGTTTGATATAGTCCCACTTGTTGATTTTTGCTTTTGTTCTTTTGCTTTTGGAGTCACACACACAAAAAATCATCACTAAGATCAGTGTCTTGGAATTTACCACATAGGTTTTGTTTTTTGTTTGTTTGTTTTTAATCTGTGTTTCATGGGTTCAGGTCAGGTTCCAGTCTTCAACCAAGTTTGAGTTGATTTGTGTATATGGTATAAGAGAGAAGTCTGATTTGCTTTTCTTTCTTTCTTTCTTTCTTTCTTTGCATTTTGCTGTCTAGTTTTACAGCTGTCATGTATTGAAGAGAATATCCTTTGTCCATTTTATATTCTGGCCTTCTTTACTATAACTTCTCATACATGCATGACTGTATTTCTCTTTATTCTGTTCCACTGATCTATGTGTTGGCTTTCTTGCTAACACCAAACTGTTTTGATTACTAGAGCTTGGTAATATAGTTCGAAATCAGGGAGCGCAAGGCATCCAGCTTTGTTCCTTCTTAAGATTGCTTTGGCTATTTAGGGTCTTTGTTGTTCCAGACCAATTTTAACATTGTTTGTTCTATTTTGGTTTAAAATTGCTGCTTGGTACTTGAAAGGGATTTCATTTAATCTATAGATGTCTTAAGGTAATATAGACATCTAAAAAATGTTAATTATTTCAGTCTATGAGCACAGAGTGTCTTTCAATTTATTTCTAATTTCCTTATCAACTGTATACACATTTTAGGAGACAGAACTATCACTTCTTTGCTTAAATTTATTCCTAGATATTTAATTCCTTTGATGCAGTTGTATATGGAATTATTTTCTTAATTCTTTTGGTAGTTTGTTAATAATGGAGAGAAACAGAACAGATTTTTGTGTATTCAATTTGTACTCTGCAGTTTTACTGAATTTGTTTATAAGTTCTCACCTTTTTTGGTAAAGTCTTTAGGGTTTTCTAAATATAAAATCATAGGTTCTGCAAATAGTGACAGTTTTACTTATTCTTTTCCAATCTGGATACTGGTTATTTCTTGTGTCTAACTGCTGTGGCTAAGACTTTGAATAATATGTTGAATAAAATTATCAGAAGAGCCTATAGTACTAGATACTCCAGGCTTGAAAATATAGACACACACACACATTCTTTCACCAATCATACCTTAATTTTTAAAATAACCCATTGCATGCCAGTGCCAGTCATATTTAGGTAATTCTGTGGTTTGATATTTCTTTAAGAACTCCAGGTATATTTAGATAAAGAAAAATAATTTGAATGATCATAATATTAGATCTGAAAAGTCAGAAGCTATACATTCTTTCTCTGCCAAGTTGTGCATTAATTTTCCAAACAGTAACATTTGTCAAAAAAGAAAAATTGGTCATACATATCTTTTTCTTTTTTCTGAAGATACATTAAATTGAAAATAAATGAAGTAAAAGAGTGTAATTTCATAACAAAAAAAAAAGGGGGGGGGGTGCCAGTAGTAAACAAAACATTTCAACACAGTTTTAAGTCCCAGAGAACAGATCAGAAAGGCTTGACCAATAACTGGGAGAAGAACAGAAGTTAGCCTAGGTTCTGATATTGTCCCATGGATAACCTTAGAGATCAGTATTTTGAGAAGCTGGTAATAAATAACTTGGGGCAGATATGAGACACAAAAGGAAACCTAAAATATGAGTGGAACAGTATTTCAAACAATAGACTTCTCCCCTCAAGTACTGACAAAATGTTTTCCACATAGAAAACTGTATTCTACTACCCAGGTAAAGAGAGAAATGAATGGCTGCAGGGTAGAAAGTTCTTCACATACCAGCACTTAGACACTCTAAAGCCTGCCCTATCCTCCAGTCACACAGGGAAGCACTGAATCTTCATTAGTCCACCCCAACACCATACACAGTGCTCCTGGATTATGCTCTCATGGTCTCCTTGTTAGAGATGAACAGAGAGTCAAGACCAACAGAGATTGGAGGAAAGCCTGAAACCTGGCAGAGGGAGAGCAGGAGAACAAGACGGATAAGCAAAGTCTTTCTCTAATGAATGTTCTCTTCAAAAAAAGCATGTAATGGAATGTGATGCTGTTCACAAGAAGTGAGAGACAGGAGGGTAATGGAAGGGGAGAAAAAATGAAACTATCTTTGCTGAATAGCAATTAGTAAAAAGGGCAATGGATAGTATTCCAAGAAAAGAGAAATGAATGACACAGAGTACGACGCAAGAGGGAGGTGCCACAGAGAATATCCCTTGAGGCTGTCCGACATCAGTCTGACAGGGCTTCTCAGAACCTCATAGTGAAAAAACGGTCTATATCAAAGAAGCATCCCAAACCCATGAAAATAGAAATCCTGGTACTGTGATGAAGAGTTGTGAAATTGCAGAAAAACTAAAGAAATTTAGAAGTTGGTTTTTTGTGTGTTTTGTTTGTTTTTTGTCTGGAGGAAGGAGAGTGAGGAGGCAGAAGAGGGTGAGGAAAGAGTTACTTAAGAAGAAGGGATCATTGAATTAGCATTGACATTCTCATCAGCAACACTGGATAACAGATGACAAAGGAGTTACTTTTGTTTATTTTTTGTACATTTTCTTTTTAATTTTGATAGATGATTTTAAACCAGCTATTCACTACTCAGTATTTTCATTTAAGTTTGAGATAGAATAAAAAAGTAATTTCAGACATCAGAAAACTTCTTTCCATATATCTGATCCTAGAAGGTTACTTAGATGTTTTAGCATTAGAAGGAAATAAACCATAAATATAAGGTGAAAAAAGAAGTGACATCAGAGTTCCAGTCCCCTGGAACAGCAGATCTGGAGACGGCAGTCAGTCCAACCTACAGAGGCAGGGCTGCAGTTTCCAGGAGAAAGGGAGGTGTTTGATGAACAAAAAGGAATATGCAAGAGATTCATCTTTATTTCTTTTTGAGTTTTTAGAACGATTTAAGACAGGCAATGTAAGTTGGGAGTCTGGGGAGAATCACAGGGAGAAAGAATTCTATAAGAAATAAAAGTTACAGAGCACTTTATGAATTGGGGGCAAAGAACAAAACATAAATTTTGTCAGAGTAAAACATTGTGTCCTGTTTTAACTAAAAAGGGTAACAACTAAATTGGGAAAGTGAGAGAGTTAAGAATATTTGAGAAATAACGTTTTACCATAGTAGAGAAAAATTAGTGAACTAAAATTAGTAATATAAGAACTCAGTTTTTAGGGTGCCTGGGTGGCTCAGTGGGTTAAGCCACTGCCTTCAGCTCAGGTCATGATCTCAGGGGCCTGGGATCGAGTCCCGCATCGGGCTCTCTGCTCAGCAGAGAGCCTGCTTCCTCCTCTCTCTCTCTGCGTACTTGTAATCTCTCTCTGTCAAATAAATAAATAAAATCTTAAAAAAAAAAAAAAAGAACTCAGTTTTTAGATAAAGGGCTAAAAGGGAATGGATTGGGAAATTTTTTTATTAAAAATCCTGCTGCCTTTTCTTTTTTTTTTTTTTAGCATTTGTAAGATTATTTTGATAATTCTTCAAGCCAAGTTTTTTTGCTACACCAATCACTAATATAATTTGCATTTTGTCATTTCAAAATTTGTTAACACTCCTACTTAGAGTGTCAAAGGCAGTGACAAATATCATACATAATTGAAATATCAATAAATTTAGCACAGAATGGTTCCCTAAATCACATCTTCCTATATTCTTCTCAAAACCCGTAGAGTTTTGTTTTGTCAGATTTACAGTCTCCTTTTCTTGCCTGGTTCTCTAGGATATACATGACAGCTGTTGTGATGTTTTGATTTTTTTTCTTTTTTAAAGATAACCCATTATAAAACATTTTGTGTCTTTCTATCTTTAAGCTAGAAGGCAGTCCTCAAGGTACAGAGGCATATAGCATTTCCTTCTGGAAGACTGAAAATTTCCTGAAAAATGAAGGCAGTTGCTTATTGAACAAAATAATCCAACAAAAACAGTATTTCATTTGCATAAGCCTCACACACTTTCTAGCATCATCCTAGAGTGTATTAATCAAACTCAGGAATCTGCTGATATTCCAGCAGCAAATTTAAAAAGAAAACTCAAATCAGAGACTGAAATCAGTCTGAATTAGCTTCGAAGTCTACTCACAACCTATGTATCTTCCAAATGTTCTTATTTTGTCCACTTCTGGTGTCTTTGGCAGGAACAATGTTCCACATTTCTATTTCTTGTATATGTTATGTAGTTATATGTAAATGGCCTGGTGCTGTTCCTGGCACAGATTAAGTCTATAATTCATGGCAGGGCAGTACAGTGGTTGCTGCTGTCAATAGTTCTGATAAAATTTGTCCTCATCATTGCAAAACCCAATCTTCTCCACAGAGCTTTTTATTTTTCCTGAGTGTTACTTGACAGATGGGGTATCACTAATTCTCCCTTCAAGCGTGGCTGCAGAAGAATCACCGGTAGATGTAGTTACACTGAAAGAGATGACATTATGAGGGATTCAAGGTTTGGTCACAGAGTAATGTAACTGCTTTCCTTATGGCACTGGTGAAATGCTTTCATAGCTAATTCCAGATGAGCTGCTACTCTGAAGATCTGTCATCCATGGAGAGTGTCAGGTAACTGATGACTTAGGGAGTCAACTCACGTTTGAGTATATAAGTTCTGCTGTGTCTCAAAGTGTTTGTTTTATACTCCTATTTCCCCAATGACCTATTACAGAGATCTACATTGAAGAGAAAATAGATACTAATTGCAGGCTTAAAAATTTACTCATAATACTCCTTAAACATGTAAAGGAAAGCTAGCATTTTTGTTTTCTATAAAGGATCTAAATTTGCTAGCAGTTTTCCATTTTGTTGTGTTTTAAAAGAAGAAAAAAAAACAGGTGACTTTTGAACAACAGATTTGGACTGCATATGTGAGTACTTATTCTCAGTATAGTACTGTAAATGTATTTTTTCTCTTCCTTGTAACTTTAAGATTTTCTGTACCTTCTTAATTATAAGAATGCAGTATAGAATACCTATAACCTAAAAAATATGAGTTTACAGACTGTTTAAGTTATCCATAAAGCTTCTTGTCAACAGACTTTTAGTAATTAAGTTTTTAGGGAATCAAAAGTTATACTTGGATTTTCAATCTTACAGGGGGTTAGTGACCTCAATCCTCACATTGTTCAAGTGTCAGTTGTGTAGTTTAACCTGCTAACATATGATCTTACATCTTCACAAGTATAAAAACCTATTTTCAATGATTTCGTCACTTTCAGATAAATATTCCGCCTTTCAGGTCAGTGGGTACATGTAAAGGTGCTTAAGTTCAAACTAGAATGATGTATCACCTCAACCTGTTGGAATGGCCATTATCAGAAAGATGAGATAAGAAATGTCAGCATGAATGTGAAGAAAAGAGAACCCTAGTGCACTGTTGGTAGAACTCTAAACTAGGGCAGCCACTATGAAAAAGAGAATGGAGGATCCAAAAAACTAAAAATAGAACTACCCTAGGATCCAACAATTCCACTCCTGGGAATATAGCCAAAGGAAATGAAAACACTAACTTGAAAAGATAGCTGCATCCCCATGTTCACAGCTGCATTGTTTACAGTAGCCAAGACTTGGAAACAACCTAGGTGTCCATTGATGGATGAATGGATGAGGAAGTTGTGGTCTATACATAGACAGTGGAATATGATTCAGTCACACACACACAACCAGGAAATCTTACCATTTGCAATAACATAGATGGACCTTCAAGGCTTCGTACCAAGTGAAATAAGCCAGACAGAAAGAGAAATACTGTATGACTGAAAGACAAATACTGTATGATCTCATATGTGGGACCTAAATATACAAGTAATCTAAACATACATAAAGATATCAGATTTGAGGATTCCAGAGGCGGAGGTTTGTGGGGAGGAGAAGTGGGAGGAAGATGGTCAAAATGCAAAAATTACCAATTATAGGATAAATAAGTACTAGGGACATAATTTACAACACGACTACAGCTAACACTGCTGTAGGGTAATTAGGAAAGTTGTTGGATTAAAACCATGAGAATTCTCATTACAAGGTGCACTTTTTTTTCTTTTTTCTTCATTCTTTGCTTTTTCCTGGATCTGTAGGAGATGATGGTTGTCAACTGAACCTCTTGTGGTCATCATTTCACTATACATGTAAATCACACCATCATGATGTATATTCCTTAAACTTACACAGTGACGGATGTCAGTTATTTCTCACTAAAATGGGGGAGGGGGAGAATTCTGCCTTTCCAATGCTTGCTTCTTATTCTCATTTTCTTCAAGATGAGGTCATGTCATAACAAGCCTTTCAATGTTCTTATAGTCACAGAGGTTAAGAAGGCCTTGAATCTCCTTTTGATTTTGAGCACCCCTCTCTCATCTTCGCCATGTTGTCTCTGGTGTAGTCCAGAATCTATGCTTGTGGAAATCAGTGAGATGTGACTTTCTGACTGGTCTTTGGGGGGAGAGTATTCAGGCATCGACATTTGGATTCCTTGGTGCAAACTGTCCTCAGTCCAGAAATCCTTCTTTAAATCTTTTTCAGCCTGACTCTGAACCTTGTAACTTTTCCATTACTATGTTAAAACTTCTGAGTATCTTATTTTATCATCACACATATTCTTTCTGGGCTTCTTACAGAGGATGTCATCTTACCTATTGAGCCACCTCAGCTGGTACTGTTGGATTTTTGTTTTACAACATGCTGGGTATCCAACTTTTGCGGCAGTACTTTTTAGTGCTTACTGAATTACATTTTCTAGGGAGAGGTACTATGGTGATCAACCTTTGTTGTTTTGTCTTAAATTCTTCAAATCCCAATTCTCTGATACAGTACCTATCCACAATAATTAGTAATAATTAACTGAATTAAACAAATCGTTAGTCAATTAATATGGTGGTCAAGCTAGTAAATTGAGGAATGGGAAAAAACATAGGATGGGAAATTGCAAAAAGGTAAAGAAAAAGATGTAATAAATGATTTTGATGTCCACAAAGTGTGAACTCACGGAGATTGATCATTTCCAATCATGAAAAGCGTGACCCATCTCTTCAAGGGTGAAACAGTGCTAGAAAAATGGCCTTCAAATATCCAGAAGTAATTGACATTGCAGGTGGCAGAAGGGTCATCAATGCTGATGGTGAAATTGTAAAAATATTTGGCAAGATAGGAGGTAGTGATAAAAGCCAGGAGCTTATTGGTGAAGTCATCAATGAGAGGGATTGCATTTTGACTGTTAGTTGCTGACACCACTTGTGAAAAAACTAGTGTCAAGGTTTGGTAACGATTTCTAGAAAGCAATTGCCCTCTAGTGGAGACAAAAGCATGGTCTGCAGTTAGCGTGGAAATCTACTCAGTCTTCAAACGAATTAGGAAAGTTAAAAAATGATACTCTCCTGTGAAGAGAACTGGAGGAGAAAGTAAAATTACAGTTAAGGCAAAGAATTAAACTGTTGTTTATAAAAATAATTGGTGATACAAGAAAAGGTATTTTAATAGCATACTGTTACCTTAGGCTTGTTGGAAAAGCCCAGGGAGAACTATGAAGATGGGCATACTGAGGTGGGCAGTTTGATTAAATAATGGTACAAAACCTAATGTGGTATCAGGAAGGTGAAATTTTCCTACAGTAAATGAGACAAAGAAAGCAGAAATACAGGAACAATTTCACAGTAGCATGGAATTACTAATGGCATGGAAAGGAAAGTGAACAATAAACAGAAATTGTGTTAATGAGAGTCTTGGAGGGGTAATGAAACTCAGACTATAAAGGTTTCGGTGCCCATGTGGCCAGATTGCTTAGAACTTGCGATAAGGCATCTCAAATTTTAAGTCATGAAAACATCATATGAAGCCTTGTTTTAGGAATAACCAGAAGCATCTGTGTTATGATTAGTGCTGTCCCATTCATTAATTTGATTTTGTAAATGAAGGGTTAATGAATTAAATGGAGATAGCTATCAATTTTTCTTAAACAATGCATTTTATTTTTTCAGATGCAGAATTTTTGCCAGTACTCAATAAATAATTTTAATTACCACTGATCAAACCATGAAAATCTTTATTCAACAAGTAAAAGTAAATTCAAGATTGCTATACATAAATGGAGCGACAGGTTGACCCCTAAAACCTGAAAAATTGATAAAATGGCAACACACAAAAACACTGACGTATGCAAAATACAAAGTATGTAACATCCACGAAAGGAAATCTGGTAAGATCCATTACTTAAGGGGCATCTGGGTGGCTCAGTTGGTTGGACGACTGCCTTCGGCTCAGGTCATGATCCTGGAGTCCTGGGATCGAGTCCCACATTGGGCTCCCAGCTCCATGGGGAGTCTGCTTCTCTCTCTGACCTTCTCCTTGCTCATGTTCTCTTTCACTGTCTCTCTCTCAAATAAGTAAATAAAATCTTAAAAAAAAAAAAAAAGAATAGATCCATTACTTAAATTATTTTCTAGACTCTGAGGCACCAAGGTGAAATTTTGGTTTCCAAAAGTTCTAAACAGAAATCCCAGTAACCTAGAAGATAGTTTCCAAGAGTTGCAGGCAACTCTTATTTTCTATTTCTTTCATATTAGTCCAGATGGGGAATTCTCCTCTGCCCTGTTTTTCATTCAAGTTGTTCTCATCTCTTTCAAATTTGTCACTTGGATAATATTTTCAATTTAGAAATGCTCTAAGAGATTCCTTCTTGAGTTCCACAGTTTCACTAGAAGTAAGAATGTCATTTTCCTCCCATTGTACAGATGAAAACAAAGTAGTGCATGACGAATTTACATTGTTGGTTCATATAAATTAATGGAGCCAAACTAAGAAATAAGCTTTCTATTTTAAGTTATGATATTACATATAACTTTTTACTTCTCTCTTTGATCTCTTCCATATATAAAATCTAGCATTATCTTCAAACTGAAATCACTTCTCTTTCTTTCTTTCTTTCTTTCTTTCTTTCTTTCTTTCTTTCTTTCTTTCTTTCTTTCTTTCTTTTTTTTTTTTCTTCCCAGGCCAACTTTCACAGACTTTCTCAGTGTGGCTTTCATGGACATCTTTTCCTATGTGAACATCGTTAGCACATAAAATGAAATTATTCCTCAGCCTTAATTGTATACAACATGCTATAATTAGTTCATCCTAGAATTATAAGATCAAATGCAAATTATAGGTTCTGCTTGGAAACTGAAGATTTTTCCCAATTCAAGGACTTGTCATAAATCTGCTTTCCTTTACTGTTACAATGCCATAAAATAACATCACTTTCCATGCTTAAATCACACTAGAGCAGAATGTAAAATAGTTCTTCAAGAGAGACATCACTATATTTCCTGTTTTTAAAATTTCCATTAAATTGTAATGGATTTTATGTGCTTTATTGTCAGAGAGAGCCATTGCTTCTCTTTCTCTAGAAGACAAATGGAAAGAAGGCAACAGGGCACAGTGAGCTAAGAGCCAAGAGATAAAGATGTTAATTTTCATTCTGGTGCTGGCTTCCTTAATAACCAACCGTGAGATACCATATCAGCCTCAGTTTCCTCAACAGCAAGTGTAATTGGAACAGCACCACTTATTTTGGCACTGTTCAAGGGGTCAAAGGACAGGACTTATTTGACAAATCTTTGAAAATTACAGAGCACTTTGGAGAAGGATCATATTAATAAAATCACATCTCTGCTCTATTTCAGCTCTCACTATCTATACTGAACTCCTCACAAAGATCATAAGGTAAAATGGAGTTCTGAATGTGAGTTATCAGCCCAAGAAAAAATTCTGATAACTTTATTCAATAAGTGATATATAAAGTATTATATTTGTGATGGACTCAAATCTTTTTGGTCAGTCCTTTTTGTTGTTGTTGTGCATTTAAGAGTGAATATCTATGTGCAGTAATTTTTGTATATAAATTATTCCACAATAAGCTATTAAATAGTAATAAATAAAGTAATAAAGTGATAGTTCACTTTAGAAGATTCAGAAGACTGAATCTCTAGTTTCTAGAATATATGCTCTGGAGGGCACCTGGGGGGCTCAGATGGTTCAGGGTCTGCCTTTGGATCAAGCCCCTCATAGAGACCCAATTTAGGATCTCTGCTCAGCAGGGACAAAATCTAACAAAAGAAATAACAAAGAGAACATTCTCACACTTGCTTCAAATCTTTAAATTCTTCACTTGCCTCTTTGCGGCCTTACACCTCGTGATTTTATTCAAGAGATTTGTCCATTCAGTGTCCTGCTCTGTTGCCATCCATAAATTACTTTGTGGAAGCCCCCCTTTCTGTTACCCTTCCCCTGCTCAGCTAAGCCTAGCTCCCATTCCTGCTGCGGTCTCCTTTATACTTTTTCATCCAGACTTAAAACTGTATGAGGTAATTATATATGTATTTCCTATATTCCTCAGGATTGAAAGTTCTGAGAGCTGGAAAGTTATCTATCTTATTCACTGTTGTTTTCCCCTGTGCCATCACATAGTAAAGCTTCCTAAAAATGCACAAATAACTACAACAGGTTATGAATCCATAGAATTTTTTGTATCACTTTAAAGTGGTAGCCAAATAAATTTAGAAGGTAGAGCTTACAAGATGAGTCTCCTCTAATTTTTTCCATAGCATATATTCTTTCTTTAAAAAAGATTTTATTTATTCATTTGAGAGAGCACGAGAGAGCATGAGCTAGGAGGGGGAGCAAAGGGAGAGGGAGAAGCAGACTCCCTGCCCCCTGCTGAGCAGAGATCCTAAATTGGGTCTCTATGAGGGGCTTGTCTTTTATTTTTTAAAAGATTTTATTTGACAGAGATCACATGTAGGCAGAGAGGTGGGCGGGGGGAGGGGAGTGGGGGGAAAGCAGGCTCCCTGCTGAGCAGAGAGCCTGATGTGGGGCTCAATCCCAGGACCCATGACCTGAGCTGAAGGCACAGGCTTAACCCACTGAGCCACCCAGGTGCCCCGTGATGTGCTATTTTCTGCCATGCTCTCAATTATCATGTATACAAGTCTTTGATGCTTTATGCTCTTGAGTCTCCTGGGCTAGGTTTTTTTGTTTTTTCTTTTTAGGTATTTATTTATTTGTTTATTTATTTTACCTTGTGCCAAGTACTTCACCATTTGGACATCTCGCACTGTTATCTACCTGTCAAACTGAGGTCTCAAATTCAACATTTCTGTTCTAAGACATGAGGTGATTTTTAGGAAAAAACAAGAGGCAAGGTGCAGGAATTACCATACGTTTTCTTAGTTCCTGACCATTTGAATTCTGAGTCAGCATCTTTCCCCTGATATTGAATAGTTCTCCCTTTACTGATTTTTGTAAGCATTGTGCAGTTAACTATTTTATGGCACCAAGTCAGGAAGAAGATTTACTGTGTACTATAAGACCGACTATGTATGCACTGGCTAGCTTCCCTTCATGATGCTTACGTGTGATCCTTGGCATTGTGTGAAAGTGAAAAGATTCATTGTTCACTTCTGTGAACTTCCATTTTGTCAAATTCATCTATATAATTAAAAGTTTTTACCCACTCACTTACCTCTGACTCCCCAAGAAATCGGGAATATGTTTCTCGGGTCTTTTAGTAATGGTGTTATTTTTAAGAAGTTAAAGGAATTTGAGAATCTGGAAATGCAAACTCTCTATACAGACAGTCAAATCAATTGTCACATATGCTGTTTTCACTGAAAATAATTAAGAAGTCAAGGGTATTTTTGGCCTCCCCCTTTCTAGTGCCCTTGCCCTTAATATATGTATGTGCACACACATACTCTTTACTGCTTTCATTCCTCAGTGCCCATGGACGATATGCTCCTGCTGTTTCAAATCCTTCTCCATGCACAGCAGATGAAAACTGCATTAAGACTGCTGACACTATAAATCCCCACGTGTTGAGTGAAATGTATGTGGGTTTAGGTCTTGACAGGAAAAGAAATTCAACACTGCCACTCAGTGATACAAGACTGTCTTTACAAGTACTACCTGCAAAGCCAAACCATCCTGTTATCAAATTTCTACTTAATATTTTAAATTAATTGGGGTGATTATCAGTTGGTTCTCATGGCTTTTGGAAGGCAGACATAGGCCTACCCAGCATGGGATCTATGGGCTGGTTCTCACTCAGCATTTAGGGAGACATACTTCATTCTTCAGTGTGTCCCATTTCCTATGGCCCACTGTTCTCTGCTGTGCTGAGGCAGAGCTGTTGTTCTGTATTATGAGTTGTATTTTCTATGTTGTCACCATCTGGAGGAGGAGAAAGAAAAAGGAAGAACTAACGTAATTTTTTCTCATCCAGTACATGTCCTATCTCCAGAGAACCCTAAGACTTTAAGGTATAAGGGATATCTAAAGATCAGAAAACCTAGATCCTTACTCCTGTTTGATGCTGGAATCTGCTCTGACAGTTTTAAGTAATGAGCTAATTTATTCACCAATGATTTCAGCCAAACAGGATTCATTAGATTAGTTCATTTACCCATTTTTTTCTTTGAATATTCATTCCATACTCTGAAGACACAATGGAGAAATAGCAAAAGCCCAGCTCTCATGAATTTTACATTTGAATAGGAAAAGAAAGACCAAAAGACAAAAATAATTAGCAAAAAGGTATGATGTCAGGTATCATTAAGAGCCATAGATGAAATAGGGAAAAGAATTGCTAAAGAGAATGAGGGAGCTCAATTTCAAATCAGATGATTAGGAAACACCTCACTGGAGAAGTGCCTGGGGACAGAAGCCTCGGGAAGTGAGTGTTATCCATAGAAGAGCTTTTTAGGCAAAGCCAAAACCCAAACCCAAACACTTATGGATATAAAAGCTCTTAGGTGTCTATTGTCTGGTGTGTTGGAAGAGCAAAGGTCCAATGTGGCTAACACACAAGAAATAAGGGAGATAATAACAGGACATGTGGTCATAGAGGTATTGTGATTAGAGGAGAATGATATGCAGATCTCCTGGGACATTTTAGGCTACTGTAATGGTTTTTGCTTTCTCTCTAGTAGGTTTTTGCTTTCTCTAGTAGGACAAGTCATTGATAGGGTTTAAAGGATGGAATGGCATTATATGATTGACATTCTAAAAGATGAATGTCTATATATTTATATATTTGTGTCAATATAAATATAGGTAAGGATAATTTCCCCCAGTTGCAGTGTGGAGAATAGATAATTGGATTGAAATCAGAATCAGGGAACGAATGAGGAGGCCATCACAATTATCTAGACTAGAAGCCCAGATGGCTTGGATCATATCACTGTGATGGATGTAGTAAGCTATTGAATTTTAAATATATTTTTAAAATATATTTAAAATATATTTTTAAGCTGATAGGATTGGCTGCCAAAGTGAATGCTGGGTATAAAAGAAGAATAATTAAGGAAGACACCAAGATTTTTAGCTTAGGCAGCTGAAAACAATATAGCTATAAGCAAGACAGAAGATGTCAGGAAGCAGGCTTTGGGAGATAGGATAAGTTTGCTTAGGAAATGTTGAGTTCAAGGTGTCTTTGACTACTTAGGTAAAGATAGTAGGTGGTATTGTATGGGTCTGGAATTCAGGGATTTAGGAGAGAAATCCAGGCTGGAGAATACTTTTAGAGTTCATTCATATTTAGATAATATTTAAAGTTATGGTTATCAAGGCATGGATTTAAGTAAGGGAGAAATATCCAAATAATGGGAAGCTAAAAAGAATAATTTCTTTTTAGAAATTTTTTCTAATACCAGGAGGGGGAAGGGAAATTTGGAAGGGCCCCGGAACACCACTGAAGAAGTATTTTTAGAAAATGGCTATGCCAAAAGCTACTAAATGTTATATGTCAGTTCTCTCAATTAAAAAAAGTGGGAGTGAATAATGTGTAAAATTCTGCTGATTTTAAAGGATGGCAAAAACTGAGGACTCCTGCATTTCGCAATGCGTTTCTAGGTGATTTTGATAGAAGTAGTTGTGGCATCAAAATCTCACTGGAATATTCTTGAGGAGAACAGGCTGCAGAGAATAAGTCTAACAATTACTTTATTAAATAGAGCAGAGAAAGAGTGATGGTTGGGAGAAATGGGGCCTGTGTGTGTGTGTGTGTGTATGCAAGTATGTTTCAAGATCGCACATATCACAACCAGATATTATTCTCTGGGAATGGTACCATATGAAAATCACCTCATTCCATCTTTGACCCTTCTGACTTTTACTTTATTTTAATCATCCACTAACCTCTCTCACCACCATCTCTGTTAAAATCTTCTTGAATTAGTGACCTTACTGAGTTATTTTTTACTCATACTGCCAAACCATCAATAAAGGTTTGGGTTGCAAACTCCAGTTTCATTGGAATATGGGAGCATCTTAACATCAATTCAAATGTCACTCTAAACAGGAAATACAGAGATCTAAGCTCCCTTTTCCTACATCTCAAAAAATAAACATTACAGGTAGTACAAGCCAGGGATGTCTCTGTTTTAGTCAGTAGTTTTGCTTCCTTACTAGTAAGTCCTACTTTTGGGGGCATAGTGGGAGTGTTGCAGTTGAGGTTCCTATGACTAAAAATATGAATCCATAATTATTTTAAACAAGCAGTTTGTAATTCTCTTTGTATTATACAACAAAAGAAATGTTTGTGAGGTACCTTTTTACACTGAAGATTAGAATGCACCAAAAGGTTTTCTAAAATATAGAAGGGACTTGGCAGTATCTACAGTTTTTGTCAATAATTGTTACAAACAATGCTACATAACAAACCACTTACTAACCTATGTACCCAGCATTCATGAGGTGGAGAAATGCTGTAGACTCTTAGTAGATGGGACTGCAAAGTCACTTGGCAGACAAAAATGGGAAGGTGTGAAAAATAATGCAATCCATTTTTTACCATGCTATTGCAATTTGCTGTGTTTTTCTAACTGGCTCAGGATATATCCTAAGTAGTGACTATTAAAAAGAAAAATGATGGTATGAGAAGTAAACTAATATATTTCTAATTATTAAATACAGAATAATGTTGTGATTGTGAGAAGTTCTTGAAAATGGAGAGTTCATTATCTCAACCCCTTGACTCAGTTAACTATGTGTCTGTAGACAAAAGTATTATTTTTTCATTGAATTTAGGATAAAGGTTTATATATTTATATACATTTTTTGGTCTGCTTCTCCCAGTAAACTGAAAACTCCTCAAAGACCTAAACCATATTAATTTTGATCCCCAGAGTATCAGTAGCCCTTAGCACATGATAGTACTCAGTAAGCACACGCTGAAGGAAGAGGGAAGAAGGGAAATGTTGAGTAAGCTGAAGACAAACAAAAGGAAGAGAGAAGAATGATAGCAGAGGGGAAAACAGAGTAGTGGGCTCTGAGGTGAGAAGGAATGTGTTATGCAGACCCGGAAGCAGTCTGTCCAGTCCACTATGATTTGCTGACAGGAAAAGGGCAGAAAAGATCTAGAAATAATCCATACATTTTCAATAGTTTCAATGGCAGTGACATTCTACTGATATGTTCTATAAGATAAAGTTATGTGACAAGATTGCTCTTAGAAAAAAAAAAAAAAAAAAAAAGTAGTCTGCTGTTTCCCACAAAAGTTCTAGGAGGATATGGCATTGAACATATACCCTCCCAGCTGTACCCACATTTCTCTGCCACCTCTCCTGTGCCACCCACCTCAGGGAGCAGGGCAGGTATGGAGCTCGGAGCTGGCTCCAGGGAAGAGCTGGTGCTGGTCTTTCCCTCTAGCAGAGCCTGGACAGGGCTGTTCAAGGGAGCTTGACTGGGACTGTGTGTACAAGCTTGACTGGCCCTCTGGCAGATAAGGAATTACTGGCGGCCTGGGCTGGGTCCTGGGACTGCTTCTGGCTTTGGGAGAGCTCTGAGCTTCCCCACCCCCCAAGCTCCCACTGCCCAGACAGGCCTCAGGGGAAAGGTCTTTGTCTTCCTTGTAGAAAATCAAGCACATCACATCCCACCAAGGACATTGTGATAACTGAAAAATGTCTTCCCGAATAACAAATTCAGATCCATAAATGGTGGGACAAAACCTCTTCTCTCATAAAATCAAGTGAAAATAATATTTTAAAGTACCAAGAATGATATAATTATATGAAAATATAATTGGAGACAAAAATCTGAAAACCAAATAGGCTGATACTAGGATTTTCAGGAAGAGAAAAGAATTGGGCAGGCTATCAGAGTTAGCTAAAAAACGACAATTTCCCTGACCTCAAGAGAAAACCAGAGACATACACTCAAAGAGCAAGAATATAAGTCCCAAGAGAAGTCTGCCCGCCTTGTTCTCCACCGAATCCCCAGAGAAAGAAAAGTACCGCACATAGTAGTTCTAAATGGATTTTTGCCTTGAGAATTAATAAACTTGAAATTTGCTTCTGGCTAAATTTGGTTAAATGACATATAATCTACTTAGGGTAAAGGGGATCAAGATGGAGAAAAAAGTGCAACTGTAGTTAAAAAATGAAACAAAATGAACATTGGGGTTTTCTTCAATATGCCTCAACATTTGACTCTTAACCAAAAGGTACTAAATTATTAATGATCACTTATATAGGCCATAAATATCAGTCAGTTATGGTGATGCCATAACAAACTACCAGAGTCAAAAGTGATTGGAAGGTATATTTAGACTAAATTTAAAAAGGCTTAAACAAAAAATTTGTAATGCTCATATACTTGGCATGCAGTTGTATGAATAAATGTGTTATTTTTTAGCAAAGAAGTTCATTTTTAATATAATACTTAATTTCCTTTTATAACCTCCAAATACTTGTTAAATGTCAAGAAATGGGCTTTCTGTCAGCATAAAGCCATTAATGCTATGGGACTGGAGACATCAAGGAAAAAAAATGAATCCCTGTTGTTTTACCCTGAGTAGAATATCTCATATCCCTTGCTGAGTGAGAGAGGCAACAGGCTAACAGGAGTAAAAACTGAATTTCATGATCTCTGGGTGACTTTCTGTATGTACAATGGTATGATTTTCTATTGATGACTGTGGTATGTAAGGATGATTGCTGCTTCTTAAATTCTTGGAAATTTTACAGAGCAGTTTCTTCTCATTCTTTGGGATTTTAGTAACATTAACACTTGTCAAAAAATCATAGATCATTATTTAAATATTTTTAAGTGAACTATTTTTAGAAAATCCCCAAACACATACTGCAAACTGTATAAAGAAGTATTACATCCTCCTTTTCTGAATATGTTTGCCAATAATTCCAAAAAATTTTGTATGACTCCCATTTCCTTGGTATATAGGAAAGTATTAAAAAAACAGCAACTTTTCACAGGTCTCTCAGAACAATAGGCATCTCCTTTATAGCTTTTATGGGACAGAATCACTCCTATCATATTTTTAACATGGTTCCAATAGTAAATGTTTATAGACTTCTTTTACTCCCACCAATTTTTCTGTATCACCCATCACTGTATGATGCTAATTTATTATAAATGAACTGTCCCACTGGAAGTATGAGTGTGCAGCCCTGCCAAACTCAGGAAGGCCGAAAGAACATTTTATTGGTACCATGTACTTACCTGGGGAAGAGTGGCTACATTGTTCTATAAAAAAATCTCTAAGACACTCAGTTTATCACATTGTTTGGAGTACAGGCTGTAACTTTGAGGTTTGTTTTGTAAAAACATGCCATGCAGTATCACTAGGCAGAATGAGAGAACGATTATATGGCAAACAAAATGAAAACTTTCTTGTTTCTGATCCTTTGGAATCCTATTCCACTATTGATGAGGGAAGAGAAGGCAAGCTGAGTACAAAGCACAAGCTGACACCTGCACCCCCCCCCTGCCCCCCATTCCCCCCACCCCCGTGTGAAGGAATCTTCCTCAACTATCTTGTTGTTAATACCTTGCTGGAGGGAAAAACCTTGAAAATGGCAAGGCCTCTGGTATTTGGTTTCTTGTAGGTCCTCTTTAGCATGTGAAAATTCTTCAGGAATCTCCCTTTTTCCTTACTTCTACCAACCCCATAGTCTGTAATCAGCCACCGGTCACAACTCCAGTGCAGCAGGTCTTTCTGTCCATGGGTCCTGTTCCTGTGCTTTAATAAACCACCATTTGGCACCAAAGTTGTTCTCAAGAATTCTTTCTTGGTTGTTGTCTCCGGACTCCATCCCACCAGCCCTCACTTATATTCTAAAACTTCATCATTTGGTGCCCAAACGTGGGGCTTTGAGTCTTTACATCTGGACACTGAGCTTTGGTGCAAAATTGGTGAGTAATTTCTCTCCTCTTCCTTGACTCTCATTTCAGGGGCTTTTCAAGGAGTGTGGTCTTATTGGAACACTTGCATGTTGACTGCTCAGGCTGTAATCCTCTAGCCCGTGGCTGCTCTAAGGGAGAAGAAAGCCTGCTGTTTGGCTGGCAGTTAGTACCCTGACCAGAATGGTAATAAGACCCAGAAACTTGATGCTCTCTAGTTATACCTGTTCTTATACAAAGTTGTCTGTCTTGGGCATGGAACAGCCACCTAAGTCACGAGGATGGCTGCCAATCTTAAGACTTCTGTGTGAGGTTTCCTCCTGATTGATCTAATGTGATCCTTAGATCATATCCTTGGTCTGGCTGCTTCCAGCCACAGGATCTCCACTGGGAGCTGGCTGAAACCAGTACCGACTGAATGAAAACCCAACCCGGGACATTTCTTAGGGAAGTTGGCTCTCAGAACCACACAATGTCACTTAGACCATTGTTAGGTCCGTAATCAAAGGAGTGAGACTGATACAAAGCAAAGGTCAAGCAAAGCTTTATTTCGTGCCAAGCATCGACAATCAAACTGACCGGTCAGGGCCATCTCTTACAACGGGGAGACCCCTCCCAGCCTCACAGACTTTTATAGAGGTGGTTGAGCCTGGCTACACACAGGTGGCCAATGAGATTGCAATACACAGAGAAAACTGCGCAGTCATGCTAGGTCACACACCAATGGCCAACTGAATTTCACTTTACCCTAGTAGATATATGCGGGCCCCACTGATTGGATTTCTCCACCTGGCCTGACCCACCCTTGCATCTGTGCTTTGCAAGTAAGTTCCTATGGGAGGGGCAGGGTCAATCTAAGTTCACTGCATAAACAACAAAATGGCTCCCTCTGGCTAAGTAGGCCCTTACAACCATGATGGATTTCAATCCTTACTGTTTCTTGTCAGTGTCCTTTACTAACTACTTAAAGCTACAAAATTCGGTAATTTCCCCTTGTAAAACTTTTTAGTATTTTCCATGGGTTAAAATGGCAGGGCAGTACGCAACCTACGATGGCCTGGCAGGGCACGATATTTCAGTCCATTCACTAGGCTCCCATCTGTAGCCTAGGATGCAATGAAGAAGGGGAGGGACACTGACACCCCTCCAGGGCCTTTTTTGGTAGGAATTCCTTCATGGGGAAGGCAGGCTCATGATCACTAGTGATGTCTTACTTGAGGGATGCATGCTTCTGGTCACTTTTGACACAGGAACCTCTGATGTATCCTGCATGGGGAATGCCAGCCAGGAGTTGGGGCAGGGGGGATTTGGTAATGGACTTTCTTTACTTTTCTGGGAGCATGGCCTCAGTAGGCTTCTTTAGTTCCCAAGGACTCTACCTTGAGGTGCCTTTTTAAAAACCCACTGGAAGCAAACTGCATTGCAAAACTTAGGAAAGGACTGAGATCCTGGAACTCCACATGGCCTCAGTGGGATCTGTCAGTTAGACCTCCTCCACAGAAAATAGGGCAAATGGATCTAAGGTACCCTCATTCCTCATACCTATGCCTTCACTGCTTTATACTAAGACCCTGACCCAAGAGCCTCCTGCAGAATGTGTTTGCCCAAATATGTGTGGCTGGTAACCCCTGTCCTGCCTTGTTGGATGATAATTATGTAACTAAGCCACCTCCTGGTAAACCCAGGTTGCTGGAGGATACATAGGCATCCCTACCAAAGGGGACCCTGACCTTTTCTCTATTTGTTCCTCCTAACAGATGTGGGGGCTTCTCCCTCACTTCTCCCTCACTCATTTTCTGGGTTAATGGCTATAACTGGAGCCAACTGGGGTTAGTCTCCCTTGGGATGGAAACATTAAGGAATATTCCCAAGTAGCTGTCAAAACTCCCTTTGTTTCAGGGACATTCCCTGGCCCGGCCTGGACTGCCTAACCTCTCCCCCTGAACCTTGTTGGCAGGAAAACGTGTTTGCTCTCTGTTGGAGTTGAAGAGCTCTGAAACTGGGAACACACTCTGTGCCTTCTGGCAGCACTTTGTCTTTTCTGTCTCCCTCTTCTGTTTCTACACCAACATGGGTGCGGCCTGGCCTGCATAACTGGCCTCTAGACCATCCTTGGTGCCTCCTCCTCCATGGCTCCTCCTCTCTTCACTGTCAGGGAATGAGCACACCCCCTGGACCTAACACCTCCCACTCTAGATTACCCCACCCATGTCTCAGGTAAACATTCACAGTGGGGTGGGCCCAGGTGGAATGTCCATCAGCATTTAAACTAAGTTAAGTTTGTTGGTTTAATTAAGATAGACACGTCTTTAAAGTTATCAGCACTGAATGTGACTCTTACTCTGGAGGTTTGCTGAAAGCCAAATAAGCTAATATGATCTCTGTTGCAATTTGTTAGCAAAAAAAAAAAAAAAAAAAAAGAAAAGACTTGGTTCATTGTCTAAAAGTTTTCATGGGTAATTTTTCAGATAGCTTTCAAAGTCTTTGGACTTGGATGATAAATGGAATTAAATTCATTGAAAGTCTAGGCATTTTCCAAATAGGATAAAGTACGAAGTCATTAATTACTAGATATAAGTCAGTGCTTTTGACTTCTTATTGCAAAGAAATGAAGGATATTTAAATCTCTTGGTAAACATGTTTTGTGCTTAATGGAGTCACAAGTTTGCCATGTAAAGAATTCTGATGTAACGTTCACAATTGATTACTCTTTAGTCTTTGTAAGAGCCTACTTAGCCAGAGGAAGCCATTTCATTGTTTATGCAGTAAACTTAGATTGACCCTGCCCCTCCCAGAGGAACTTAACTTGCAAAGCCCAGATACAAGGGCGGTCAGGCCAGGTAGAGACACCCAATCAGTGGGGCGCGCGCTCATACTGTCTCCCTAGCTACCAAGGAGAGCGGGCCCCTCCTTATGCCAGTTCTGACCAAGGCTAGTTCAAATATCTGCTAGGGTAAATTGTAATTCAATTGGCCGCCTGTGTGTGACCTAGCATGACTGTGCAGTTTTCTCTGTGTATTGTAATCTCATTGGCCACCTGTGTGTAGCCAGGTTCAACCACATGGCCTTTACTCTATAAAAGTTAGTCTGTGAGGCTGAGAGGGGTCGCCTCTTTGTAAGAGATGTCCCAGAATGGTCGGTTTGATTGTCGATGCTTGGCACGAAGTAAAGCTTTGCTTGACCTTTGCTTTGTATCAGTCTCGCTCCTTTGATCATGGACCCTAACAGTCTTCACTGGAGATTAAGGTTTCTAAAGAACACAAAATTCTAAATGTCTGATGGGAATGCATTGTTGTTGAAGGTAAAAGGTAACTTTGTCCTAAATAAGATGGCTGTTTGGAAAGATGGCTTGGGACAAAATCTGAATGCAAAGGAAAGTTGTAAAAGGTTTGTGAAGGGAAAATTTTGGAATGGAGTTTTAGGTGTGGTCAGAGCGGACTAAGATTAAAATAAACAGATTTTAAAGTAAACTGGTATAAGATTGAAAGTCTGCTTTCTCTCCTTTCGAATTTTGCACCAATGACGTCTCGAGAATTCTTTCTTGATCATCGGCTACCACAGAACCTCACTTATATTCTAAGACTTCATCATTATGACTAAATAGAAGGGCTAAAGTAATACCTTTGGTAAAAACAGAGAGACATATAACTCTTAAGTACGGGAGCGCGCAAATAGAAGATCCCACAGGGAACTTTGGCAAAATGCTCACACAGTTTATTCTGATTAAATCTTAGGGGCTTTTTTTTTGGGTGGGAAATGTTTGTTGAGACTGTTCTTTTCTTTAGCATTGTTGTGCCCAAATTTTGAGACCCCCCAAAGACGACCACCAGAGTCCAGAGTCAAAGCCAAACAGCAAGGGTCGTTTATTATGAGTTCGAACCCGGACCTCCGTGCACATGTTGCCGGTGACGCTAAGAGGTCCCGAGCTCAGGATCACAACACTTTTTATACACTATTTTTGGGGAGGCAGGGACTTAGCATACATCAAAGTGATGAGGGAGCAGGAGGCTGGCTGAGGACAAAGCAAAAGCTGGTGCCTTGCACCCCCCCTTCATCCGCTCCCCTCCATATGTGTAGCATTCCTCAGGCACCCCTGACTGCCATAAAATGATAAATAGTTAACTTGCTGAGATCACAATCCTGCAAGACAGGAGTCTCCCTTGGTTTGCAAATGTCCTTGAGATTACAACAAAGAAGTTACCTTATTAATGGCCCAATTTCCAAAGACACAGAACTCAGTTCCTCAAGCCTAATGTCACCCTCCCCTCCATAAAACACCGAAGGAGGTGGAAGTAGAAGGAAAAGTAAATAAAGTTAAATTTCTTCTAAACCTAAATCTCATTAACAAGGATGCTTGATAGCAGGAATGTAACATTCCACCAGACTTCCAATTGTCTTTACTTGATAGCAACTAAGCCTTCAATATCCTGATAGTATTCTTTGCCCCAATAGCCCTTCTGGACACCCCTTTGTCCTCACCTACCCAACTCCTGTGTATATAACCAGCCACTCCTCACAACCCAGGGCAGCAGCTCTTCTGCCCACGGGTCCTGTCCCCGTGCTTTAATAAACCACCATTTTGCAACAACGACGTCTTAAGAATTCTTTCTTTAGTCATCGGCTCCGAACCTCCTCACCCCACTGAACCTGACTAAGGTTCTGGGACTTCATCAATAGTATCTTGTAACAAATTGCCACATACCGCGGGAAAATCAAAAAGGAACTCTATAATATGACTGGCGCGCTACAGAGTGGGAAAAGGTTGGGAATGGATTATTGGTTAGGGCAAAGGGCTCTTCAAACAAAGGGTCATTCTTCAAACTGCTGAGTTGGCGGCGCTAGGGTATGTGTCACCTCAGGATTGACCGGGGTCTTCCTGTCAAGCTGCGGGTCACCGGATGGTTGTTATCTCTCAGGCCAGAGCCGGATGGGGGATCTGGGAGCAGTCATTCTGTTACGTCCAATTCCGGGTGGGGGTTTCTCTGGCGTCAGATGGCTGTTATCTCTTGGCCCAGAGCCGGACCGGGGGCCCGGGAGCAGCCATTCTGTCAGGCCCAATTCTGGGAGGGGGATGTGTGGTTACAGAGTGTCTATAGAAAGTCTGCTGGTATTTTTCCATCTCCTCATGGGTTAGCAAGTGAAGGTACAGAAGCAGAAATAGCGATAATGGTTATAATATAGGCATCTCAGCATAATGACATTGAGCGCTTTCCTCCCACTAAGAGATTTGTTGTTGTTGTTGTTTAAAATTTCCATCTAGTTTCATTTTCTGGTTCAATGATCAAGAGTTCCCTAGATAGCCCCATTTCAGCACCTAATGCCCTGCAGGCTGATCTCCAGTGGAGTTTATTTAATCCAAACAACATGAAACTTTAAGCTATACAGTCACATTTGGAAAGGGCTTGTAATTTCATGTTTTATTTATTTTTTTTAATCTCCCTTTCATAGAAGTGATGAAGTTCTAGAATATAGGTGAGGTTCGGTGGGATGAGGTTGGGGGCCGATGACCAAGAAAGAATTCTTGAGACATCTCTGGTGCAAAATGGTGGTTTATTAAAGCACAGGGACAGGATCCATGGGCAGGAAAAGCTGCTGCCCCGGGGTTGTGAGGGGTGGCCCATTATGTACCATGGAGTTGGAGGACCTAAGGAAAAGGGAGGTTTCAATAGAACTTTCATATGCTAAAGAGGACCTACAAGATACCTGATACCAGATGCCTTGCCATTGCCAAGGTCGGTTTGCCCTCTAGCAAGGTATTAACCTTAAGATGGGTGGGAGATTCCTAAAGAAAGTCACAGTTGTTCCACCCAGGAGTGGGGTGGGGGAAGGTTGGAGGGTGTCAGCTTTTGCTCTGTCCTCAGCCCGCCACCGTCTGTTTCCTCATTAGAAACACTATACCAATTAATCAAGATTCCTGTTTTTTTTTTTTTTAACTCAATCCAATGCATCCCTTCCAAAAACCAAACTCTGAACTACTTTTCTCCCAAGTATTTCTAGAGAATTCCAGTTGCTATTCCTTTCATGGATCTTTCTAAATTTTCCACTTCAGGTCCCTGGGCAAATGCCAGAGCCCTGGGGAAGATTGAAATTAACCACTACTCCTGTTTAGATCCCTTTCCTCTTGTCATAGGATTTTTTTTTTTTTAAAGACTGACATTTATGAAGACTTCTGCATACCCCTGTCCTACCTGTGCACCAATACCACCAGCCTGGATGGGACACTCCACAACTTCCTTTATGAGCAGTGGAAAACTAGTGATTGCCCCCCATTAAATATCCCAGATCAAATTAGACTGTCCACTTAATCTAACCTAAGAAAGTAATTGTTTGCATTTGGGGTTCTGTGAAGTGCCCAAGGTAACTGCGTGCCTTCCTAAATGGGTGTGATAGGTCCGTGATCAAAGGAGAAAGACTGATATAAAGCGAAGATCAAGCAAAGCTTTATTTCATGCCAAGCATCAAGAATCAAACCGATTGGTCGGGGCTGCCTCTTACAGAGAGGGTGACCCCTCCCTGCCTTACAAACTTTTAAAGGGCAAAGGCCATGTGGTTGAGCCTGGCCACACACAGGTGGCCAACTGAATTACAATTTACCCTCTAGTAGCTATTTGAACTAGCCCATCACCTTGGTCAGAATTGATGCCCAAAAGGCGGGGCCCACACTCCTTGGTAGCTAGGGAGACAGTATGCGTGCCCCACTGATTGGATGTCTCCACCTGGCCTGACCTGCCCTTGTATTTGGACTCTGTTACCTGGGACTGGTTTCCTGGACTTGCTTTTAAGTAAGTCTCCTGGGAGGCAGGGGCAGGGTCAGTTTAAGTTTTACTGCATAAACAACGAAATGGCTGTTCAACTGAGATGGAGCTGCTTTGGCTAAATAGACCCTTTTTTGTCTTAAAATGTGACCTTGTATAGGACTAGTTAGAGCCCCGGGGTTTAAATGCATTTAAACTTTGTGCCACAATTTAGATGACAATATGGACATAGCCACCATCTCTGCTTCATTATGATAAGAGAATTTCTGGTATTTTTTGCCTGCTATTCAAAAAGTGAATAAAAAAGACAAATCAACAAGAGTGGAGGAAAGTTGACAAAGAAGTAGAGAGTGGTGGTCTGAGTCTTATGAAAACCAACTCTTACCTTTCGTGGCGTCACAGTAAGGATCCACCATAGAGCAGGGCCAGGTACTGCTGGGGTTAATGGGGAGCAGGAAATCAGCAATACCTGGCTTGCTAAAATGTAACGCAGAGGGCCCTGGGGGTGATGGAAGGTTTGGACTGAGGGCAGAGGCCTTTAGAATGCCCTGGCCTGCTCCCCACTCTGCTGTTGGAATGCTGTGGGGAGGGGCCTTCCCCAAAGCTTTGTTAGTCCAAACAGCTCCCCGTGATCTAAGAGATGGATGCATTGTCCCCTAGGCTATGTTTGGCAGAACAGGTGAACAGGAAGATTAGCATATTGTATCTTGCCCGGAAACAGCTCCTCCTAGTGTCAGTGAGAGCCCTTGTTGAGAAACAGTGGTGAGGATTTGTGATTATCCTGAGGGGCCCATAAAGCAGGAGCAAAGAAGGGCAAAGGGTCTCTCCAAGCATTGACTCCCTTGCCTTGCCTCTCTGTGACAGCCAGGTTTGGAGTAATCTTGAATTCATCAGTACAGGGATTGCTGTCCATTCCTGGCAAGGTATTACTTTTCTGAAATCATGTGTTCTCATGAATTTTTTGAAGTATAATCAATATACTGTCTTATGGGAGTTTCAGGTGCACAATATAATGGTTCATCAATTCTGGACATTACTCAATGCTCACGAGGAGAGGTGCACTCTTCATCTCTTTTATCTATTTCAGCAACCCTCCTTTCCTCTGAGAACCAACAGTCTTTTCTGTTTAAGAGTCTTTTTTGTCTATTTGTTTGCTTCTTAAATTCTACATATGAATAAAATCATATATTTGTCTTTCTCTGACTTATTTCACCTTGGCTTATTTCCTCTGGGTCCAGCCATGTTTTTGCAAATGGGAAGATCTCATTCTTTTTTATAGCTAACGAGTATTACATTGTACATATATGTCCCATCTACTTGATTCATTCATTGAGCAGTGCTCATCAACAAAACAAACAGGCATCTCCTCAATGGGAAAGATATTTGCAAATGATCTATCCTGTTCCTGTCCAAAGCAGCCCCTGGTCCCCCAGTTTAAACCCACCTCCCAGCAGTCAGCGTGGCCCTGGGCACCTGACTGCCTGCAGTCCCCTATGAAAGCTTTGTGACCCCATTGCCCGGGGCCCAGAGTTTCAAGCATGAGCTCATCTGGATTCACAAGCATGAAATAAATTTGAGTACTCCTACTTCTCAAAAGAGTCCCTTGATCTCTTGCTGGTCTGATTTTCATTTTTCTGTAACAAATATCCAAAATGTATAAAGAACTGATACAACTCAATACCAAATAAAAAAAATTCAATTACAAATGGAGAGAGGAGCCGAATAGACGTTTTTCCAAAGGCAGCATACATATGGCCAACAGAGACATGAAAGATGTTTAACATCACTCATCATCAGGGAATGCGAATAAAACACAGAGAACTGCCACCTCACACCAGTCAGAATGGATAAAATAAAAAACACAAGACGCAGCGAGTGTTGGCAAGGATGTGGAGGAAAAGAAGTCGTGTGTACCACGTGGGATTGCAAACTGGGGCAGCTACTAGGAAAAACAGTACAGAGGTTCCTCAAAAAAATTAAAAATTGAAATACCATAGGATCCAGGTCTTCCACTAGGTAGTGTTTACCCAAAGGAAACAAAGCACTTATTTGAAAAGATACAAGTTCTCATGAATTTTTGACTAATAAGTTATTCTCTGAGAAGGGTTCAGGTGTATTAGGATTCATCAAGCTAGCAATCCACAGAGTTGTCAAATGAATGAGGAGATTCATTGATTACACAGAACTTTGTGGAAACGGAGTTCCCATATATCTGATGAATAAGACAGTTACTATGTGTTGCATATGTACACACATGCATCTGCTTATGATTTAGGATACAGACAATTTTTGGTGACATTAAAAATGTTTGGTAACAAAAATATTAACACATTTTTTATTAATAAATACCGATTATAATAAAAGGGTTTTATTTCTAAAATTAATTTTCAATCTATAAAAAAGTAATGTACCTAATAAACACAGATACTATCTACAAAATCAGCTTGTAACTCTTAGATCACTTTGACTTTCTTTCTTGCCAGTCATCATCATGTCTAAAAATAATACATTTGTACTTCTAATTCTTGATCTTTCAACTGGAATTTCTTTTCTTTCATTTCTTAGGTTGGATCCACTGTTTGCTTATTACTTCTTGGCTTACCTTTTGAATTTGCCAGAGCACAACTTGAAGCAACCTCCCTAAGAAGGGAGTGTAAAAGAGGTAAATTTTCTGAGTTTTTCTGTTTGAAAATGTTTTTTCTACATATGAATGGTTAAAAGTTTGGTGGTTATATTGGGTCCCCAATGTTGGGTCCCCCAATAATGGGTCTGTGATTAAAGGAGCGAGACTAATACAAAGCAAAGGTCAAGCAAAGCTTTATTCCGCACCAAGCATCAAGAATCAAACCAACCATCAAACAGACCTGTCAGGGCCACCCCTTACAGAGAGGGCAACCTCTCTCTCCCTCACAGACTAACTTTTATAGAGCAAAGGCCATGTGGTTGGGCCTGGCCATGCACAGGTGGCCAATGAAATTGTAACACACAGAGAAAGCTGCACAGTCATGCTAGGTGACCAATTAAATTACAATTTACCCTAGTAAGACATTTGAACCAGCCTATAACCTTGGTCAGAATTGGTGCCCAAAAGGTGCCCAAAGGGCAGGGCCCATACTCCTTGGACAGTATGCACCCCCACACACACTGATCGGATGTGTCCACCTGGCCTGACCCACCCCTGTATTTGAGCTTTGTTACCTGGGACTAGTTTCCGGGACTTGTTTTTATGTAAGTCCCCCGGGGTCGGGGTGGGGGGCAGGGTCAATTTAAGTTTTACTGCATAAACAACAAAATGGCAGTTCAACTGGGGTGGGGCTGCTCTGGCTAAACAGGCCCTTACAGTTGATGAAAGTACATGTTGAATCTTTTTTTAATTGGTTTCTAGGTAATTGACAGTACTTTTGAATATTATTTATATTATATTGAAATATCTTTTATTATCTCCACTTTACAAATTCTTTGCTTTATTTCAATCCTTCTGAAATTTCATGATGATGTCTTTGTATGAATCTTTCTAGAAAGTATTAGATTCTCCATTTAGCCTTTTTTTTCTGTTTCTCATTCTCTCTTATATATCTATATTCTGAAATATTTAGTTAACTCTATATTTGATTTGAATTTTTAAAAATAATTTTTTCAGTCATGCTCAAAAATATGATCCAGTGCATTCAAGAAATCTATGTAGGTCTCTGAATTGTTGAATTTTAGAGACAAAACCTTTTTTTTTTTTTCAGGGGACATGGAACCTTAGCTATGACCAAAATTAAAAAGTAGTAGTTGTAGTCTTTGCCCTTCCTCCCTACCTCCCCTTCTTCCTCCTCATCCTACTGTTGGTGATGATGTAATGCTGTTGGTACATAAATTAATACAACCTTCCTGGAGGACACTTGCTTAGTAGAGACTGAAGCTTTAATAGTATGACTTGACCTAAGTGCTCATACATACAGAGTCTACCTCTAAAAATGTATAACTAAGAAATTATAAAGATACCATAAAAATGTATTCAAGAATAGGATAACTCATGGCCAAGATTGAGAAAATATATCAGTTAAGTTACACTTAGGTGCAAGTAATTAGTGAAAAGTTCCTGAATTAATAGATTGACTTATTTAAAATTAAACATATTAAAATGGGTAGATTCGGCATCAGTTAATTCAGTGGCTTATACATATCATTAAAGAAGTTGCCTTCATTTCTCATATTGGCCTATGGTACCTGTCTATAATTAAACTGGCAAGAATTGTGCTATTATAGTAATTGATTAGACTAAACAAGATTGATATTAATTTCTGAAAAAGGTGTCGAGATTATGTTGGTAATTACCATGGTGGTCAAACTTGCCACTGGAATTAAAGTTTTGGAATTTTGTATGACCATACAAGAATGGATCTCATAAAGGTCTAAAGCTAGGACCCACTGACCTTTGTTTTGGGGTGACTAACTTTAACTATATTGAATCTCAAAGAGAGTTCAAAATAGTTGGTTTGTGCTTAGAACCTAGTGCAAAGTACAGAAAGATATTCAAGTCTCCAGAGTAGCTAAGATAGAGTCAGGCAGGCATTCTTGGGGATGGGTGGCATAACACAGGAGTACAAAACAGGAAAGGCAAGCCTCTAAAATCTGTCCACATTCTCATCATGCATTTGTGGAATGAATCTTTATACCTCACAAACCACTTACCCCTCACATAACTGAAGTGACCTATTTTGGGAGTCTAGACGTTGACCCCTGGACATCATCTTTTGTTCAGTCATCCCCATAAATTTACGTAACTTTTGTCACATTGAAAAAGTCCCATCCTGTGTCCTTCAGTGTTTTTCTGTCATTGATATAATTATCCGTGCTAATAATCGTGTGGGTGGTATACTGTGCAAGTCTTGCAATTTTGAAAGAATTAGAAAATGCCTAGGATGAACACTTAAGTATAGAAACTTCTATCTTATTAGGACATTGTGCTTATAAAATAGTGTTATTTTCAAATTAATTGGGACTGGATGAAAAAGAGTAAGATTCCATCTGACTTAGAACTTCAGATGAGCAGGAATCTCTATGTACCAGAGGCACAAATACTTATGTCTGTAGAATTCACTGGGAGTTTCTAAAATTTATGTGATTTTGAGAAACTTCTTGGAAAATTCTGCAGGATAGAAGAAAAACTTCATAGAGATAATATCAAAATTTAAATAAAATAACTTGAACTTTGCTTTTTGGTGTAGGGATTTGATGATGATGATGATAATATATCAATGACATGTATCTGCTTAACCTCATTCATGGAGTAAGTGATACTTTCGCTGTTGAAAGGAGAAATTAATCAGAGCTTTAAGTGTTCACCTTTTAAATGCAAAGAACAGTAGTGTTGAAATAGCAAACTGAATTGAAGAATACATCACTAAGTAAGCTTTTTAATTCAAGATAAATAGATAAAGCTCAAGCAATATCAGGGATTGATCATGAGTAACTTCCAATGGCCTGATTTTAGCACATCACAGAGTAAACTCAGAATTTCTGTGAGAGGAAGCTATCCAGTAGCCACCTGTAGAATTTGAAATAGTGTAACTTTTCAACAAAGGAAGAGACATAAGCTAGATCCACCTGCCAATGTCTAATATTATAATGTTATTTTTCCTTATTTTCTTGCATTTTTCTCCAAATCCAGCAATTTTAACAGATTCACAAGATACTTAAATAGCAAGGAACATAAGATATACTCACACTCAACTGTCAGGTACAGGTCAAATAATTGAGGTCCTTTCTCCTTTTAGAAAAATACATCTGTAAGATGTCCAAATGTCCTGTCTCTTTAAAGATAGGTTATAGAGGTGAATGGCTAAGTGCATAACTACGAGATGTCATGACCTGGGTTTGAATCATAGTCAAAATGTTTACTAATCATGTAATTCTAGTCAAGTCTTTTAAAATGCCTAACCCTTAGCTTTTTTTTTTTTTCTTTATCCACCTGTATTCACTGGGTCATTATGAGGAATAAATTAATATATATTGAAAGTTACATAAAGTTTTTTGAAAATCTTAGCAAATGTATCTAGTGTGGATCACTATCCAGGCAAAACTTCATGAAAACTTTTGATAAACCATGACCAAAATGTCATTATATGTCAAATATTTTTTCAAAAAATGGTAAAAAGGAAGCTCTGTCTCAAATTAGAAAAAAGAAGAATCTCAGAGTAAAGAAATCAGTTGACATTGGTGATTCTTGCCTGGCCCTGAGGACTTGGTTTCCGTGTGGACTGTGGTGAATAGTGATGTGGCCTTACTTGAAGGAAAGCTTGAAGCTATAAAGAAGACCACTCACAAAGCCAGGACACTTGAAGTGACAGATAATCTCAACGAATGAAGGAGACAAGCTACAGAATCGAATTCTTCTTTCCTTTATACTATGGATGGGAAAAATAAAAGATCTTTGAAAACTTGAATTCCCAGTCCTGGACCACACATGAGAAGAGATCAGAATTCCATAAGACAACACAACTTTAAAATTACATAAGAGAGTGAAATCATTATCTAGAAATGAAAATACATAGTGATTTTTAATATAATAGCCTAAAAATTGTTTAATAAAGAAAATTAAAGAACTGTTAGACATGGGAATACACATGCATCAGAACAGAAGGATAAACACGAGAAATAGGAAGAAATGAGAGGGTTCTAGCACATTTATAATGGCAGTTTCCAGATGGAAGAACACACAAAATATGAAGCAGATTACAGCAGTAGAGAATGGACTAGACATTTATGGATTTGATGAACTAAAATTAAGACCTGAATGTATGAATGCATGCATGAATGAATGAAGCAGATAAAATACCCAGAAATATAATAGTTAAAGCCAAAAGGAATGACACTTAGGTGCAAAAGGGCAATAAATAAAAGGTCAAGAGTCCATGTAAATTTCAGACAGTAAAAAAAAAATGTAATTTTCTGTATTTCATAGGGAAAACATCAAACATGAGAGCAAAATGAAGACTTTTTCAGGAATAAGACACAATATTACTTATAATTTGACATTAACAGAATGAAAATGTCTTCAATAAGAAATGAGTTATCAGTGAGATGCAAGACAGTACAGAAATTCAGCTTCTGGCCAGGCTGGAACCAAATCTATGCTTCAAGTGAAACTATTTAAAAAATGAACAAGATTATGAAAAAGTGGTTTTCAAGACACTGGGCATTTTACAAAGTGAAGAAAAAGGGTCCCTTAGCAATTGGGTCGGAAGGAACAGGAGCCCTAGAAAGACCCATGCTTAGTGCATTAAGACTTTTCAGTCTGGGGCATTACAGAGGACAGACTCACGTGTAGTTCTATAGGTCTCTGGGTTAGCAGTAGCTGGGAATCTGGAAGGTCAAAGCAGGAGGGGTTCACAGTAGGGAATCCTGTGAGGAAAGAGTTCTAGAGAGAGAATTTCAGAGATCAGTAGAAGGTTCCCTTGAATATTCAGCTGAGTACTTACCAAGGCTTTCATGTGAGGAAACTCATCAAGGCCAGGAAAAAAGCACCCAGAAGAATTAGAAGGAAAAGTGACTGATGTTTACACAGAGCTGGGAATAGGGCCTGCTCCCCTCAGTGATACTGGAAAACTTGGTGATTCCTAGAACATGACACAAGTGTTTCTTTGAGCTTATGTACTAAAGGTGTAACAATTCATTTAATGTTCTCTTTCTTCATATCCAGTATCTATCAGTTAGGGGTCATTTTTGATTAGGCGAGATTTGCCCTCACCCAAGCTTGTATTTTCCTGCACTCTTTCAACTTTTTTTTTTTGGCTTTCTCAACTCAGTCCATGAAGCTAGCATAACCTTTATATAAGAGGTACTCATAAATTTAGCATAAAAATTATTTTATAGCCCACTTGTGGTACATTATAGGTTGATTGATCTGCTCATGAGCCCTTCTTAAACTTCGAGAAACTATTAGGGTATATTAAATATATTAATGTTTTTTGCTCTGAATTCTAATAAGCAGGATAAGCTAATCAGCTGTCAAAGAAATTACCTCAGAAGCCCTCTAGTGAATTTGCTGTCTTTACTCTTCAGTTACATTGCCCATAGCAGTCTTTCAGAATACTTCAGAATTTGTTGATTTCTCCGGGGCCCAAGGATCTTGAATGAATGTGCCTATATCTGTGTGGAAGGCGTATTCTTGGATGCTTCCGTATGTTAATACATTTATAGAAAAATAGACCTTCCATAGTTTTTACCCACACAAAATAGGCACTAGAGTTTGAGAAAGCATTCTTACTTTTCCTATTACAGAGTTCTTTAAGCATGAATTATTCTCAATGTTAAACAACAAAATTAAAAAAAAAAAAAAACAAAAAACAAAAAACCCCCCACGATTCCAGAGAAGACACTGTTCTTAATATAGAAAAAACCCCGCACAGATTAGCATATGTGTTTGAAGACCTAAGTCCTTTCTCCAATCTAACAAATTCACAGAAAGAAAAAGTCTGTGTGGGCTATACCAGTAACTTTCTCATGTATTCATGCACTAAAGACAACTACACTGTCAGTGGGGGGGCTGAATTTACCAGAATAGCCTTGCTGTTAACAAACCAGACTGCCTTAGACAGTTCTGAGAAATAACCGCTCCAATTTCTCTCTCTCTGTTCACCTTCAGTTGTACAGATGGAAAGTCCTTCCCTTTGATTTTCTCCTGAGTTCCCTTATCTCACGAGAGCCAGAACACTTACACTGAAAGACTTTGGAAAAGCTGTGGGAGCAGCAGGGACAGTAGGGCAGCCGTGGTGTCCACTGGGGTGGTGATGAACAGAGCCCAGAGGAACAGAACGATTTTCCTGCCCGTCTTTACTCTCAGCAGCCTCATGACTTGTCCCTATATCTCAAAGGCAACATTGCACCAAATCACAGGTTTTCAAACCCACAAGGATTCTTTGAGATTTCTTGGAAACTCCTCTAATGATGTGCTTTTAATAGGGACAAGGGGAAATTTACCTATTTTCAAATAGGTAGGACAGGATGTAGGTGGGCAGGTGGGACATCTATTTTAATAGAGCAGCTTTGCTTTTAGCTTTTTTAGATATTTGGACTTTATTTTGATTTGAATTAAAAAGAAAAAGTTTTGAGTACTACTAATCCAAGTGAACGCCAAGGTCCTCTCTATCCCTGTCATGCTGACGAAGTTTTAGAATTTGAGTGAGGTTCGGTGGGGGAAGGCCGGAGTGGATGACCAAGAAAGAATTCTTGAGACATCTTTGGTGCAAAATGGTGGTTTATTAAACATGGGGCAGGACCCGTGGGCAGAAAGAGCTGCTGCCCCACCATTGTGAGGAGTGGTGATTATAGACTATGGGTTTGGGGGAGGTAAGGAAAAAGTTCTTGAAAGAACTTTCATGTTTTAAAGAAGACACAAGGGATACCAGAGGCTTTGCTGTTTTTCAAGTTAATGTGGTTTTTGCTTTTAGTAAGGCATTAATAGTTAAGATAGTTGAGAGATTCCTGGAGGAATGTCACAGTCCTGCTATCATGTGTCCTTATCAATGAGCTTTAGGTTTAGAAGACAATTAACTTTATTTACATTTCCCTCTGCCTCAGGCTCCCTCAAGTAGAGGGAATGGAAGATGGTGTTAGGGCTTTAGGAACTGAGTTAGGAGTCTTTGGAAGTTAGGATATTTGGGAAGTCATGCTGTTGCTAAGAAAGCCTCTTCCTTGTAAATCACAAGGACATTTGTAATGTGAGGGAGACTCAGGTCTTGCAGGATTGGGATCTCTACAGTTAACTATTTGTTTTTCCTTTAGGGCAGCCAGGAGTGCCTGAGGAATGTCACACAAGTCATGAAGGGCAGGCTGGGGGGAAGGGGGGTTGCTGTAGGGTGCCAACTTCTCCTTTGTCCTCAGCTAGCCTTCTGTTCCTTCATCACTGCTATGAGGCTTTATTCCATTAACACCCAAGTAAACAGCCATCCTCCTGAACTATCATCTTAAACTGTCTGACATTCATTTTAACCCAATGTCACCCAAGTAACCTAGTCAGATTTCTAAACAAAGTAAAAATATTCTGCTAGCCTTGAAAAATTTCTTTAATTCACAATATGCTATTTTTAAGACAAATTCAAGAACCCCTGTTTCTTACAAGTATTATGTCAATATAGTTTCTCTATCGAAGATGTGGAATATTACAGATTGTCCTTATCAAACCTTGATGTAACATTGGAATGACTCAAGCTCTAGCAATGTAATTTACTTTCATCTATTCTTTACTCAAGGAAACTATAAGGTTTCATAGGCAAGGTAAACACAACACCAGGTGAGGTAGGCACAAGGCAAGATTTATTAAAGGCACTCTCTGGTGAAGTTTCAGGACTCAGGAGAAGGGGAGGAGGTGGGCACCCCCCGGCCAGTTTCCAAAAAGGGGAGTGGGGGAAGTCGCACTGGGAGGGAGTTGATGGGGGTCTTCTGTTGGGCCAAGATAGGGCATGGACTCACATCCATATATGGTAGGGTATTTGGTGATCGGAGGGTATGAGGTGGGGGTTCTGATACTTCTGTCTCCTGCATAGGTATCCGGTTACCTATGGAGACGTGACCTGGGCATACATCCTTTTGGGGGGAGAGTCAAGGATTAAGGAAAGGAGAGGGGAGGAGGCTGGAAGATGGCCGGCCCCGGGGGTAATTTCTATTGTTCCTCCTGCATTCCCAGATCCACTGACCCAACAGAAACAAAATACGGATAGACTTTATTTTGGTTTTGTCCTGTTTCTCTCCTTCCTGGTCTTTAGTGAGGCATATTCAACCAAATATCAATTTATTGATAATTCATTTGGAACAAAATTGCCTGTTTCTGCCAGAGAATTGTCTTTGCTGCCAATGGACCTCATTGAGGTAGCCAAACACCTGGCCATAGATGTCTTCCACTCAAGGCCACTCCTGATAGTCCCATTTTATCCTGAGTAAAAAGATACTCTTCTCCTTGAATAACTAGTGTGGGACTGAGAGGAGACTGTGGTATTTAGTAAGACTTACTCAAGGGTTGAGAGGTGAAAAGAACCTGTGTTCCTGGCCTTAAAGCTTATCTTACCTAATTGAGTAACTGATAAGACACAGACCAAATCTGACTCATTCAGGTTTATAAAACTGCATGAGGGAGATTGAGTCCATACCAAATTATAATTAGCACAGTTTTATACAGATACATTTGAAAACCTAGGTAAAATACATAACAAATTCTTTTAAAGTCTTTTTTCTAAGTAAGTTAATATATATAATTTTCTTAAAATAATTCTTCTCAAAAGGTATCCCCATAGAGACAGAAAATTCAAAGAGACCAATGCCAAAGAAAAACTAGGAAAATAAGGGTTAAAGAAAACCTCACTAAGGATTTTCACAGGGGAAAGACACCAGGGCGATGCACAGGGGAACTAAAAAAATTCCTGAAAAAAACAAATAACCCTAAACTGCATGAAGTATTGTAGAATATATGAAAAAGAACTTTCTAAAAATTTCTTTGGCATGAATACAACATAGATATCAAAACCTGACAAAAATTACAGGTAATTAAAAAATATTATTATAGTTGACTTATAATGTTAGAAATGGATTTAACAGATGTAAAATATTGGGGTAGTTATGTGTAAGAAAAAAATGGATCTATTTTGTATACTTTCTGAGAGTAAGAATTCAAGATTCTGAATAAAGGATCTGGGAGGAGGTAAGGAAACCAGCCAAACTTTTGACAATATCACAGGATTTTAGAAACAAAAAAGTCTGGGCACCTGGGTGGCTCAGTGGGTTAAGCCTCTGCCTTTGGCTCAGGTCATGATCCCAGGGTCTTGGGATCAAGTCCCGCATTGGGCTCTCAGCTCAGCGGAGAGCCTGATTCCCCCTCTCTCTCCACCTGCCTCTCTGCCTACTTGTGATTTCTCTCTCTGTGTGTCAAATAAATAAATACAATCTTTATTTAAAAAAAAAAAAAAGTCTGGAGCTGTCGAGGCAGCCAAATTTGGCAAAACCATGATGCAGGGTAAAGTGAAGTATAGGAGTTTGTACCTGAAACACGTCATGGATGCACAGGGCAGACTCTGGGACACGAGCCCCACCGAAAAAACACAGTTTCAGGTCTGAACCTGAAGGAGGAGCTTCCAGGAGATTTTTTGAGGGCTGTACCCAACAATCTGGGGAGAACAGAGTCAGACTGAGCCTTCCCAAAATTGCAATCCACATTTGAATTAGTCATTCCTATCTGCCTAACAAGGAAAAATATTCTCTGTAGGTAAGGATCATCCTACAGAGTTCAAAAATGTGTCATACAAAGTGTCCTATTCAGGGTAGCATTAAGGTAAATAAAAGAAAATCTAAGACTATACTACAGAGCAGAAAACACACTATGGTAAAGATACGGCTCTAGCTCATTTTGATATATAGATTCCATTGAATTGCATTCAGAATTCCAGAAGTTTATATTTGATGGAAATGAACAATCCTACTCTAACATTTATTTATTTTTTTTAAATTGGGAAAAGAAGCAAAAGAGCAAAGAAAAACTGTTAGAGGAATACATGCCCTGGAGACTTATCCTACCACACACTAATACTTACGGAATGTGTTGGGTCCATGGTCAAAAGAGCGAGACTGATACAAAGCGAAGGTCAAGCAAAGCTTTATTTCACACCAAGCATGGAGAATCAAACTGACCGGCCAGGGCCATCTCTTGCAAAGAGGTGACCTCTCTCTTCTTTACAGACTAGCTTTTAAGGGCAAAGGCCATGTGGTTGGGCCTCGCCACGCACTGGTGACCAATGAGATTATAACACAGAGAAAGCTGCACAGTCCTGCTAGGTCACACATAAGTGACCAGTTGAATTACAGTTTACCCTATAGTAGATATTTGAACTACCCTATCACCTTGGTCAGAATTGGCGCCCAAAGGGCACCCAAAGGGCAAGGCCCATACTCCTAGAGAGTAGCTAGGGAGACAGTATGTGCCCCCACAGATTGGATACCTTCACCTGGCCTGACCCACCCTTGTTTTTGGGCTTTATTACCTGGGACTGGTTTCTAGGACTTGCTTTTAAGTAAGTTCCCCTGGGGGGGCAGGGTCAATTTAAGTTTTACTGCATAAACAACAAAATGGCTGTTCAACTGGGGTGGGGCCGCTCTGGCTGAATAGGCCCTTACAAATTAAGTAAATATAACATTGCAAGGACAGGAAAATACCACAATTAAAGAACTATCTGGAAATGCACCCATTCATAATAGCAATTCCCCTTACATTTAGAGTTTTAACATGAGAATTTTTTAAAAAAGATTTTATTTATTTGACAGAGTTCACAAGTAGGCAGAGAGGCAAGGAGAGAGAGAGAGAGAGAGGAGGAGGAAGCAGGCTCCCTACCGAGCAGAGAGCCCGATGCAGGACTGGATCCCAGACCCTGAGACCATGACCCGAGCGGAAGGCAGAGGGCCAAACCACTGAGCCACCCAGACGCCCCATGAGTAATGTTTTTAAATGACAAATGACACTGCTCTTCATTTGGGGAAGAATCATTTTTTCAATAAATGTTAGTGGCTCAGGAAGATATTTGTATGGAAAAAGTAAAATTTATTATTTTTTTAAGATTTTATTTATTTGACCGAGATCACAAGTAGGCAGAGAGGCAGGCAGAGAGAGAGGAGGAAGCAGGCTCCTGGCTGAGCAGAGAGTCCAATGAGGGGCTTGATCCCAGGACCCCAGGATCATGACCTGAGCCGAAGGCAGAGGCCTTAACCCACTGAGCCACCCAGGCACCCTAAAAAAGGTAAACTTTAACTCAAATGAAAATAATTCTGAATGTTACTATAAGGACAAGAATTCTTAAGGATTAATACATCAGAATATTTTTATATCCCTAAGATATGCAAATATTTCTTTATTTGGCAAGATAAATGTATTAATAAATGCTTAGCCTTAAAAGAAATATTGAAAACTTAGATTTAGACAAGGTTGAGATGAAGAAGCTCTGCTTAGTGAAAGATCCCATCCTCAATGTGAAGAACCAAGACACAGAGGAGAAGAAATAATGGGCAGTGAATTATATTTGACAAAGACTAGTAACCACAACGTAAAATAAACTAAAAAGTAGTTAAAAATTGAGACACAGCGAATGTACAAAACATTTGAACAAGATCTTGGTAGTGAGTTCATATATAAAACCAAAAAATACATTAATGAATCATTAGGTATATACTAATTAAAACTTTGATAGGATACCATGACCCATGATCAAAATACCTACTTTAAAAACTGTACAAACATGCCAAGCATTCGCAAGGATACAGAACAACCGAATTGCCCATATATAGTGCTGGTAGAAATGTACATCGGTGCATCCATTTTAGGAAGCTGGATTTGCTAGATCTACTAGATTAACATCTACTAGAGCTGAGCAAATACAAACCCCATGGTCAGCAATTCCACTCTTTGTCATGGACTCAACTCTGTTTACATTCACTCTGTAAAATCAATAAAAACTGCTTACTGTTGCACTATTACTATAGTAAAATTGGAAATAAGCCAAGTGTTCATTAATAATATCTTTTTTACATTTATAAAAATACTATAGTGAGTATACTAATGAAGGAACATTGCTACTTTGTTTTTTTATCAATATAAAAATACTGTCATAAGTATCTTAATGAAGGAACATTGTAACATGCAACAGAATGGATAAATTTCACAGGCATAATGTTGAAGAAACAAAAGAGAATGGATATATTTAAAGCTAAAGACCAGGCAAAACTAGAAGTACCAATCGAGATTAATTTGGGGAAATGAAACTTTCTTGTACATTCCAGTGTTCTGTTTCTGCAGCTGCAGTCTTGTAATGGAAATGTTCACTTTTACTGGTGACTTGTTCAACTTTTTGTATTCTTCTGCAATTTAAAAATGGTGTCTGATTCTCAACCTTCATTAATAAAAAGTTAAATTTGTTAATGAAAAATCATATATGTTTAGAACTATAACAAATCAGTAATTCTAAGTATCTGGGCCTGCAGATAATGTGGGATTTCCCATATTTCCTGTAATAAATTATTACAACCAAATTATTACAGGAAATAAGGGAAATTCCACATTGTCTTTCCTCCCCAGAGACCAAAAAAAAAAAAAAAAAAAAAAAAAAAAAAAAAAGAATGATCCATACAAACCCCTTTAATTAGGTTTGAGGCGGACAGACTTTGGGCAGCTACCTTCCACAAACTCAGTGATGGTACTTGCTTTCAGGAAAGGCATTGAAGGATATCATTTGAGTGCTAAATTAGCATATAAAATCACATGTATATTTTGTCAAATATAAGGGTACAAGGTAAAAGAATGTATCTATCTTAATTACCTACTAAAGTTCACCTTTAAGGAGTTAAACTAGGTTTATTATTATGGAAGCACCCATCATTTAAATGTTGGAATTTTAACACACAGGTGCTGTTTTCTGTACTAGTATTTTTTTTTTTTTTTTTTTTTTTTAAGAGAATGAGAGGGGAGAAAGTCAGAGGGAGAGGCAGGCTCTCGATGCAGGACTCAAATCCAGGACTCCGGGACCATGACCTGAGCCAGAGGCAGTCACCCAAACAACTGAGCACCCAGGCACCCTGTACTAGTATTTTAAAGAAGATCATAAATACTTGTGCTTTTAATTTTTGTTTCATTTTTTCCCCCTTTATTTAAAAAATACTTGCCTTAGAGAGCTTGTGCCAGGAGCAAGGGCAAAGGAAGAGGAAGAGAGAACCTCACACAGACTCTTTGCAGAGCTTGGGGCCCCTGCACAGGGCTTGAATTCAGGATCCTGAGATCATGACCTGAGCTGAAACCAAAAGTCTGATGCTTAACCAACTGTGCCACCCAAATGCCCCTGGTGTGTTTTTGTTTTTGTTTTTGTTTTTGTTTTTGTTTTTGTTTTTAACTCATGAAAGCCTTCAGTTTTAGTATTACCTGTTTTCTAGTATTACAAATACTAACAAAAATCTGCTGGTGCTTTTTGTGGAGGCCAAGAAAAACAAGGCTGTACCCACCTCGAGTCTAGCCCTGACATCTTGACAAAGCAAAAGCTGGCACCTTGCACCCTCTCTCCACCTGCTCCCCTCCCCTTGGTAGTATGTGCGACATTCCTCAGCCACCCCTGGCTGCCCTAAAAGAAAAACAGTTAACTTGCAGAGATCACAATCGTGCAAGACAGGCGTCTCCCTTGGTTTACAAATGTCCTAGAGATTTACAAGTAACTCAGTTCCCCAAGCCCTAATGTCACCCTCCCTACCATAAAACTTTTTAAAAGAGACTGAGGTGGAAGAAAATGAAAATAAGTTAAATTTCTTCTAAACCTAAATCTCACTAACAAGGACACTTGATAGGAGAAATGTGAAACTTTATCTCTAAACCTCCAAGATCGTGTCAGCAATCATTCCCAAGCATATGACCCACTGATAAACATCTAAAGGATCTCATGAGAAGGTTTTATTACTGGTAATGAATAACCTTTTCCCCAGACAATAGCTAGCCCCTCAGGGTCCTGGAGACCTCACTTCCAAAATTCCTTAGAGACTTACATCATCCATAACCTCCTTTGTCCTCACCCATCGCAGAGTCCACCCCTCCTCTGACTTTAAAAACTCTGACTGTAATCTGGTTCGGGGTCCAAGTCCCTACTCCACTGTGTCGGGTATACTTGGGCCCAAGCTTAAGTTTGTCAAATAAACCCTCCTGTGATTACATCGGTGTTGGCTCCTTAGTGGTCTGTCAGACGTGAAAGCTTGGGCATAACACTTTTTGTGTGATCTTTAGCAATATCTTTAATCTTTGGAAATTTAACATGTGTTTACCTCTATTCATTCTATGCCTATAGAGAGAGACTCAAAGGTAGATGGCCCAGTTTCACAATATTTTATTGATACAAATTACATTTTAACAGTTATATATCAAAATGAGGCTATGCTGAAACTCAGGCCTTCAAGATAAATAGATTTGTATAGGAAAAACATAGTATAGTTAATGTATTCATATCAATGTGGCTCTTTATTTTGATTAACAGTTGTCATATGTAGTTGGCTGCTCCCATATTGGGAGCATAAATATTTACATTTGTTGACCTTCTTGGTGGAGAGACCCTTTAAGCATGATGCAGTGTACTTCTGTATCTCTTACTACCATCTTTAGCTTAAAATCTAATTTATCCGATATGGAAATCACTACCCCATCTTTCTTTTGAAAAAAACAAAACAAAACAAAAAACTACAATGCAAACAGAAATAAAAAACAGAAAACAAAAACAGAAAAGAAATTTTTAAAAAATAAAATGGAGAAATAACAAAGACAGCTTACATCTCAAAACTCAAGCTCAGAAAAGAATTTTTTTTTTCCTTAGAAAACTTCCCTAAGTCAGGGGACCAGGAAATGGCCCATTATTAAAACAAGTGGTTTGGCTAATTATACTTTCAATGAAAGAAAAATGACACAGGCAAATGGATGTCTTGAATTTATAACCAAGCACTTCATGTCTTACTACATCCCTGGGAACACTGACCTGGATTCCTAGAACACCAAAAAATAATTAACGTCTCCATAAAAGACATTCCCTATTTCTTCACACTGGGACACAGATTCAACCCTCAGGCTATGTGATCTTGGCGGGTTACTTGATTACTCTGAACCTGATTTTACCCAGTTATGGGAGTAAGACATGTTAACCAATAAGATATGCTACCTCCTTGAGAATATGCAGATTAGGACCAATGGATTAATAGTCATAACAGATAACACTAAACATACTGCTCCCATGTGCCCCACACTCTTAGGAGTGCTCTACACGTGTTCACCTACTTAATCCTTGCAACAACCATATGAACAGGTTCAGTTATCAGATAAGAAAACTGAGTTCTAGAAAGAGAAAATAACTTGCCTGAGATCATTAGCAGAGTTGACTTTCAAGCCTGTGTTCATCAGTCTTCAGAATTGCAGAAATTAATATAGACATCACAAAGATCTGCAACTGCCCATTATTTTTTAATTGCATAAGGGCACAGCAATTGTGATTTTGACCAAAATAATATCAACCACAAAGACCACCTTTCTGCATCACTAGAAGAAATTAGACACAGGAGAGGATTGTGGAATGATGCTGCAACTGTATTCTGATACTCTTGTAGCATCAAGCAAGTGACGGAAAAGATCTGTGTTCTAGGTCATCTGATGCCTTGAACAATTTTGCAAATGATAAATTTGACAAAACCCAAACTAAAATTTTTATCCATTTGTCATGTAAAGTATATGTATTTCTAGGGAACTAAAATCTCCACTTGTCTAATTCAACTTGTCAAAATGTTTCTAACGGCTCTGTGCTGTTGTAGAATATTTATGATAATTCTTTGAGAAAATAAAAGTGTGTTGACTATAAGAAGAACTAGAATGACATAAGTTGGTTTAAATGCCCTTTTATAGAAACTCTCTATCTTTGCAACTCAGTCTTCCATCTCAGATTAGCTACGTTTCATTCTTTAGACATTTACCAAGTAAAATCTATACTATTAACAATGACCATTATTTACTGAATGCTGAACATAGGATGCATACTAAGATGAATTTTAAGATTCTAAAACCCCTGATGCGGAATATTCTCTGATTCACAAGTCTTGTAGATGACCTTGACTTGTTTGATTAGTTAGAAATTTTTCACCTGTAAGTGTGAGGCTCTAATACAAGTCAGCCTTAGCTAAATAGAAAATTTCATGGTTTCTAAAGGTGAAAAGGCCAGTGGTATATCACATCAGGTCAGCTGGCTCAAGGGACTGAGAGAATTTTTGATCATCAAATCTCTCTCATCTCTTTGCTCTGCTTCCTTCTGTATTGTTTTTGTTTATTCTTTATTGCTTAGTCTCTATTTTGGCAGTGGCTAGTTTATATTCTAATAGCTTTCAAGCACCTAGGAAAGATGGCTTCTGTTGTTAGTAGTTTCAGCAACAGTTGGTTGTTGCTTTTTGACCTGGTTTGGAAGGTAGCCTTGTTCCATGACTCCATCTTCCTGGAGCTATAGAAAATCAGTACTTATTAAAAGGTTTGGAAGCTGTTAGATTATTGCATAAGTGTTCAGGAAGTTCTTGGGATGTGCTTATACTGAAAAAATAATTATTTACATGAAATTAGAATTTAATTGGATATTCTAAAATTTTATTTGCTAAATCTGGCAGCTTTACTCAAGAGCTTATTAATCTCTAAGATAAATTAATGTTTCCAAATACAGTAATATGCATGTCCTAAAGGTAACTCATAAGCAAAATGATAATGAACCAATCAACCAAACAATACATATCAAGAATGACATTTTTCTAGTGTCAGGAATTACTCAAAACTCTTTTCATGCAGTAACTCATGAAAAACCCGTGAGATAAATAATGTAGTTATTCTTATTTTACAGATAAGGAAATTGGGTCCCAACAATGTTAAGTGTCCTGAATGTGAAGCAGCCAGAGACGCTGAGAGCCAGTGTTGAACCAAGTTGTGTGGCACCAGATATGTCTTACGGGTAATCTTTTCAGTAGTTTCATGTCTCTTGCTTTCCAGGGCAGGATTAACAAGCTACTCTGGTAAGAACCAAACTTTCCTTTTTCTATTGATATCTTCATGGTCTCCTTCCTTGGGCTACATTTGCAAAGAACATGAACTGTTTCATGTACTTGAATTCTAAATGCACTATTATTACTTGGTAAATTAAGAGACCCATTTGCCTATTAGACTGATATCCAGTTATCTGTTCCATTCCCAAGTAATCCTATGAAAGAGAGAAACCTAGCTTCACATCTAGAGAAGTTGTCTTACTAAACTGCACAGCATTTTCTTCATGCTGTCACCCCGTGTCAGTGCAGAGGGAAGGAGGGAAGTCCTTAGCCTTGGGCCTGATGATGTTTTCTGCTCTTATGTGGCCACCTTCTCTGGCTCTGTGTTCATACACAGAACTCAGTACTTATACAAGAATGTTCAAGTGAGCCATGGGTTCTCCAAGCTTGGGACCTCAAAGCTCCATATCCAAATATTCTTCTACACTTGGGGAACAAAACAGTCCCCAGGGCAACCTTCCACCTTATGGACTAGAATTCCCTCAATCCCTCTGATTCATTCAGGAGAAACGAGAAGAAAATATAAAGTCTGGCAACCCTTTTTGGTTGTTCAACCCAATACATAAATTAGGCTTTCTTCCTGCCATTCTTCCAAATCTAAATATTCTATAAATGTTGCAGGTGAGACATTTTTCAAGTAAATTTCATTGTAACAACTAGATTCCAATTCTCAGCTCTCAGAGGAACGTATTTCTACCAAAGCTGCTGCAGCTGAATGGTCAACACTGTTAGAGTTAGAGGTTTGAAAACAGATTTATAAAGATATTGTTAATTTCCCAAATACACGTTGATTTTTTTTTTATGCCTGCTTAAATCCTACCAAAATAAGCACAACTTCCTGACTGACTTTCAGCCTGTCTACGGAAAGGTAAATCATTTTAACATAATTATATTACAGTTAAAGTGTCTGGTTAAAATGTGCAAGCTAAGGAGTCTTTTAGGATCAGTTTAGATGCCAATTCCCTACAGATGTATACAAAAATCTAACGGTACCTTTTTAAATCCATGTAAAAAAAGTATCCGTGCTGTTTAGCCAAAAAAAAAGGAGAAAAAATCGTTTACTGCAATATGTCAGGGATCTTCAATTTCCCTGCTCTCCTCTAGACACCAATACTACATTCCCAACACAGCAAATACATTTTTGTTACTCAGGTGTGTTCATGGTAAGCAGAAGGCATTGTGCCTGTCACGACAAGCAAAGTTTTAAAATAAATTTGTCACCAGCCACTTGTCACTGGTCTTGTCTGAGGAGCAAAGGAGACCCAGGGAGCTGGGCCTCAGTGCCACTCATTCTGTTCCTTTCTTCCACTTCTGCCACCTCCGGGGTCACAGAGGACTTGTCTCAGGATAGAGCAGCTTGCATTTTTCCTCAACAAGGAAAAGTCAAGATAGGGAGCTGAGCTGAGCTGACACAGAAATCAATGGAAGAAAATCTACAAGCATAGAGTTTCTTCAAGTGAGCCCCTAACTTCGTGCATTATAATCACCAGGGTTCTTTGCTAAAAATGTTTATTCTTTGAGACCACACTGGGTCAACTATTCCAGATTCCTCAAGACGGGGTGGAGGGATTGATAATTTAGAGATTTATGGCAAGTTCCTAAAAATGAGGTAATTATATATGTCTTTATGGCAGTGACCTCAAGAGTCTGGAAAACTCTAGTATAAACTTGACACATTGTTCTCTGAAGAGGGATGTTTAAGAGCTTATGGCATCCAGTAGGCTGGGTTCGAGTCCTGACCTGTCATGGAGAGTGTCTGTTACTTAATCTCTTACGAGTCTCAGATTGCTGAATTCAGAAAACTGGATAGGAACAGGCATGAAGCACTTACACAGCATCTTGTGTTTACTGAACACTCGAGAAATAAAAGCCTTATTATGAAAAAGCACATCAAATAAACTTGAATTTCTGTTATAATACAAGAGATTTTCCAGAAGTGTTCTATTTGAAGTTGGTCCTTTCAGACTGTGTTTCTGTCTGCTCTGCCTGTATTCAGACTTTCTTGAAAGGTTCAGGATGCTCTGATCTGAGGAAAAATGCCTTTTTTTTTTCCTTTAAGGCATTGATATTAACTAGTCCTTTCTTTGAAATCTTGTTGTTAGTGTTTGCTATTATCCAGCAAACTTTCTTTGAAGACTTTCTTGGGAGACTTGCTATTGTAAAGACCCAGGCCTGACCGTAGCTGAGAAAATGACTAATGCTAACTAAAATACACTTTAGGCTAAGGTACCAGAATGCTAAATTATTGATTTCAACCCCCCCCCCCCAAAATGTGGAAGGGATTGTGAATGTCATATTGGCATGATCAGCATATTCTTTCTCTTAGTTGAGCTATAGAGTAGCCACATATCTTAAAAGGTAACTTTTTTATTTTTTATTTTTTTTAAAGATTTGTTTGTTTATTTATTTGACAGAGAAAGATCACAAGTAGGCGGAGAGGCAGGCAGAGAGAGGGGAGGAAGCAGGCTCCCCGCTGAGCAAAGAGCCCAATACGGGGCTCCATCCCAGGACTCTGGGATCATGACCCGAGCCAAAGGCAGAGGCTTTAACCCACTGAGCTACCCAGGTGTGCCCCAAGGTAACATTTTTTTAAAGTGAAAAATTGTATTCACAAAAATAAAGTAAGTGCCAGAAGCTAAAGTCTGTCCTATAAACTGCATGCATAGGCATCAGATGGTCACTAAAAAGGACACTGACTCACAACAAAAGGACTTCTGTCAATCAAATGTTAATGGCAATAGATTATGGTATAATTTTGCTCCAAGTTCTGGAATCTTCCCAGTCTCTTGCCTATAATTGCCTACAACCATCTCCACTTGGGATTTACCTTTGTCATCAACACTGGCAAATTCAAAGTCCCTTAGCTAAGATTTCCTTTCCTGTGAACACCAAACTCAAGATCACCTCCAAAGTTGTCTTCTCTATTGGTGTTTCTCTTCCCTGTCTTTTCTGTGAAGGCTACAGTGTACTTTTTATAACTCTAACAAAAGTTACTTTCTAGTTATGTTAATTCATTAAGTTGAAAAGACTATAACCTGTTGATGAGTCTTTCTATATCTGAAAAAATATTACACATACAGCTGTTTCTCTGGTATGTCTGTCTGCCTCACCATCCCACCATCCATCTGAATTCTGTTCAAAAATAAATAAATAATGACAGTCCCATTCCTATTTCCTAAAACTGTGAATTCTGAAATGCTACAACTGGTGCATTTGAAATTGTATGCTGATTCCAGGACTGGTATAAGAAATGTTCAGGGTGAGTCTGTGATATTTGTATAAGAAAGCAAAGAAATAATAAGATCTTGATCATTTTATATTCAAAGGACTTTGAGATCAAAACAAAGGAACTCCTACCAAATAAGATGGGAAAACTTATGGAACAAAAATAAAAGCAGATTCTACTCATTAACATAAATGGAGTATGTATTTTAAAAGTGAGTTAATAAGGATTTTTAAAGAGAAGATATAGTCAAACAACAGCAACAACAAGATAGAACACAAACAAAAACTTTATTAGTTCCCACCTGGGTATTTAGAACACTACTTCCTTACTCTGGAATTGACAATTAAAGGAAAATTTAATATCTTCCCTGCTGATCTCCTATTAACTGTAGTTTAGTGCAATCAAATACTCTTAGCTAATTATGAAGAGGGTATTCTTTAGAGAAGAATTTAATAAATGAGGAAATACCAGAATTGGAACATAGCCATTTTACAGTTTTTAATAAAATAACTGTCTTAGGCAGAGAGATAAACAATAAAATGAAAAAAAAAAAAGTTATGGGGAACTTCATAAAGGAGGAATTAGGCTGTTACCACCAGAACATCACTGATCAATCTTATGATTATTGAAAGTGAGACAGCCAGATATTTTATACCTCTTAGAAGCATTATTCCTAAAGTTGAACCTGAATTTATGCAGGCTTTTAGATAATGGCTTTTAGATAATTTATAAGGAAAAATAACTTCTCCAACAATTTAAATAGCATCAAAGAAAGGAGACAGATAAATCAAGAATGTAGCTCATGCCACTGGACAATTTACATGGCTTTTGCAATGTGACGGCATGTGAAACAGGAAAAAGGAGGATTTGAATAGAGGAAATTCTAGGTTAACAAAGACCTCAGAAACAGAGCAACCAATCCAATGTATATAATTTGAACAAACTACTTCAAAATAGGTATTTTGAGACAAATGATAAACTACCACATGAAATAATATTAGACCAAAAAGAATTGACACATTTTTAGATCTGATAATGGGATTTTGCTAAAGAAAAAAAATCCACAATTTTGTGAGATGTGCACATCATTATATAGTCCTCACCTTACTCTTTGAACTTTATTCTTTTTTTTTTTTTTAAAGATTTTATTTATTTATTTGACAGAGAGAAATCACAAGTGGGCAGAGAGGCAGAGAGAGAGAGGAGGAAGCAGGCTCCCTGCTGAGCAGAGAGCGCCCGATGCGGGACTCGATCCCAGGACTCCGAGATCATGACCTGAGCCGAAGGCAGCGGCTTAACCCACTGAGCCACCCAGGCGCCCCTGAACTTTATTCTTGATAAATTTTTTTTCCTTTCCCTGAAGTTGGCTTCATCTGAAGTTAATATAGTTACCCCACTTTTCTTTTGATTAGTGTTAGCATGGTATTTCTATCCTTCTTTAGAGAGAGCCATGTTTTGGAACTATGTAATTTTCCTTTAGCCTGGAAAAAAAAAAAACAAAACCTGCTTTAAGATATTTTTTTCTGCAGGGAAGGACTGGTTGAAAAGAATTTCCTCACATTTTGCTTGTCTAAAGATTCCTTTCATTCTTTTTTTTTTTTTTTTTTTTAATTTGACAGAAATCACAAGTAGGCAGAGAGAGGCAGTCAGAGAGAGAAGGGGAAGCAACCCTCTGCTGACCAGGGAACCCAACACCGGGCTCAATCCCAGGACCCTGAGATCATGACCTGAGCTGAAGGCAGAGGTTTAACCCACTGAGCCACCCAGGTGCCCCTGTCTAAAGATTTCTTAATCTTTCACTGTTTCTGCCATGTTTTAAAAAATTCCAGCGTAGTTAACACAGGGCTCTATTAATTTCAGGTGTACAATATAGTGACGCACCACGTCCATGCATTACTCAGTGCTCATCACGATAAGTCTACTCTTGATCCCTATCCCATATTTCACCCGTCCTCCCTCCCACCTGCCCTCAGTTTGTTCTCTATATAAAGAGTCTGTTTCTTGGTTTGCTTCCCTCTCTCATCTCTTTTCCCCTTTGCTCATTTGTTTTCTTAAATTCCACATGTGAGTGAAATTACATATTTGTCTTTCTCTGCCTTATTTTGCTTAGCATTATACTCTCTAGATCCACCCATGCTGTTACAAATGGGAGGATTTCATCCTTTTTATAGCTAACATTTCATTGTGTGTGTGTACATCACACCTTTTTTTTTTTTTTAAGATTTTATGTATTTATTTGACAGAGAGACACAGTGAGAAAAGGAACACAAGCAGGGGAAGTGGGAGAGGGAGAAGCAGGCTTCCTGCCAAGCAGGGAAGCCGGATGAGGGGCTCCATCCCAGGTCCCTGGGATCATGACCTGAGCTGAAGGCAGCCGCTTAAGGACTGAGCCATCCAGACACCTTCCTTATCCATTCCTCTTGTTAGTAGGCTTGGGGCTGCTTCCCTTGTTTTCCCTTGTTTGCCTATTGTAAATAATGCTGTAAACTTCGGTGTGTATATGTTCTTTCAAAATTGCGTTTTCATATTCTTTGGGTAAATAGCTAGTAGTGTGCTTACTGAATCATAGGGTATTTTTACTTTTAACTTTTTGAGGAAACTCCATATTGTTTTTTACAGTGGCTGCACCAGTTTCCCTTCCCTCCAGCCGTGTAGGAGAGTCTGGTTTTCACCTTTATCCTCTCCAGCACCTATTCTTGAGTTTTTAAACCTAGTCATTCTGATAAGTATGAGTTGCTATATCACTGTGGTTTCCATTTGCATTTCCCTGATGATGAGTGATGTTAAGCATCTTCTAATGTGTCTGTTGGACATCTGTATGTCTTTGGAGAAACATCTACTCAGGTCTTCTGTTCATTTTTAAATTAGATTATTTGTCTTTTGGTGTTGAGTGGTGTAAGTTCCTTTTTTTTAAAGATTTTATTTTAATTCCAGTTGGTTTAATTTACAGTGTTATATTAGCTTCAGGTATAAAATATAATGATTCAACAGTTCAAAACACCAACCAATGCTCATCATGGCAAGGGTATTCCTTAATCCCCATCATCTGTTTAACAAATTCCCAAGCCCCCTTCCCCTCTGGTAACCATCAGATTGTTCACTATAATGAAAAATCAATTTCTTGCTTTGTCTTTCTCTCACTCTCTGACACTGTGTCTCTTATTTTTTTTTTTTCCCTTCGCTTGTTTGTTTTGTTTCTTAAATTCCATATTATGAGTAAAATCATATGGTATTTGTCTTTGTGGACTTATTTGTCTTAGCATTATACCTTCTAGCTCTGTCCATGTCATTGCAAATGGCAAGATGTAATTTTTTTTTTTTTAATGGCTGAATAACATTCCACCCCCATCTTCTTTATCCATTCAACAATTAATAGACACTTGGGTTGCTTCCATATCTTTTAAAATTTTCTTTCAATTTTTTATTTAAATTCTAGTTAGTTAAAATATAGTGTAATATTGGTTTCAGAAATAAAATTTATTGATTCATCACCTATATACATCATCCAGTGCTTATCACAAGTGCCTTCCTTAGTAGCCATCACCCACCTAGCCCATTCCCCCATCCATCTCCCATCCATCAATCCTCAGTTTGTTCTCTCAGTTAAGAGTCTCTTATGGTTTGTTTCCCTCTTTTTCCCCACCCTTTCCCCTATATTCATCTGTTTTGTTTGCTAAATTCCACATACGAGTGATCATATGGTGTTTGTCTTTCTCTGACTTATTTTGTTTGGTATAATACTCTCTAGCTCCATCCATTGTTGTTGGAGATGGCTAGATTTCAGTCTTTTTGATGGCTGAGTAATATTCCATTGTTTTGTATGTATGTGTGAATATACCACATCTTCTTCATCATTCATTAGTCAGTGGACATTTGGGCTCTTTCCATAATTTGGTTATTGTTGATGAAGCTTCCGTAAATATCAAGTTGCATGTATCTCTTCAGATCATTGTTTTTGTAACCTTTGGGTAAATACCTAGTGTTTGTGCCAGTACCTTACTGTTTTGATTACTACAGCTTTGTAATAAAACTTGAAGTTTCAAATTGTGATACCTCCAGCTTTGTTTTTCTTTTTCAAGATTGCTTTGACTATTCAACATCCCTTGTAGTTCCAAATTTTAGGATTGTTGTCATATGGAAAATGATATTAGTATTTCGATAGGAATTCCATTAAACCTTTGAATTGCTTTGGGTTTATATAGACATTTTAAACAATATTTATTCTTCCAGTCCATGAACAGGAAATGTCTTTCCATTTCTTGGTGTCATATTTAATTTCTTTCATGTTTTATAGTTTTCAGAGTATAGTTCTTTTATTTCTTTTGTTAAGTTGTTTTCCCCCCCTAGGTATTTTATTACTTTTGGTACAATTATAAATGGGATTGTTTTCTATGTTTCTCCTGCTGCTGCTTCATTATTAGTGTAGACAAATGCAATGGATTCCTGTACATTGATTTTGAACCCTGTGATTTTACTGAATTCATTTATCATTCTAGTAGGTTTTTTTGGTGGAGTCTTTTGGGGTTATTATATATAGTATCATGTCATCTGCAAATAATGAAAATTTTACTTCTTCCTTACCAATTTGGATGGCTTTTATTTCTTTCTGTTGTCTCATTACTGTGGCTAGGACTTCCAGTGCTATTTTGAATAAAAATGGTAAGACTGAACATCCTTGTTTTGTTCTTGATCTTAAGGGGAAAGCTCTTATTAATTATTTTTTTCCATTGAGTATGATGTTAGCTCTGGGGCTTTCATATAAGGCTTTTATTATGTTGAGCTATGTTTTTTCTAAACCTATTTGTTGAAGGCTTTTATCATGAATGAATGCTGTACATTGTCAGATGTTTTTCCTACATCTATTGAAATGATCCTATGGTTTTTATCCTTATCTTACTGATGTGATGAATCACATGGATTCATTTGCAAATATTGAACTGCACTTGCATCCCAGGAGTAAATCATGGTTGATACAGTGAATGATTTTTTTTTTTTTTTACTGTATTGTCACATTGATTCGCTAATAGTTTGTTGACGGTTTTTACATCTATGATCATCAGAGATACTGGCTTGTAGGTCTATTTTTTTTGTGGTGTCTTTATAGACAACTTATAGAATGAACTTGAAAATAGTCCTTACTTTTCTATTTTTTGGAATAGTTCAAGAAGAATAGGTATTATCTCTCCCTTAATGTTTGGTAGTATTAAGCTGTGACTTTGTCTGGTCTAGGACATTGGTTTGTTGGGAGTTTTTAAATTACTGATTCAATGTCCTTGCTGGTAATCAGTCTGTTCAAATTTTCTATTTATTTCTGCTTCAGTTTTGGTAGTTTGTATGTTTCTTTGAATGTATCCATTTCTTCTAGTTTGTCCTATATATATATACTATATATATATATAATACATATAATTTTTCCTAATATTATCTTACAATTATTTGTATTTCTTTGTTGTCAGTTATTATTTCTCTTTGTTCATTTGTGATTATTTTTTAAAGATTTTATTTGTTTATTTATTTGTCAGAAAGAGAGAGAGACAAAGCATACAGCAGGCAGAGAGGCAGGCAGAGGCAGAGAGAGAGGCAGGCTCTCTGCAGAGCAAGGAGCCCAATGCGGGACTAGATCCCAGGACCCTGGCCTCATGACCTGCAGTGGCTTAACCCACTGAGCCACCCAGGTGTGATTTTTGAGTTCTTTTTTTTTAATGAATCTAGCTAAAAGTTTATCAATTTTTTGATCTTTTAAAAAACTAGGTCCTGGTTTCATGTTTTTTTGTTTTGTTTTATTTTATTTTATTTTTTAGGTTTTATATCATTCATTTCTGCTCCAATATTCATTATTTCTGTCCTTCTACTGGTTTTGGGTTTTGTTTGTTCTCTTTCTACCTCTTTTGGATGTAAGATTAGGTTATTTGAGGTTATTTATTTATTTATTTATTATTTTCTTGCTTCTTGAGGTTGGCTTATATCACTATAAACTTGCCTGTTAGAATTATTTTGCTGCATCCTAATCTGGACCATTGTGTTTTCATTTTCATTTGTCTTCAGGTAATTTTTAATGTCTTCTTTAAGTTTTTGGTTGGCCCATTCATTGTTTAATAGCATGTTATTTAACCAACATGTATTTATCATCTTTCCAGATTTTTTCTTGGGGTATATTTCTAGTTTTATAGTGTTGTAGTGTTGTGGTCAGAAAAGATGTATGGTATGACTTGTTCTTTTTGAATTTTTTAAGATTTGTCTTGTGGCGTAATATGTGATCTATCGTGGAGAATGTTCCATGTAGATTCTGCTGTTTCTGATGGAATGTCCTGAGTATATCTGTTAGGTCCAGTTGGTCCAGTGTGTCATTCAAAGGCATTGTTTACTTGTTTGTTTTCTATTTAGATGAACTATCTATCAATGTAAGTGGGATGTTAAAGTCCCCTACTACTATTGTTGTTAACGATTAATTCCTGTATGTTTATTATTAATTGTTTTATATATCTGGATGCTCCCCTGTGGGGTGCATAAATATTTACAATTGCTAGATCTTCTTGTTGAATTTTCCCCTTTATTATTAAATAATGCTCTCCTTTGTCTCTCTTTACAGTTTTTGTGTGGTATGGATATTTTAATAATACTAAATCCCTGAATATGGAATTTCCATTTGTTTATGTTTTTTTAATTTCTCTCATCAGAGTCTTATAGTTTATGGGGTACAGATTTTTCACCTTCTTAGGAAAGTTTATTCATAAGTATTTTATTGTGTTTGGTGCTGTTCTGAATGGGAATGCTTTCCTTCTGTTTTAGATATTTCATTGTTAGCATATTGAAACACAGAGTTTTCATGATTTTATATTCTGAAACTACTGAATTCATTGATTAGTTCTCACAGCCAAAATATATCCAGCTCCTTATTTCTGGACTTTTCCCAATTCCTACATTTTCTTCCATAAATAACCGTGGATTCAACTTCCATTTGTAAAAAATGGAAATAGATAATAGCCTTAATTACTTTGTCTTAGACTAGTCTCCTAGAAGTAGAATTACTTTCTCAATGAATGTGAACATTAATAATCCCCATTTTACATCTCACTCTCTAGAAATGTTGCATCATATTCTTCTTTACCTAATTATAGAGAGCACTATTTCACTATATCCATGTCAAAATACATTGTTCCCTTTCAAACCTTTTTACTTTTAATAGCAAAAATACCAGAAGATACATTAATTTGTATTTCTTTCATGATTTGAAGAAAACATAGTTCAGTATACATTAGCTAGTTGGATTTCATCTCTCATGGTTTTCTGGATGTGTCGACTAATAGGTTACCTTGAAATCTTAGTTGTCCAAGTTTTGGATGTTTTTACTTAAATTTCTATATAAGTAAAAGTAAGAGAGACTACATCAGGTGATGACAGGGGACACAAGTTTTAAAATTTACTTATTTGATTAGAAAATAAAAGTGAATATTCCTAAAGTCAATATTAAATATTAGATGCATATGTTACAATGATCTTTATGTAGTGTTTTTTAAAATAGGAAAGAATTAAGTGATTTTGTCAAGGAGTCGAAAAAATGAACATTCTGGAATTTTCTCTTTTTTAAAGATTTTATTTATTTATTTCACAGAGAGAGAAATCACAAGTAGGCAGAGAGGTAGGCAGATGGAGAGGAGGAAGCAGGCTCCTTTCTAAGCAGAGAGCCTGATTGCGGGGCTCAATCCCAGGACCCAAGATCAGAAGGCAGAGGCTTGACCCACTGAGGGTGCCAACCAGGCACCCCCATTCTGGCATTTTCTAGTTTCAGGTGTTATCAGTCTATGCAAACAGAAAGACAGTTTGACATGGTTCCTGTTAATATAGGCAATCTAGGAATAAACTTAAAAGTAAATAGTTATCTGATAACTATTATCATTCCCTTAGTACAATGATATGGAATTAAATCCATAAAATATTTAAGGGTAATAGAGAAATTAACTTATTTGGATGTTTCTTTCACTCTCCTAGATTTATTTAATTTAATTATAATTTCACAGGCTGCACCTCATGACTATTAGTACTACTAATATACCTCAGGTACTATTTTTTTTTAAGATTTTATTTATTTATCTGACAGATCAAAAGTAGGCAGAGAGGCAGGCAGAGAGAGAGGGGGAAGCAGGCTCCCTACTGAGCAAAGAGCCCGATATGGGACTCGATCCCAGGACCCCGAGATCATGACCCAAGCCGAAGGTAGAGGCTTAACCCACTGAGCCACCCAGGCGCCCCTCAGGTACTATTTTAAAAATGATTTCTAGAACATTGTCCTGTCCTTAATGTTCATCCATCAGAGTATGTATTTTCAGCATTCATTATATTTGTTTATTGTTTATTAAATAAATGTATTCTTGGGGACCCTTTAAATATATATTATATGACCTTAAACTGATATTAAATGTTACTGTATATGTATTATATATACATATGTATATGTATACAATATGTATTATATACTATATAATATTATATATGTTATGTTACCTTAAACTGATGTCCATTTAATTACTTTTTATTTTCTGTTATCCCTGCCAGAATCTCACTATTGCAATGGAAGTATATTTATTATTTGTAATCCCAGGGATCCCTATCTTCTTCCCACTTTTTTGGTTTCTAATCAACTCGTGATCATGTTCTGGGAACTCGAGACTATTAACAGTGTTTTATCTAAATAATAGGGGAGATACTGAATGCAAATTGAAAATATGGCTACTTCTCTCCCTGTCCTAAAATTTCTAGTAGAGATATTTCTTAAGCCTTAAGTTAGCAGATGGTACAAAAGTTGGGTATTCATCCTTTCTGATGGAGGCATAATACTCCATGGTGTATATGGAACACATCTTCCTTATTCATTCCTCCGTTGAAGGGCATCTTGGTTCTTTCCACAGTTTGGCGACTGTGGCCATTGCTGCTATGAACATTGGGGTACCGATGGCCCTTCTTTTCACTACATCTGTTTCTTTGGGGTAAATGCCCAGTAGTGCACCTACTGAGATGATTATAAGATTTTTCCATAATTATTTTTATTTAAATTCAGTTAATTAACATACATATTATTGGTTTCAGAGGTAGAGGTCAGTGATTTATCTGTCTTCTAGAATACCCAGTGCTCATTACATCACATGCCCTCCTTAATGTTCAGCAACCAGTTACCCACCCCCCACCCAACTCCCCTCCAGCAACACTCAGTTTGTTTCCTATGATGAAGAGCCTTTTATCTCTCTCTGATATTGTCTCTCTCTCTGATATTGTCTTCACTTATTAACTTATTAAATTTAATTATTTGCATATATTGATCTATGTTTATATCCCAAGGGAAAATCTCACTTGATCATGATGTATAATCTTCTCAATGTCCTGTTGGATTTGGTTTGCTAGAATTTTGTTGAGATTTTTTGCAAATATATTTATAAGAAAAGCACAGGCAGGAGGGCACCTGGGTGGTGCAGTTGGTTGAGTGACAGACTCTTGGTTTCAGCTCAGGTCATGATCTCATGGTCATGAGATTGAGCCCCACATCAAGCTCTGTGCTCAGTGTGGAGTCTGCTTGAGATTCTCTCCCTCTGCCCCTCATGCTCAATCTCTCTCTCTCTCTCTAAAGAAATAAATCTTAAAAACAAACAAATAAAAACCCACAGGCCAATACAGCTCTACAGTGTCCTAATATGACTTTGGTATTAGGGTAATGTTGGCCTCATAAAATAAAGTTTAGTTTACGGGGCACCTAGGTGGCTCAGTTGGTTAAGCGTCTACCTTCAGCTCAGGTCATAATCCAAGTCCTGGAATTGAGTCCTGCATCCGGCTCCCTGCTCAGCAGGAAGTCTGCTCCTCCCTCCCCAACTCCCCCTGTTTGTGTTCCCTCTCTTGCTGTCTCTCTGTCAAATAAATAAAATCTTTTTAAAAAGTTTAGTTTAGGAGTGTTCTCTCCTCTTCTGTTTTTAAGAAGAGTTTGAGAAGAAATGCTGTTAATTCTTTTAAATGTTTGGTAGAATTCACCTGTGAAATCGTCTGGTCCTGGTGTTTCCTACTAGGTATAATGTCTACTCTTTCAGTTCTGAGTCTGCTTTTTTTAGTCTAGCTAAGGGATTGTCAACTTTCTTATATTAAAAAATAATACACCTTTTAGTTATATTTTCTATTGTCTTTTTAATCTCCATTTTAAACATTTTTAAAATTTTTAAAAAGATTTTATTTCTTTATTTGACAGAGAGAGAGAGATCACAAGTTGGCAGAGAGGCAGGCAGAAAGGGGGAAGCAGGCTCCCTGCCGAGCAGAGAGCCCAATGCAGGGCTGGATCCCAGGACCCTGAGATCATGCCTTGAGCGAAAGGCAGAGGCTTAACCAACTGAGCCACCCAAGCACCCCTAATTTAATTTTTTTTTCACTGTTCCAAGATTCATTGTTTATGCACCACACCCAGTGCTCCATGCAATATGTGCCCTCCTTAATACCCACCATTAGGCTCACCCAGTCCCCCACTCCGCTCCCCTCCAAAGCCCTCAGTTTGTTTCTCAGAGTCCACAGCCTCTCATGGTTCATCCCTTTTCCAATTTCCCCCAGCTCACTTCTCCTTTCCACCTCCCAATGTCCTTCATGTTATTCCTTATGCTCCACAAGTAAGTGAAACCATATGATAATTGATTGACTCTCTCTGCTTGACTTATTTCACTCAGCATAATCTCCTCCAGTTCTGCACATGTTGATACAGAAGTTGGGTTTTCATCCTTTCTGATGGAGGCATAATATTCCATTGTATATATGGGTCACATCTTTATCCATTCATCTGTTGAAGGTCATCTGGGCTCTTTCCACACTTTGATGATGCTGGCCATTGCTGCTATGAACATTGGGGTACAGATAGCCCTTCTTTTCACTACATCTGTATCTTCATTTATTTTTGCTCTGATCTTTGTCATGTTTTTTCTTCTACTAATGTGGGCTTAAGTTGTTTTTCTAGTTCCTTGAGGTGTACATGTAGACTGCTTGTTCGAGAGCTCTCTTTTAAGGTAGGCATTAACTTCCCTTTTAGAACTGTTGCTGCTGCATCATATAAATTTTGGCATATTGTGTTTCCATTTTCATTTGTTTCAAGTTTTTTCAATTTCTGTTTTTATGTCTTTGATGCATTGTCAGTTCAGGAGCATGTTTAATTTCTATATATTTGTGAATTTTTTTCTATTACTGATTTTCCTTTTCCTAGCTAGCATTGTGGTCAGAAAAGATACTTGCTATAATTTCAGTTCTCTTACATTGACCACCATGTGTTTTGTGACTTAAGATAAGGCATATCCTGGAAAAAGCTCTCTGCATGCTTGAAAAGAATGTATATTTTGGTGCTGTTGGTTGAAATTATCTGAATATGTGTTTAGGTCCTTTTGGTGTAGTTCAATGTGTTTCCTTATTGATTTTCTGTCCGGGTGATATATCCATTGTTTAAAGTGTTGTTTTCAAGTCCCTATTAAGTATTTTGTTTCTCTATAGTGATACCTTAATATTTGCTTAGTACATTATGTGCTGCAGGATTGGATGAATATTTACGGTTATTACAGTCTATTGATAAACTGACCTGTTTATTGTAAAATGACTTTTTTGTTACAATTTTTATCTTAATGTCTATTTTTTTTTCCTTATGTAAGTACATCTACCCCTGCTTTCTTTTGGTGTCCATTTGCATGGAATGTCTTTCTCCCTGTCTTCACTTTGAGTCTATTTGTGTACTTCAAGCTGAGGCAAGTCACTTGTAGGCAGCATACAATTTATTTTTTAATCTATTTAGCTATTGTGTCTTTTGATCGGAGAGTTTAGTCCATTTACCTTTTCAGAAAATACTTATTGAAAGAGCATTTGTATGAGTAGGGGGGAGGGGCAGAGGGATAGGGAGAATACTCAAGCAGACTTCCCACTGAACAGGGAGACCAGTGCTCACCTAACCAACTGAGCTACTCTTGTGCCCCAGTCCATTTACATTAAAGGTAACTTTTAATAGGTAAAGACTCACTAATGCCATCTTAATTCTTTTTCTGGCTGGAGTCTTGCCAGTGGAAGCCACATTGGGACCATGGTATGTGCCTGGGTCCCCTAGAATCTACAGGGAGTGACCTAGGATAATGGGCATAAGCCTTTTGTTGGGACAGGTTGGCCCTGGTGTCTGCCCTGAAATCAGACACTGACTTTACCACCCTTTTCCCATGGGAGAACATCTCTCTCACTCTTTCTGTCTTTGATAGGCTGCTTACACATGGGGACTGTGTAATGGAGGATATGTGAATCTGTCCTTCCTATTGTTGCCAATCCCAAATTTGACTGCCCCTTGCTCAAGAGGCCAGTACTCAAGAGATGAGTTTTGATTGGAAGGAATTTGAGTTTTATTTAGGAGGCTGGCACTTGGGGAGAAGGTAGACTCTTGTCCAAAAGCCAACTCCAAGGTTTCTACCTCACCCAAGTGTTTTTAAAGAGGGTTAGGGTAGTAAATCAGAGAAGGGTGTGTAGTGGCCTGAAGCATTTCTTGATTTTGTGGAGACTTGATGATGCCAGCTCCAAACATTATCTCAGTGGGAGGGGTTGTTGGAAGGGGCTCTGGTTCTTGTGATGTTCAGGGGTACACTTTTCTTTCTGCAAAGGAGGCCAAGGTCTCCAGATCCACAAAGGAGGATTAGTAAGATCATTTATGTGACCTAAACAAAGAAAAACATTTTCCTAAAAACACGTTGGGCTAATCAGAAAGCTGAGGTAGCTTCAAACAGACTTGCTCTCCTCTGTGGGTGAGATAAAAATCTGATCCTTCACTCCTCAAAGGGCAGTAGTCTGCCAATATTAAACAGAGTAAATTTGTTCTGTTACAGATCAAGGGTCTTAATGCAGCAGGTAAGGAGTGCATTGTCCTAAAGCAACTCACCCTTTAAGACCAACTGGAGTGCTGTAATACTATCTTCCTCAGGGCATCTTTTTAAGTGTCTGTGTTCTACCTGTATGCTATAACCCCTGACCTGAATCTTTGGTTCTGTGTGCAACATTGGTTCTGTTGTTCAAATCAATATGTGTGGTGGTGTGGAAGCAGATTGCTATACCATCATTTTGTCTAGTGGTTTAAGTTCAACATAAAGTGTACATGTTCCATAGTCAAATAATCATCTTTAATGTCATGTTGGACCATATTAAACAGTATTCATTTGGGCCACCTGGGTGGCTCAGTCAGTCAAGGGTCCAACTCTCGATTTCAGCTCAAGTCATGATCTCAGGGTCTTGAGATTGAGCCTTATGTGGGAGGGGAGGGTTTGCTTGGGATTCTCTTTCTCTTTCTCCTTCTGCCCCTTCTCCCAACTCCTGCTTTCTCTCTAAAATAAATGTCCTTTAAAAAATAAGCATTTAAAATTCTTATGTATGAATGAGTTATTTAGTGCCTAGTACTCACTTTTTTTTTTTAAGATTTTATTTATTTATTTGACAGAGAGAGATCACAGGTAGGCAGAGAGAGAGAGAGAGAGAGGGAAGCAGGCTCCCCGCCGAGCAGAGAGCCCCATGTGGGACTCGATCCCAGGACCCTGAGATCATGACCTGAGCCGAAGGCAGTGGCTTAACCCACTCAGCCACCCAGGCGCCCCCCTAGTACTCACATTTAAGTTACTACTCCATCCATGCATTTATTTAAGGTTATATAGGCTAATTTTTTTTTAACTTTTGCCATTTTGATTTACATTTGAGAGAAATTCTAACTGACTCAATTTTAAAGAATTATTTTTTATTCCAAACCATCTGATGAAATATAACACCTGTAATTTGGTTACAAGTTCTGAAAATTGGCACCAATATGTGTTGTTCAAAGTCAACTACTTAAGTAATCACAAATATTCAGTTTTTTCATGTATTTAATTATTATAATTTGAATTGATAGTTTTCCCAGTTGGTAACAATGGTAATTAAACCAAAATGTAATTCACTTGTTGGTGTCCATGAGAGATTTTATATGAATGAACTGAATATACATCTATTCTTTAAAGATATTGCTATATACACAAGATGTTGTTCTTCCAGATTTCCAATGAATAAGAAATGTAATTATATTTATAATGCACATAAATATAATAATAGTCAATAAGTGAGTTTGTCTAACTAAATCCAAAAACATATTTTAATGGTTTCTAAACATTTTCCATTAAAAGTAACCATGTATCATGGTGGTTCTTAAATACATATTTGAGCCCAATTGACAATTATTAAATTATATTTTTGTGATTGCATCTTATAAACCTTTGTGGGGATTTTATGAGAAATTCAGTTATCCAATAGAATAGCTTCAAAACTGTGAGATTAACTGTTTTTAGAACTGATTATCAGTTGTATAATAAATACTACAGGGGTAGGAATGCAATTTAGACTGAAAACAGAAATACTAATTCTCCCCACACCTATAATTTTCTACTCAAAGGTCATTGAATTAGTACACATGTTAGAAGACAGATACAGATATAGGTAGATAGCCAGAACTTGAAGAGAACTGAAAAGGTTGGTGAATAGCAGTAAAATCAATGACTCAATACACAAAACCAATTTAATGAATAGTCTGAATTGTGTAACAAATGATCACATTTAAAGTTCTCATGAATGCATGGACAGTATTTGGGGGAAAAAAATCTATATACCACTTAGGGATCTCTGTTGTTTTCTTGGACTATGTGTGTGTGTGTGTGTGTGTTTTCTGGATACCTTTATTTTTTAAAACAAATTATAAAACTAAGTCCATATTTGATTAAGTTATTCTACTATTCTCAATTCAATATGTATTTAAATTGTAACACACTTTAAGATAATTCTAGATTATAACAATATCTGCTGTTATATGGTCATAAAGTTTTGTCTGTTTGTTTTTTTAAGAAATTTATTTTAGAGCAAGAGAAAGAGAGAGAGAAAGCATGAGGAGGAGGAGGGTCAGAGGGAGAAGCATACACCCTGCTGAGCAGGGAGCCTGATGTGGGGCTATCCTGGAACTCCACAGTCATCACATGAGCCAAAGGCGGTCAGTCACTTAACCAGCTGAGCCACCCAGGCACCCCTGTTTCATTATATTTATAATGTATGAAAATATAAGGCAAATATTCTATAATATTTGTCATGTAAATGTATTTGGTTCTTAAAGACTTTTGGTTGTAACTTGGCAATCATTATATTTGTCTCTTTTATCAGCTTTATTTCAGTGACAACAGCTTTTTCACTCCTAAGTATCCCAATACTGGATAGAATGCTTGATTTCCACACCATTATCTGTTTTGTTTTCTCAATATAAGTGACAGATCTACCCTTTCAGCTCTTCTCATTTATTGGTTTTTTTTTTTTCCCAATAGACTATTGTTAGAGCAATTTTACATTGGCAGCCGAGTGGAGCTGAAAGTACAGAGATATTCTGTAAACTTGTTGTCCTCACTTTTACAAAGCCTCTCCTATTATCAGAATGCTATGCCAAAGTGCTTTGATAGAACCGATGAACGTACATGGATACATCATTGTATCCAAGGTGTATAGTTTATCATAGAATTCACTCTTGGTGTTAAACCTTTTATGTATTTGGACAGATGTATAATGACAAGTATTCACCATTATAACATCTAACAGAGTGGTTTCACTGCCTTAAAACTGTTTCATGCTTGACCTAGTCATCCTTCCTCCTCCCCAATATCAGGCAACCACAGATTTGTTGTTTTCTGTCTTCAAAGTTTTGCCTTTTACAAAATGTCATATACTGTTTTTTTTTTGTTTTGTTTTGTTTTGTTTTTAAAGATTTTATTTATTTATTTGACAGAGAGAAATCACAAGTAGATGGAGAGGCAGGCAGAGAGAGAGAGGAGGAAGCAGGCTCCCCGCTGAGCAGAGAGCCCGATGCGGGACTTGATCCCAGGACCCTGAGATCATGACCTGAGCCGAAGGCAGCGGCTTAATCCACTGAGCCACCCAGGCGCCCCCAAAATGTCATATACTGATAGCCCTATAGTATATAGCATTTTTGGATTGGCCTTTCACTTAGTCATTTGTATTTAAGTTTCCTTGATGTCTTGTCATCTCTCACTAGCTCACTTTTTTTAGTACTGAATAATACTCTACAGTCAGGATGTGCCACAGTTTATCAATAAACTGATTTACTGAAAGACATCTGGGATGCTTCCAAGTTTGGGCACTAAAGAATAAAACTGCTAAAAACCTCCCTCTCCAGGTTATTGTGTAGACATAAATGTTTGGTGTTTTTTTGATAAGTAAGAAAGAGCATGATTGCTGGATGACAGTCTGGTATTTTGTATTGTAATAAACTACCCACATTTCTTCTAAGGTGGCTGCATCATTGTGCATTTTCGCCAGCAACAAATGAAAGTTCCTATTGCTTCACAACACCCTTGCACTTGGTGTTGTCAGCGCTCTAGATTTTGGCCACTCTAACAGGTATAAGGTGGTATCTCACTGTTGTTTTAATTTGCATTTCCCTGATGACATAAGATATGGAGCATCTTTTGATGTGCTTATTTGCCATCTGTGTATTTTCTTTGGTCGAGCATGTGTTAAGGTCATTTTGGCTCATTTTCTGATGAGGTTTTCTTACCGTTGGGTTTTAAGGCTTCTTGTATGTTAAATGTTATAACTGGATAACAATCCTGTATCAGATGTGTCTTTTGCAAGAATTTTTCTCATTCTTGGGTATGTCTTGTCATTGTTTTCATACTCTCTTTCATGGAATAGGCATTTTTAAAATTTAATGAAGTCCAATTTATCCATTATTCTTTCATGGCTCGAGCCTTTGGTGGTGTACCCCAAAAAATCCTCATAGTACCCAAGACCATCCAGATTTTTTCCTTTGTTGACTTCTAGGAGCTTTATAGTTTCGTGTTTTGTGTCTTCTTCAATTTCTTTCACTACTATCTTCCAGTTTTCAGTGTTCAGTTTGTTCACCTCCTTGGTTAAATTTATTTCTAGATATTTTTTTTTTTGCTGCAACTGCAAATGGGATTATTTTAATAATTTCTCTAATAGTTCAAGTGTCTAGAAATCCAACAGATTTTGGTATATTAATTATTTATCCTACAACTTTATTGAATTCATATATTAGCTCTAAAAGTTTTTTGTTGGTGCCTTTAGGGTTTTTTATATATGTTCTCTCCAAATAGACAAGCTTTATATTTCTTCCTTTCTGATTTGCTAGTTATTCCAGCTAGAGTTGCCAATATTATGTTGAATGAAAGTGAGGAAGTTTAGAGGAACTGCTTTCAGCTTTTGACCATCCAGTATAATATTTGCTACGGGTTTGTGATACACTGCCTTTATTATGTTGAGGTATATTCTGTTTAAATTCACTTCGTTGAGCGTTTTTGTCTTAAATGGATGTTGAACTTTTGAAATGGTTTTAGTGCATTTGCTGACATGAACATAAGATTTTAACCTTTCATTTTGTTAATGTGGTATTTCACATTGATTTGCAGATGTTAAAACATTTTTGCATCCAGGAATAAATCCTACTTTTTCATATTGTATGTCTTCTTTAAAGTATTTTGTTGAGGATCCGTGTTTGTCTTTGCATCCGTGTTCATCAGGATTATTGGCCTGTAAGTTTCTTCTCTTGTCCTGTCCCTTCCTGGTCTTAATTGAGCAATTTATGATTCCATGTTCTTTCCTTTTTTTTTAGCATATTGTCAAAAGCATTTGCATTGTTTAAAATTTTTTAGTGGTTGCTTAGAGTTTGCAATATAGGTCTGTGCCTAATCCAGATCTACTTTTAAATAATACTCTAACATTTGACAGGTAATAAAAGATTCTTATAATTACAAGTAATCACAATCCCTCCCTATCATTCCTTGTATTATTGCTGTCATTCATTTCACTTATTCATAAGCAAACCTAAGAACATATGTGAATGTGTATTTGTGTGTGTGTGCAAGCATACAACTATCTTTGAAGAGAAGTTTTTTTGATGATATCCAATGTATAGATTTTTTTCATTTATGAATTATGCCTTTGGCATAATTAGAAAAGGCTTTCTTCTAGAAGTTTTATTTAAATTTTATATCAAGCCTATTTTCCACCATAAGTTTATATTTCTATATGATGTGGGGTAGAAGATTTTTGGGGTGGTGCAGGAGGGATATAAAATTCTTCCAACACATGTATGTTAATTTCTACAAACTGGTTAAGATTTTCATTGGAATTTTACTGAATCTTTTGATAAATTTTTGGACAATGGGTACCTTAACAAGATTGAGTCTTCTAAATCATAAATAATTTAACTTTCCACATTTATCTTAATTTCCTTGGCAATTTTGAAGTGTTCAGTGAATAGGTCTTTCACAGTTTTTGTTGGGTACACCCCGCTATATTTCATAATTTTATACAGTTTTAAAAGGTATCTTAAAATTTCCAGTGCTTTTAGGAAGAAATAGTGATTTTGTATCATAATTTGTAATATGCATTGTAGCTTAAGTTATTAACTTCTAGCAGTGATTTTATAGTCATCAGATTTTCTACATAGATCTTATTTTCTGTGAATAAAGACATTTTTATTTCTTCCTTTTCTTTTGTTTTTTTAAAGATTTTATTTATTTATCTGACAGAGAGAAACCACAAGTACACTGAGAGGCAGACAGAGAGAGAGAGAAGGAAGCAGGCTCCCTGCTGAGCAGGGAGCCCAATGCGGGACTCGATCCCAGGACCCTGAGATCATGACCAGAGCCGAAGGCAGCGGCTTAACCCACTGAGCCACCCAGGCGCCCTATTTCTTCCTTTTCCATGTGGATGCTTTTTAATTCTTATCCTTTTACATCAACGCCTAGACCTTCTATGTAATGTTAAATAAAAGTAATGAGAGAAGACACCTTCTTTTTCCTGACTCTTTTTAGGGAGAGCACACATTTTCTTTGTCATTAAGAATGTTATTAGCTTAAAAGAAATGTTATTAGCTGTTGGTTTTCATAGATGCTCTTAATCATGTTTAGGAAGTTCCCTTCTGATTCTAGTTTAATGAGAAAAATGTATTTTGGATTCTGTCACACATTTGTTATTTGTCAATTGAGGTAACAGGTTTTTTTTTAAGTTTATTAATATTGTGAATTACATTCCTCAATATTAGAAAGTTAAATCAACTTTGCAGACTTGGGATACACCCCAGGTCATCATGATGTATTATCTTTTTAGCATACTGTTGAATTAGCTGTGCTAATTTCCATTTAGAAATCTTACATCTATATTTTTGAAGAATATTGTCCTGATACTTTATATTCTTATACTGTCATTCTTTAGTATTGGTATAACTATAATGCTAATCTTATAACATGAATTTGGAAACATTCATTCTTTTTCATTTTTCTGAAGAAGCTTCCATTGATATGGCATTATTTCTTATTTTAATGTTCAATATAATTCCTCAGTGAAGCTTTTTGGTTCCAGGGTTTAATTTTTTTTTTTCAAGATTTTATTTATTTGACAGACAGAGACTACAAGTAGGCAGGGAGGCAGGCAGAGAGAGAGGAGGAAGCAGGCTCCCTGCTGAGCAGAGAGCCCCCAGGGTTTAATTTGTTGAACGTTTTAAAACTACAAATTTACTTTTTTAAGTAGGAGTAAGGCTTTTCAAGTTATTTATTTCTTTTTGAGAGAACTTTGATAGTTTGTATTTTTCAAAGATTTTGTGTCGCTCTCGCCAGCAAGAACGACCAGGAGACCTCAGCGAAGCAAGCTTTATTTCTGGGTAGCTGTTGGGATCTCTCCTTTACAGCCCGCGCATGTGTATATATACCAAAGTTGTACAACCAATCACTTGCAGCCACATAGATACAAGAGGCATTTTGGACTATTTCCTTAATCCTTAGTTCCGCCTACTGGCTCGCATCCAGCTGCCATCTTAATGGCGTGTTTACTTTCGGGCACCGACATCTCCCCCTTTTCTTTTATATTAGGCATGCAAGGCAGGAGATCGTGCCTGTCTTAGGTTGTCAGCTGCCATGAACATGCTTACCCGTCATCGGATAATTCCCCCTGGTTGGAAAACTCCTGGCTTAGGTAGCTATGTGCATGCAGCCAGTCTTACCCGTCATTGACTACCGATCTAGCGCTGCCAGCCAGATTTGGGGAAATGTACCAGCTTCCAGTGCCATGCAAGCTTGTACTAGCGCCAACTTTTGTCTACGTTGTTGTTTACGTAATGATGCAAAACAGCGGAACATAAGGATCAAGTTCAGGAGTAGTCCAATTAATAGTGCACCCATACCGGCCCACTCTTTAGCAAACGAGAGTGATTGTTTACAACAGATACCCAATCCCGTAATGGAGCTATGTCAATCTTAGTTGCATTAATAGTGAATATTTGTTGTCTTAACAATCTTGTCAAATTATAATATTGATTGGACCATGTCCCATTTAGGTGTCTGCTTAACTCTTTCGACAGATTAGCGGCAATAGAAAGGTCATTATAGGCCACGGAGGTTATGCAAAGTCCAGAAAGTGATTGGATGCATCCGGTTGTCAATAGTTTCTGGAGAATGTCCATTTGTTCCTGGATTAGATCTACTTGCTGATTGACGATCATAATGCCGGCTTGAAGGTGGCCATTAATTAGTTCTTATGTGGCAAGGGCTTCTGCAACTCCGGTAGTTAGGTTATTAAGAGTGGAGGCAGTCTGTACAGAGGTGGTGAGAGCTACAGCCGCTGCAGTTGCTGCAGCTGCAGAGGCCGCTACAGCTGCAATAATGGCTGCAGTGATCCCAAAGTCTCTTTTATGTCTTGAGAGCAATACAGGCAAATCATTAGGATTTACAGAACTGGGCATGGGAATGAAAGTAGGTATACAGGAGGGAGGATGGCGGACTCATTCGTCAGTGGCATGGGGAATGGCCAGGCTTTCACTATTTTCACCAGGCTTTCACTATGCACCCATTGGTGCATCTGTTGAAGGGATGCTGGTGTCGCCAGGATCGCTATCAGGCTGAGCATCAGGACGGGGCGGGCCATGTTGATTGATTCTTCTAATCAGTCACTCCGGGACCCAGATAGGCACTTGGGCATCCTGTGGAAAAAGACAAACAGAACCTCGGTGCCATCTTAGGACTGGGTCAGGGCCTCTCCATTGGCCCGAGAGTATATTCTTCCACTTTGCCTGGGCTAGAGTGCATTCGGTAACCGCCGCATGCCTGTCCTCTGCAGATGTACCATTATGGTCCAAGGACAAAAAATTTAAAATGTAAAGGGTGAGAGATGTAAGATCACGGGGTGACTTGTAGTCATCCCCTATTCCCCCTTTTCTTATTTTTTGTAAGCATCGTTTGAAGGTGCCATTGGCGCGTTCAGTTATTCCTTGACCTGTGGATTGTAGGGTATACCTGTAGTATGGACTATACCAAATTGACTCAGGAACTGATGGATAGATTTTGATGTATATGCAGTTCCATTATCTCTCTTTATTTGTTTTGGGATACCCCAATCTGCGAAGCATCGTAGGCAGTGTGTGATGACTTGTTTTGAATTCTCCCCCGTGAGGGGAGTAGCCATTATGATACCCGAATAAGTGTCCACTGATATATGTACGTACTTTTGTTGCCCGAATTCAGGTACATGTGTGACATCCATTTGCCACAGGTGATTAGCTTGAAGGCCTTTGGGATTTACCCCCAAGGAAGGCTGAGGGAGTAATGTGGCACAATTCCCACAGGTCCTTACTATCTCTCTTGCCTATTCTTTGGTGATATGGAATCTATATCTTAAGGTATTAGAATTCACATGCCATTTGCTATGGAACAGCTTCGCCTGTTCTAAGGTAGGGCAAATAAGTTGGAAACGACTATTGTGGTCTGCTAAAGCATTGCCCTCGGATAATAGTCCCGGTAGTCTCATATGGGCTCTGATGTGATCTATCTCTGGTGTTAGGACCATTCGGGCGGCTGCTCTGATATCGAGCCCTGCTAATCCAGAGGTTGCGTGCCTTTCTCCAAGGGAGGATACCATGTCCTGGGCATTTGCGTTAGCGCCCCATAAATTTGTGTCGGGCCCTGGGGCGTGGGGCCCTGCTTCCCGTTTTTTGAGTCACTGGATTGAATCCAGTTATTTGGTGGCAGGGGATTTCCTTGAATATCTTTCTGGGACCTACATTCATTAGCCCAATGATTCCCTTTACGGCAACGAGGGCACAAACCAGGTGCGGGCTTGACTGGTCTAGGAGATCCTTTACCCTCTGGACAATCCCTCTTAAGATGATCGTCCCTTCCACAAAGGAATCAAGCCTTGGAAGAACTCCTGGTTCCTCCATTGAAACTTCTTATCCCTTGGGCTACTGCTGCTCCCATAACTTGGCCCTGAACAACTGTATCAGTGATGTCTCGACACACTTTGATATACGTAATCAGGTCCTTAGACTTCCAAGGGTGGATAGCCTCTCTACACCATTTATTTGCTTGTTCATAGGCTAATTGTTTAACAGGGGGCATTGCTTGGTCCACATCCCCAAATATGCGCCTTGCTACTTGGAGCAGACGATCTATAAAGTCAGCATAGGGTTCATTAGGCCCCTGCAACACCTTGGAAAGTTGTCCCTGCAAATCGCCAGAACCCTGTATGGTCTTCCAAGCCCTAGTGGCTGCAGCTGCTATCTGTACATACACCCCTGGGGGGTACCCAATCTGATTGTTTTGTCCCACAAATTGACCTCCTCCCATGAGCATGTCAATATTCCAGTGGGGATTCCCTGATGCGGCATTATGCCGGGCAGTTTCTGAGCTACACTCTTGCCAAGCAGTTTTCCATATCAAGTATTGTCCACCAGACAGAGTTGCTTTTGCCATGTTAGTCCAATCGTCTGGGGTAAGGTTCATGCTACCGACTGCTTCCAAAAGTGAGTGTATAAGCAGCCTGTGTCCCATAAGTAGTGACTGCTTCCTTAAACTGTTTAATAAATTTGAAGTCTAGTGGTTGATGAAACCTCTGTTGATTTTGATCTTCTAACACTGGGTATGCAAGAGGGGAGGGTTTAGTAAAGTCCGTAATGTCCCTCCATCCTGCATTTCTACATTCTGGACAACCGCATGCCCCTTGGGAGCATGAAGTGTTATATGGTGGTGGCCATTCTACAGGTGGCGCTATAGGCCTACATTCAGGGGTAGGAATTCATATTTTTTCCTGGCTTCTTTGTATGTCCTTCCCTTTAAAGGCTCGTTAGGGACTTCCTCTTTTAATTTTAAATGCGTCATGGCTTCCCCAAGCTCATCTTCAGAGGAGCTCTCCTCTGAACTTTCTCCCCCTCTGCTAGATCCTGCCTTAGAGGCTTCTCTGACCTGCTCCATCACCTTAACACCTTCCTCGATAACATTTTAAACCATTTTATGGTTCTTCCCCCAAATGTTCCCATTGAGGAATATTAAGAAGTCCTCAACCTTTTTCAAGAACTGCTGAGCTGCTTTTATTTTTAGCGGAGTGCCATTAGCCTTAAGCACTTCCGTCAGTAATCCCTCCATCTTAGTAAACTTTGATCCCATTATTTCTCGTCCTATGCCTAGGAACCCTTTTACTTCTCGTCCTATACTTAGGAACTTTCTTACTTCTCGTCCTATACTTAGGAACTTTCTTATCTGAAATTTTGTGCACACTTACCGGATCATTGCGTTCACGGAGAGCTCCTCGGTTTCCGAGGGTTCCCGGGTCTCGGCACCACTTGTCACTCTTGCCAGCAAGAACGACCAGGAGACCTCAGCGAAGCAAGCTTTATTTCTGGGTAGCTGTTGGGATCTCTCCTTCACAGCCCGCGCATGTGTATATATACCAAAATTGTACAACCAATCACTTGCAGCCACATAGATACAAGAGGCATTTTGGACTACTTCCTTAATCCTTAGTTCCGCCTACTGGCTCGCATCCAGCTGCCATCTTAATGGCGTGTTTACTTTTGGGCACCGACAATTTTGTCTATTTCAGTTTATTCATTTCTTCCTGAATATATTTCGACACTCTGTCTTTCATGAATTATGTCTGTGTCAGTGAACTTCTTGACAAATTGGCATGAAGTTCTTTATACGTGATTTTTTTTAAAGATTTTATTTATTTATTTGACAGACAGAGAGCACAAGTAGGCAGAGAGGCAGGCAGAGAGAGAGGAGGAAGCAGGCTCCCCGCTGAGCAGAGAGCCCGATGCGGGGCTTGATCCCAGGACGCTGGGATCATGACCTGAGCCGAAGGCAGAGGCTTTAACTCGCTGAGCCGCCCAGGCGCCCCATGAAGTTCTTTATAACAGTCTGGTTTTCCTTGAAATACAGATTCTGTAGGGTAGCAGATAGATTTTGTAGTGCAACATCATCTGTCTTATTGTGATATTGGTTAATTTGTACTTCTCTTTTTATCCTGAACAATTGGTCTGGAGTTTTATCAGTTTTATTAATCTTCTCAAAGAACTAGGTTTTGTGTTACTAGTTAAACATTTTTGCATCAAGTGCAAAAATATTTAAGATTTTTACATTTTTTTTAAATTAGCCAATGTATACTTATCAAATCTCCTTTTTTAGCCCTGTCAATATGTTTTGCTCTGAAACCTACTTTTCTGTTACCAGCTTTGGTTTGATTATTGTTAACATAGTATGTTTTACTACCCTTTTAGTTTTCCCATTTTGTTTCTTTTCGTTTGCAGTAGGTCTCTTGTTGGCAGAATAGGATTCTCATGTTTTATCCAATCCAGGCATTTATTCCCTTTAGTGCTGGTGTTTAGACCATTTCCATGTAATGTCATTACTACTAAGGTTAAGTGTAACATAAAATTTTCTCTGTATTTTCTACTGGTGTTCTTTGCTACCTTTCTTCCTTTTTCCCTTTGTTCAGATCTAGTACATATTTTTAAGTAATCTACTTCATCAGTTTTGTTGTTATATTGACAGCAATTTTTTGTTGTTGAAATTTCAGGGTTACTTTAAGGCTTGGAGTAAAAATATTTAATAGCATAATCTTTTTAAAAACAATATTTCATTGATTTACTTGAGAGTGAGAGCACATAGGGAGAGGGAAAAGCAGACTCTTCACTGAGTGGGGAGCCTGCCAAGGGATTCAATCCCAGGACCCTGAGATCATGACCTGAGCTGAAGGCTGGCCCTAATATAACATAATCTAACTTAAGTGAAATAAAATCGATTTACGAACAGTATAAAAATAGTACAAAATATACTTAGGTAACTCCCTTCCCAAATTTTGTTTTTGTTAAATAATTGCCACATATCATAAATATCAGATTATATCACTGTTGTTTTTTAAAAGTCAATGGTTTAACAAATTTTAAATGGTACCAAAAATGTCCTATTAACCCATGCACTTACCCTGTCTAGTATTCCTTTGTGTGGATTCATATTTATATCAGTTATCATTTTTCTTCTGTATTTAAAACTACTTTTTAAAAAGATTTATTTATTTATTTATTTATTTATTTGACAGACAGAGATCACAAGTAGGCAGAAAGGCAGGCAGAGAGAGAGAGATGAGAAAGCAGGCTCCCTGTTGAGCAGAGAGCCTGATGTGGGACTCGATCCCAGGACCCTGAGATCATGACCTGAGCTGAAAGCAGTGGTTTAACCCACTGAGCCACCCAGGCACCCTAAAAACTACTTTTTATTGAAGTATAGCTAACACACAATTTCACTTTAGTTTCAGGTATACAACATGTTTTGACAATTCTCTAACTTATACTGTGTTCACCTAAGTGCAGCTACCATCTGTTCACCTAAGTGCAGGCTACCATGCCACTAAAATACACCATTGGTGGGACTGCAAGCTGGTGCAGCCACTCTGGAAAACCGCATGGAGGTTCCTCAAAAAGTTGAAAATAGAGCTACCCTATGACCCAGCAATTGCACTACTGGGTATTTACTCTAAAGATACAAATGTAGTGATCCAAAGGGGCATGTGCACCCAGATGTTTATAGCAGCAATGTCCACAACAGTCAAAGTATGGAAAGAACCTAGATGTCCATCAACAGATGAATGGATAATGAAGGTGTGGTATATATATATACACACACAATGGAATACTATGAAGCCATCAAAAGAAATCAAATCTTGCCATTTGCAACAATGTGGATGGAACTAGAGGGAATTATGCTTAGCAAAATAAGTCAATCAGAGAAAGACAATTGTCATAAGATCTCCCTGCTAGGAGTAATTTGAGAGGCAATGTGGGGGGTTTGGAGTGTAGGCTAGGACAAAATGAAACAAGATGGGATCAGGAAGGAAACAAACCATAAGAGACTCTAAATCCCACAAAACAAACTGAGGGTTGCTGAGGGGTGGAAGGGGGAGGTAGAGAGTGATTGGGTTATGGACATTGGGGAGCGTATGTGCTATGGTGAGTGCTGACGATTCAGACCTGTACCCCTGGGGTTAATAATACAGTATATGTTAATAAAAAATAAAAAATAATTTAAAAAAAAGAAACAAACTCAATTTCTGTATATTAATTTATCTCCTGCAACTTTACTGAATTCATTTATTACTTCTAATAATTTTTTTATACAGTCTTTAGAGTTTTTATGTATAATATCATGTTACCTGCAACAGTGACAGTTTGATTTCTTCCTTACCAATTTGGATGCCCATTATTTCTTTCTTTGATTGCTACAGCTAGGAATTACAGTAGTATATTAAATGTAAGTGGTGAAAGTGAACATCTATCATGATCTCAGGGTCCTGGGATTGAATCCCTTGTTCCTGATTTTAGAGGAAAAACTTTGTTTTTCACCATTGAGTATGATGTTCACTGTGGGTTTTCATCCATGGTCTTTATTGTGTTGAGGTATATTCGCTGTAAACCTATTGAGCTGATAGTTTTTATAAATGAGTGTTGTACTTCATCAAATGCTTTATTTCCAGCTGTTGAAGGTTTTATTTTAGAGAGAGAGAGAGAGAGAATGCAAGTGGAGGAGGGACAAAGGGAGAGAGAGATGCAGAGCCTGAGGTGGGGCTTGACCCAATGACCCGAGATCATGACCTGAGGTGGAATCAAGAGTTGGATGCTGAATTGACTGAGCCACCCAGGTGCCCCTGCATCTATTGAAATAGTCAAGTAACTTTTTAAAACATTTTATTTATGTATCTGACAGAGAGAGGGAGAGAGAGTACAAGAAGGGGGAGCAGCAGAGGGAGAGGAGAAGGACCCTGGGATCCTGACCTGAACCAAAGGCAGATGCTTAGCTGACGGAGCCACCCAGGAGCCCCAAATAGTCAAATTACTTTCATCTTCCATTTTGTTAATGTGGCTTATCACTTGATGGAGTTGCAAATTTTGAACCACCCTTGTATCCCCAGAATACATCCCACTTGATTATGGTGAAAGGCCTTTTTAAAGTATTGTTGAATTTTTTTTTTTTTACTAGCATGTTGAGGATTTTTGCATTTATATTCATCATGGATATTGGCCTGTAATTTTCCTTTTGTAGCAGTTTTTATTTTGGTATCAGGTGATGTTGACCTCATGGAGTGAATTTGGGAACTTTCCTTCCTCTTAGATTTTTTGGAATGGTTCAAAGAAAGAAAGTATTCACTGTTCTTTAAATGTTTTATAGAATTTACCTTTAAATCCATCTGGTTCTGAACTTTGTAATGATGGGAGTTTTGATTACTGTTTGAGTCATGTTACTAGTAATTAGTATGTTCAGATATTCTACTTTCTGATTTAGTTTTGGAAGATTATATATTTCTAGTTTATCCATTTCTTCTAGGTTGTCTAATTTGTTGGCATATAATTTTTCTCTGTAGTCTCATAATCCTTTGTTGTTCGTGGTATTGGTTGTTCTCTTTCAGTTCTCATTTTATTTGTGTTCTGTCTCTTCTCTCTCTTTTAGTCTGGCTAAATATTTGTAAATTCATCTTTTCAAAGAACAAGTTATTGGTTTCCCTGATCTTTTCCTTTTTTCTCCGAATTTTATTATCTCCTTCTTTCTACTAGGGCTTTGCTTTCCATTTCCTAGTTCCTTTATGTGTAACATTAGATTTTTTTTTTTTAATTTCTCTCGTTTCTTGAGGCAAGCCTATATCTGTACAAATTTCCCTCTTAGAACTTCATTGAGTCCCAGATTTTGGACTGTTGTTTTTTCATTTTTCATTTGTATTCATGCATTTTTCCATTTCCTCTTTGATTTCTTTGTTGACCCATTGGTTGCTTAGTAACATGTTGTTTAGGCTCTACATGCTTGTTTCTTTTTCCCCCTTTTTTTCTTGTAATTATTTTCTAGTTCTATGCTATTCTTATTGCAAAAATGGGATGATATAATTTTAACCTTTTTAAGTTTATTGAGACTATTTTGGGGTCTAAGATATGACCTATCCTGGAAAACATTTCAACTTTTTATCAGCAGATTGCATATAGTTCTTTTTCTGAGATTTTTTTTTTCTGGTTCTTTAATTGGCAGATATTCTTGTCTCCTCATTTTGCTCCACTTTCTGCATTTGTGTCTATAAATTAGGTGGCACAACTGCTTCTCCTAAATTTGAAGTCATGATCTTGTGTGTGGTCATTCCCTGTGTACACTCCGTGTGCCTGGTGACTTTGGCTGGCTAGTTGGAGCAGAGTTGTGTGGGCTGGGGAATCTTAAATCTTAGGACACTTGTGCTAGTGCCTTGATAGGGTGGCAGAGCTCAAGGGTTCATGGGCTGTAGTGGTCCCAGGACTGTCTGTACAGAGGGCCCTGTGGTAGGACAGTTGAAGATACAGTGGAAGTTTGTGTGTCCTGGGGCTTTCTGTGCAGAGTACCCTAGTGAGGGGCTGGTATGGCAGGACAGTTGTAGCTGAAGTGGGCATAGGCTGGGGTAGGCCTAGGGCTCTTCACAGAGAGGGTGCCCTGGCAGAACAGCTGAAGCTCAAGTGAAGCATGCTAGGGTCAGGTGGGGTGTTCAGCAAAGGGGTTCTCCTGGTGGGAAGGCTGGAGTCAAGGTAGGCACGGGGTAGCAGCTCCCAGGCCACTGTATGCAGGAGTACTCTGAGACTTTTGGCTTCTCTGTCTACATAAAGAGTACCCTATCAAGCTGTTTGGGGCCAAAGTGATATGGGCCTGGAGTTTTCTGTGGTGCTCAGTGGTGGTGGTTTGCCCAATGGCTATAGCTGTAGTGAGTGCTCCTTAGGAGTGTCTTGGTGAGCCCCACAGTGGGGCTGCCTTGATGGGTTGGCTAGGGTGGGTATGGTTTAGGGACCCAGGACTCTCTGAAGCTGTAGGCCAGACCTTGCTCCTGTCTGCCCTTTCAAAGTAGATAAGGAATGTAAGCAGTGGCACTTTCCAGACCCTCAGACTCAGAAAAAGTTCTAGAAGCTCCCTTGCCATTTGGGGGTCCTATGGCTAGGTCCTTTATTTTCTAGTTGTTCTTTTTAAGATTTTATTTATTAATTTGACAGAGAGAAATCACAAGTAGACGGAGAGGCAGCCAGAGAGAGAGAGAGGGAAGCAGGACTCTGAGATCATGACCTGAGCCGAAGGCAGCGGCTTAACCCACTGAGCCACCCAGGCGCCCCCTAGTTGTTCTTTTTAAATTACAGCTTTTTATAGCCAGGATATTCCTGGCTCATGTGGGCTAGGCCCTGGGAGGCTCACTGAAGCTTCAGGCTGCTTATGGCATATGGAAGGAAGGAAGCCTGTTCCTAGCTACTCTATCAGGATGGAGGGAGACGGTAAACAGTAGTTTTCATCAGCCCCTTCAACCCAGAGAACTTTTCAGCATTTGGAAAGTAACTGGATCTTTCATATATTAGTTGCTCTTTAAAATGGCAGCTTTGGGGGCACCTGGGTGGCTCAGTTGGTTAAGCATCCTATTTTGGATTTCAGCTCAGGTCATGATCTCAGGGTCATGAGATGGGCCCTGCCTCTTGAGGGCTCCACCATCAGTGGGGAATCTGCTTCAGGTTTTCTCGCCCTACTCTCTGTCTAAAAAATAAAAATAAAAATAAAATGGCAGCTTTTTTGCCTCTGCCCCAGGACAGACAAATCTGCTCCTTGTCCCTTAGTATTGTTCTTCCCTGTTGCAGTCTGCATTGTCAGGGGTGGGGGTTCCTGTCATTGCCAAGTCTCTCTCTCTCACTGTTTTCTGTGTGGCCTATTTTTTGTTGCACCATGGTTGTTCTGCCCTCCACTTTTCCTCAGGAGGAACTGTTTGATATATAAATAGCGTAAACTTGGTTTGTCTAGGAAGGTGAGTTCAGGGTTTTCCTTCTTTGCTGGATGGGACCAGAATTCTAAAAGACTACATTTACCTGCTTTTATAGTATAAATCTGGTACATCCATTCTCTGATTGTAGCTGAAGAAAAAATTCTTTTACCTTCAGTTTTATGAGTTTTCTGTATTCATCAAATTTGTACTTGATGACTTTTTATTCAGTACTTCTAAGATGTTGATCAACTGTCTTCTCTATTGCTTTGATGTAACAAAAAAGTCACTTTCATCCTTACTGTTGTTTCTCTGTACATATACTTTTCCTCAGGCTGTCTTTAAATTTTATAACCAATAAACCAATATTTATTTTGAGCCACATAACTAAGATAGTACTTGGTATAATTTCCTCATGTTATTAGGGCTTAATGGTTCTTGAACATCCTAAACACCTGGGTTTAGTTTTTATCAAAGTGGGAAATTGTTGGGTAATTATTTACTCAAATATTTTTGACCCCTCTCTTTCAGGGATGATGATTATTAGTATAATGACTGCTTGGAGCTGTATCACAAGTCATTGTTTTTTTTCCCATTCTTGTTATGCTGTTTTAAACAGTTACTATGAAGTATCTACATTTATGAATTTTTTTCTGCAATGTCTTACAGCAATTACATCCACTGCACTTATTTTATGCTAAACATAATTTTTGCCACAAGAAGGTCAAATTGATTCTTTTCCTGTCTTTCTCCTTAAAATGTTGGACCTGCCATTTAGCTTGTTGAATATATAAACTATAGCTTTAATTACTTATGTGCTATCTTTAGTGTCTGTGTCAATACTGTGTCAGGTTTGTTTCATTACTTTTCCTCATTCTAGGTATGTTTTTCTGCTGCTTTGCATGCTTGGTAATTTTTGAATGACAAAAAGATACTCTGACTTTTAATTTTTCTGAGTTTAGAAGGCTCAAGGGATAAAAAATTAGATAATTTATTTGAGCTTTATGCTAGGACATATTTTTTTTAAGATTTTATTTATTTATTTATTTGACACAGAGAAATCACCAGTAGGCAGAGAGGCAGTCAGAGAGAGAGAGAGAGAGAGAGAGAGAGAGAGGCAGGCTCCCTGCTGAGCAGAGAGCCCCATGAGGAACTCAATCCCAGGACCCAGGGATCATGACCTGAGCTGAAGGCAGAGGCTTTAACCCACTGAGCCACCCAGGCACCCTATGCTAGGACATATTTAAGTTACTTGAAGACAGTTTAGTTGATCATTTGAATCTGTGTTTTAAGATTTCTCTTAGGCAACAACAGAATGATGTTTATTCTAAGGCTAATTATACCGGTCACTAAGGGAAGAACTTTTCAAGTTCTCTGCCATTGGCTTGTGAATGATTAGATTTTCCACTCTGGCTTGCAGACAGGCAAGAGCACAGCCATGTGAGAGCGCTGGATACTGTTGTTCTAAGCCCTTTAGTTGGTCCTTTTCCAGCTGTTGGATAGTTTCTTCACCTATGTGTGTGCGCCTATTCATGCACCACCATTATTCTATGGCAACTCTGCAGACATCAGTGATTTCTCTTTTCTCTTTGTTCTGCAAACTCTATCTTTTCATTCATTTTTATTTTTAAAAATTTTAATCACAGCGTAGTGAACAAATGGTGTATAACTTTAAGGCTTACAATGTAGCGATTCAGCAATCGTGTACATTATTCATTGCTCTTCATAATGTTCAGTGCTCTTCATAATGAGCCTACTTGTCATCCACTTCACCTGTTTTACTTATCCCCCCCCCCCCACTTCCCTTTCAGGTACCATCTATGTATTCTCTACAGTTAAGAATCTACTTTCTTGGTTTTTCTTATTTTTGTTTATTGTTTTGTTCCTTGATTCCACAGATAAGTGCAATTATATGGTATTTACCTTTCTGTGAATAACGTATTTCACTTAGCATTATACTCTCTAGATCCATCCATGTTGTTGCACATGGCAAGATTTCATTCTTTTTTTTTTTTTTTTAAGATTTTATTTATTTATTTGACAGGCAGAGATTACAAGGAGGCAGAGAGGCAGGCAGAGAGAGAGAGAGAGGGAAGCAGGCTCCCTGCTGAGCAGAGAGCCCGATGCGGGACTCGATCCCAGGACCCTGAGATCATGACCTGAGCCGAAGGCAGCGGCTTAACCCACTGAGCCACCCAGGCGCCCCAATTTCATTCTTTTTTAATGGCTGGTTAATATTCATATGTTTGTGTGTGCGCGTGCGCGCGTGCGCACACACACACACACACACACACACACCCCTTAACCTATCCGTGTACACTTGGGCTGCTTCCATAATTTGGCTCTTGTAATAACGCTGCAATAAACATAAGGGTACCTAAATTTTAAAAGTAGCGTTTTTGTATTCTTTCGGCAAAGAAAGATATTCCATGCTTATTGGAAAATAAATATTGTTAAAATGTGCCTACTACCCAAAACAATCTATAGATTTTTTTTTAAAGATTTTATTTATTTACTTGAGAGAGAGACAGTGAGAGAGAGCATGAGTGAGGAGAAGGTCAGAGAGAGAAGCAGACTCCCCATGGAGCTGGGAGCCCAATGCGGGACTCGATCTCGGGACTCCAGGATCATGACCCGAGCCGAAGGCAGTCGTCCAACCAACTGAGCCACCCAGGAGTCCCCAAAACAATCTATAGATTTAATGCAGTCCCTATCAATACCAGCAGCATTTCTCACTGAACTAGAACAAGCAATCCTAAAATTTGTATCGAACTAAAAAGTAAACCTGAAAAGCCAAAGCAATCTTGAAACAGAAGAACAAAGCTAGAGGTATTACAAATCTGGACTTAAAGTTAATTTACATTACAAAGCTGCAGTAATCAAAAAAGTATGGTTCTGGTACCAAAAAAGACAAAAAGATAAGGGAACAGAATAGAAAGCCCAGAAATCACCCCACAAATTCATGCTCAATTAACGTTTGACAAAGAAGGCAAGAACATACAATGAGGGGAAAAAACCCAGTCTCTTCAATAAATGGTGTTGGGGAAAACTAGACAGCAAGAGAATGAGCCAGAACCATTTAGACCATACACAAAAATAAACTCAAAATGGATTATGAACCTAAATGTGAATCCTGAAACCATAAAAACCTAAGAAGAGAGCACAAGCTTTAATGTCTCTAATTTCATTTGTAGCAACTTTTTTCTAGATCTGTCTGCTGCGACAAGGGAAATACAAACCAAAATAAAATATTGGAACTACACCAAAATGAAAAGCTGTACTACAAAGGAAATAATCAATAAAACTAAAAGGCAACCTAGGGAATGGGAGAAGATATTTTCAAATGACATATCTGTTAAACGGTCAGTATCTAAAATCTGTAAAGAACTTATACAACTCAACACCCCTCAAACTAAACCATCCAGTTAAAAAATGGACACAGGCACGAACAGACACATCTCCAAAGAGAATGTGCAGATGGCCAACAGACACATGAAAAGATGCTCCATGTCAGGGAAATACAAGTCAAACCTATGCTGAGATGTTACATCACACCTGTCAGTGTGGCTAAAATAAAAAATACAGGAAACTAAGTGTTGGTGAAGATATGAAGAAAAACCAACACTCATACACTATTAGTGGGAATATCAACTGGTTCAGCCACTGTGGAACAGTATGAAGTTTCCTCAAAAAATTAACAATAGAAGTACCAAAACGTTGTGTAATTTCATTCCAAACTCTCTAGAACTATGTAGACTTTCTGCAACATCTGCTCCACTCTGGGAGTCTACCCCTCTGCCTAGGTTACCCTTTCGGCTTTAAGATCTGGAAACTCTCATTACATTAAACTTGGTTTGTTTCTCATTTGTCAAGGATTATTTTCCCTTTTTGTAGGATTTACAGTTTCTGGAAAGCCATTGTTTTAAGTAGAAACATAAGTCTGTTCCCCGTTACTCCATTATGAGAAGGAAAAGTCCTTTCATTTTGTAATCCTTCCACATTAACAGAATGTTCTTCACCTTTTTTTCACTATAGTTGCTGGTAATTAAAAAAAAAAGAAGAAGAACCTTTTCTTTTTTTAAGGTTTATTGATTTTACAGAGACACAGCAAGAGAGGGAGCACAAGGAGGGGTAGTGGGAGAGGGAGAAGCAGGCTTCCCGAGGAGCAGGGAGCCTGATGCAGGACTCGGTCCCAGGACCCTTGGGATCATGACCTGACCTGAAGGCAGACACTAAATGACTGAGCCACCCAGGAACCCCTCCAAAAAACCTACTTATAACTAAATAGAAACTTTCTACTATATTTCAGTACCATTTTCTTATAATTCGAAAACATATTCCTTCATTTAATTCTCCTTCAGTGTGGTAAACTTTGCTGTCTCCTCCACCTATTAGTATTTTTAACCTCACCATTAGCCTTCCCCCGCGCCAGTTATCCCTTAACTTTCTGACTTACTGTCCAGCATACTTTCTGAAAGCTGTGTTAAAGTCGTATTTTTTTGTTCGTAGAATGACAACTGCAAATATTTTGATTACATTCTTATATTCTTACATTGGCAAATATTTGGGTCCTGTGTGGATGAAACATTAGGTTTTTTGTTTCATCCATGCTCACGGATTCAGAGAATCAACTGAATTATTCAACATGCAAATCAGGGGGGTGCCTGGGTGGCTCAGTGGGTTAAAGCCTCTGCCTTCAGCTCAGGTCATGATCCCAGGGTTCTGGGATGGAGCCCCGCATTGGGCTCTCTGCTCAGCAGGGAGCCTGCTTCCCCCTCTCTCTGCCTGCCTCTCTGCCTACTTGTGATCTCTGTCTGTCAAATAAATAAATAAAATCTTTAAAAAAATGCAAATCAGGTATTTTAGATAGGTTATTATGCCTGTAGCACTAAAAATAATGAAATCCCAGTGCAAGACAGAAATAAAACAAGTCAGGCTAAGTAGGACACAAGAACTGATCATCTTGGGTTTGTGGGGATGAGAGGAAAAAAAAATGAGCAATGGTCAGGATTTGGGAATATTGATAACCATGGCTTGTTTTTGGAAAAAGCCCACAATTATCCCTCCACGACCTGACAGATTTCACTGTGGCTCAAAATCTAAGAATGTATTAGCACTTTCTTAGCTGAAATAGCTTTGCAGTGATCATGTTTTTCACTTTGTACCCATAGAACGAACATAAAATGTCTGTCAGTGATAAACACACACACTCTCCTGAACCTTGCAGAATATTTTGCTGACCTGAACTTTTTTGACTCAGTTATTCTCTTCTGTGCAAGAACAAATGATTTTACTCTGACTCCATTTCTAAAATTTCTGTGGACAAGAAATTAAAAATGACAGCCCTGGATGCCACTGAGAGCAACTATATTTCCATGGAGTTGTCTTAGGATGCTAATGAAAGTCTTTTGTAACTAAGTATGTTTAACTGGTCTAAGCACTATCAAAAATGAATTAGTAGGCACCTGGGTGGCTCAGTCAGTTAAGCATCTACCTTCGACTCCAGTCATGATCGGAGGGTCCTCAGATGGCGCCCCACCTTGGGCTCCCTGCTCCTTATGGAGTCTGCTTCTCCTTCTGCCCCTCCTCCCATTCATTCTCTCCATTTCTCTCTCTCTCTTTTACTCTCTCTCAGATAAGTGAGATCTTTAAAAACATAAATTAGTAAAATATGAAAATACACATATTCTTCAATGGGATTTTAAATCATATTATGAAATCAACTAATATAGTTAAAAAACTGAAATGGGGGGGAAAAACTTAAGATCAGGTCCTTTACCTTTTTCTCCTCACCCAATCCATCATTTTTTCATTTCCTTCCATGATATTTTCTTTTTCTCCAATTCCTACAAAATAGTACTTGAATCGTTTTTAAAATTGATGATTAAAATCAATTTTTTCTAGCCATTAGTAACTTTCTTGAACTCCAAACTCTCTTGGTAACTAATGTGACTATCATTAGATTTGGAGTTAGCTTTCAGATTGTTCATTTAAATTCATAAGATTTCATTAAAAATGTCTGATGAACTTTTCTGTATTACTTAAAATAGCATTTTCATATTAAGGACAGAACACATTTAGTACTTTCACAAAGCAAACCTAACCAATTGCTAACTCATCTTATTAGTTTTCATAGAATGTAAAGAAGAAATATCCTTATCCCAAGTTATGTATGAAAGAGGAAAAATAGATAAATATGTGTATATGTTAACTTGTCCAGAAAGAGTGTGGTTTATGGACATTTCTTTCCCACTTCATGTACATTTCTTTAGTTATACAGTGTAATTTTATTAAATGTTCATATGTTATATGCATTCTTTATCTGATTCTAAAGGTGGAGTAGAAATTTAGGGGTTTGGGAACTAGTGAGTGAAGGAAGAAAGAATCACATGTCTACTAAAAGATTTAAGAAAAGTATATAGTAGAAGCTGAAGCACAGATGGGTTGATAATAACATTAATATATAAATCAAGAAAAATTAAAGCCACCATTAAGTGGGAAGTGTCCAAGACATAATATGATTGACAGAATACAAATACTTGCTTAGGAATTGTATAGAGGTCTGAAACAAGGTTTTAGTTTGAGTACCAAGAATTCCAAGGAACTCAATATGCCTAAAGAGAATTAAGAATTAAGCAAATATCGTATAGCACCTCATAGGATATTGTATGTATCAGTGAAGCTGGGGATGGTAGGCGAATGAAGAATATCACTGGTGCCTCAACAGAAAACAGTGAGGTCCATGGAGTTCCTATAGGGTAAGAATAAAGCAGAAACAAGGACAGAATAGGATTTTTAAACATTTATTATACTCCTATACTACAGTTATATACTGCATACTCTTCTGAAGAAAATACTTCATACAGTTGAAAATAAATAGTAGGCTATAATAAATTTACTGTGAGAGCTCAGAGGTACAATTGAGATGATCTGAAAACAGGGAAGTTGAAATCCAAATGTTCCAAATCATTTTGTCTATTCTGTTTTCAAGCATGGACAGAATATTTGGAAATACATACTCCTACAAGTTTAACACTTAATAATCTGTTCAGTGATTTTCATCTTATGCAATATAATGCTGTTTGTCATTAATAAATTGATCCTCAATATAATTTTAAAGTTAATTTAATTTAAAAACTGGCTAGTCTTTTGGTTTCAGGTCCAAGCTGTAAAAGTGTCATAATTTGGCACTCTTTGTCCACAATAAGAAAGGCTGGACAAGCTGAAAACGAACAACTTTCTTAGAAAACTCAGAGCAGAGGGCAAACAGTTGCCCTCAGTTGTGGAGAGGCCGGAGCAGCAGCAGCTGAAAGCCATGAATGATAATAAGACTTACTTTATTGGAAAATCAGAAATTGCTGCCAGCGAAGTGTGGACTGGAGTAAGAAACTTCTGAGAGTCACAATTCCCTCTAGAGACTGCACTAGGCTTTCACAGAAAAAAATCTGAGAAAAACTACTTCATGATGCCAAGGAATAAACGAAGAGACACCACTATGATACCCTCCAAAACCCTCATCATGAAGCCCAAGTCTCAGGGAAGCCTTTAGCCAGACCTTATTTTCCATGGTGGAAAGGAATTACATGACACTGTAACTTTTCCAGCTTCTTATTTGAAAAAGATAAGGAAAAACTAATTCACAATAGACAGAAGTAATTCTGTCTAAAGACAGAACTTCAAAAACAAAACAAAACAAAACAAAAACAAAAAGTTTGGGAATGCTGAAAGTAAAACAGATGAGGAGACAAAAAAGATAAAAGCTGCATGCCTAGAAAAGAACCAAAAAACAAGAAAGGCAAACCCCAGAGAGAGGGGTGAACTATAAAACTGAGATTTATTCCAAAGAATGTGTCTTGCTTTCCTTCTCTCACATCCATCCATCATCCCAATAAACCTCAAGTGTATTAACAGTGAACTGTAGTTGAGAGAGGTCCCAAGATATATAGTCTTTCTGAGGAACAGGGCAAAGAGAAGCCCTAAATCCAAGAGAGGTAAAAAATACAAACAGTAGAGGTATTTGAAACCTATCACTAAAGAAATCTGAAATTCTAGTCAAATTAGTATAACTTCTCACATGACAACATAGATAACACCTAGGGCACATACAGTGTTCAAATTTGAACAAAAAAACCTAAAGAAACAAAACCATCCTCAGAAACAAATACAGATGTGACGCAAATGTAGGAATTATCAGACAAGTGTTTTACAGTACTCTGTCACCAGCGATAACAACAATGCAAGAGAATCAAAAGCACATGCAAGAAATCAAGAAGTAAGTAACGAAATGAAGAATGTCTTTGATCTGCTCACCAAATTTAACACTCCAAGGAGTCAGTGAACTTCAAGAGAATCAATGGAAACTTTTCAAACTGAAATGAGAATATGAAAATAAATGAAAAAACACATCAGAACGTCTAAAAACTGATGAACAGTACCAAAAGTTTCAATGTAGGCATAATTGGAAAAATGAAAAAAGAGAATGCAGCAGAATATTCAAATCATAATAGAAAACTTTCACATTACTTACAGACAAATCACAGATTAAGGAATTTCAAAGATCATCAACAACCACTTGTCAGTAGGGGAAGGAAAATTAAACAACAAAATACTCCATGCCTTTTAGAGTCAGTAAAAATTTAAAAAACAAAAACAACAACAACAACAAAATACATCCTAAGAGTAACAATTTTCTCAAGGACTTGGAAAAATGGTTATTTCCATCATTGGCAGGAATGGAAATGGTGCATCCACTCTGGAAGACTCACTGACAGTTTCTTAAAAAGCTAAACAGAGGTTTATCTTTGAGCTAGCAATGACATTGTTAGTATTTGTTCACCTCTTTTGAAAACTAATGTCCACACATCCATGGGAAAGTTTACAACAGCACTATTTATAATTGCCCAAAACTGGAAGAACTTGAGATGTCCTTCAATATGTATGAGGATATATAGTGAAATATACCTACTATTTAGTATTCAAGTATAACAGGTCATGAGCTATTGAGTGAATGTTAACTGCATATTGCTAACTGAAAGTTGTCAGCCTGAACAGGTTACATATTGAAGTATTAAATTTACATGATGCTCAGAAAAAATAAGAACTATAGGACAGAAAACAAAAAGTAATGACCTTGGATTCTAAGGGAGAGGAAAGTTCAATAGGTGAAACAGGACTTGGGGGGGCATAACCAATTCTGTGTGATAAGAGTAATGATGAATACATTAGACCATGAACTTGTCAAAATCATTACAACTTCATAGCACAAAGAGTGAAACTTAATGCAAAAAAAAAAAAAAAGTGTTTAAATCCATGAGGAGGTTAGGGGTTCCAAAGATTTAAAGCAAACTAGAAGAAAAGAATCTAATTGTATCAAAATGTAGGACATAACCTCAGTAAAAGAGAAAAGTACAAGGTAGTCATTTAAAGAACTTTGGAAATGAATAAAGAGTTTAAGACTATAGATAATAAAAGCTGTATAAAAGGTTGATATCCAGGATCTATAAAGAACTTTTCAAACTCAACACACACAAAACAGATAATCATATTAAAAAAAAATGGGCAGAAGATATGGACACTTCTCCAATGAAGAAATACAAATGGCTATCAGACACATGAAAAAAATCATCATCATCACTAGCCAGTAGGGAGATTCAAATTAAAACCACATTGAGATACCACCTTACACCAGTTAGAATGGCCAAAATTAGCAGGACAGGAAACATTGTGTGTTGGGGAGGATGTGGAGAAAGGGTGGGAATGTTGGTGGGAATGCAAGTTGGTGCAGCCATTTTGGAAAACAGTGTGGAGATTCCTCAAGAAATTAAATATAGAGCTTCCCTCTGATCCTGCAATTATACTACTGGGTATTTACCCCAAAGATACAGATGTAGTGAAAACAAGGGCCATCTGTACCCCAATGTTTATAGCCAATGGCCACGGTTGCCAAACTGTGGAAAGAACCAAGATGCCCTTCAACGGACGAATGGATAAGGAAGATGTGGTCCATATACACTATGGAGTATTATGCCTCCATCAGAAAGGATGAATACCCAACTTCTGTAGCAACATGGACGGGACTGGAAGAGATTATGCTGAGTGAAATAAGCAGAGAGAGTCGATTATCATATCACTTATTTGTGGAGCATAACAAATAACATGGAGGACATGAGGAGATGGAGAGGAGAAGGGAGTTGAGGGAAATTGGAAGGGGAGGTGAACCATGAGAGACTATGGACTCTGAAAAACAATCTGAGGGTTTTGAAGGGGCGGGGGGTGGGAGGTTGGGAGAACCAGGTGGTGGGTATTAAGGAGGGCATGTGTTGCATGGAGCACTGGGTGTGGTGCAAAAACAATGAAAACTGTTACGCTGAAAAGAAATTAAAAAAAAAAAAACCTTAAAAAAATAAATAAGATGGATACAAAAGTCTCAAAAAAAAAAAAAAAGCTGTATAAAAACCCTGCATTAGTTGGTAAAGCTGTTTCTTACCGAGTACTGATTAACAATTATGAAACCAGTATACTTACAGACTAGAATTGAACTATTATGTAAATGGATGAAAGGTGGTGGGACTCAGGTTCTCACTGTTGGAGTGGGGGATAAGCAAAGGGGAAAAGGGCTAGAATGAAATTTGTGCATTAGAGTGGAAGGTGTGAGGGTGAACTTGTGCTTAGCTTAGAAAAGACACCAATGGATAAATAATTACAGGAGTGATATCCTCATAATGGTGGAGTAAGTGTTTTACACTATCTTTTCCCTACAGAACACTGATAGAGACAACCACTTATGGATAAGGAAGACTTTCTGGAAATCCACGCATACATTGGGGAAGTTTCAGCACATGGGTAGAAGCAAAAAAAAAATACAATATGAAGGCATGGAAACCAGTAATGTTTCATTTTACCCACATCGCCCATTTCCTAAACCAGCACAGCTCAGTGTTAAGAGAAACTTTTTCAGTCCATGATTTCTTCCAAGGGGGAGAGTCAGAGTGTGTGAATAGTACACAGCTTCTCCATCAGGGCAAAACATGGCCTAAGAGTCTCATTTCTCTTTTGCCCAATCCAGGATTTTGCCATATCCAGGGATTTTGGCACTCCCAGCAGCAGCAAGAGTTTCACAGAGGGCTGGTTCATGAAGCTAGACCAAATCTGTAGGCCTGGAAGAGTACCACGATTATCAGCATGCCCACCATTCTAGGGCAAGCAAAATGAAGACCGTCCACAACAGGTCTGGCTTTATGGTATTGAGAGAGCGTTATTAGAGGATTGAGGGAAGATACATGACCTTTAAGAATTCTGTCACACAAGGTAGCAAAAAGTATTCAGCAGATGTATCTATAAGAAAAGCCTGGGAAAGCCTCAGAATCTCTTGCAGGGCTGGCAAGGTATTTCTCTCAGCTACGTAGTGAAGACTGCAGGGGGTGACTGCTTCCTCAGGTGTGAAGTCAGCAATGTAAGACTTCAAGGAACATGCAAAAAAAAAAAAAACAACAAAAATAGGATAACACCAGAAGAACATAGTAATTTTCCAGGAATCAACCACAAAGAAAAGATCAATGATTTACCTGATAAAGAATTCAAAATAGCAGTTGTAGGAAATCTCAAAGAGCTATAAGGATTTTTTCTTACTTTTTGTACCTAATATACATACCTTCCAATAATTAAAACCTGCATGTTGATTTATGGTAGAAAAATGTGTAAAATCATTGTCAGTATAAATGCTTATACTTGTTCAGCTTCACAAAAGAGGTTTCCCTTTTCTTGGAGCTTTAAATGTAGTTTAATCATGTGCAGTGTAATCACAATTTTTTCTCTTTTTTTTTGGTCTTGGATTACTGAATATTAGGCAAGCATTCTTTGTTTTAAGAAAATTTTCATCTGAAGCTAAACATATGGCAAATCTTTGTAAAACTCCTCTACAACTGAGCCAGGCAGCATTAGCAAAGAACACAGGATCATTAAATTTGTTGTCTTCTAAACTTAGTGAAGAGTCCTAGAATTTGCGTATATATACTACAAGATGTTAACAACTGTTTCCATATTTTTAGCACATTCACCTTCAGAAAACTTTGTACAGATATTTTCCACATGTACAGTGAGAGTTTCTTGTTTGAAAATGCCCATAAATTTGAATTTTTGACCCCTAAAAATAATAAAGATAACAGTGAAATCAAGAAAAAAATACACCAACAATATACAAAGTTTAACAAAAATAATTTTAGAACCAAACAAATTCTGGAGCCAAGGTATACAGTGAATGAAATGAAAAATGCAATTAAAAGCATCAAAAGCACACTGCTCAAGCAGGAAAAAAGATTCTGTGAAGTAGCACACATCATCTTTGTAATTATTCAAAGGAAAAACAAAGAAAAAAAGAGTGAAGAAAGCCAACATGAACCATGGAATATCGTGAAGATAAGTAGGAATCTCAGAAGGAAAATAGAGGAAGAAAGGAACAGAACCCTTAAAGATTTAATGTCTGGGGGCTTCTCAAATATGGGGAGGGATCTGAACACCTAAATTCATCCCCAGGGGCACCTGGGTGGCTCAGTGGGTTAAAGCCTCTGCCTTCAGCTCAGGTCATGATCCCTGAAACAACACACTGGTAAAATTAAGTATACAATCAATTCAGAATACTCTAATGATGCAGTGTGTTAATTTGTGGTGGGTCAGTGAACCCTAGTGTGAAAGGGTTAAAGGAAAAAAGTACTACAGATGTCTAAACTACAGTAATTTTAATGGTTATACAGTACAAATAAGTAAGTTGCAAAGTTGTAACATTAAAAACATGAGGAGTAAATGATTATAGTTTTTAAATGTAATTGAAGGTGGTAGCCTAACATAAGCCATTTTAAGTATGATTTATGTTTACCACAAACCTAAAACTTGGAGTAAGTTGAAAAAAAAATTAAGAGAAGTGAATCAAAGCATAGCACTATGGAAAATCCTAAATTCACATAGAAGGACAGAATAGAAGAAAGGAACAAGAGAATCCCACAACCATACCTACAAGTCCTTACTTACCATTAACTCTTTAAGTATAAAAGGATTAAATGCTCCAGCATCAGAAGATGACCAAACCATGTGCTGTCTAAAAGAAACTCATTTCAGCTTGAGGAGACATAGAGGCTCAAAGTGAAGTTATGGAGAAAGATATTCCATGCACATGGAAACCTAAAGAGAGCAGGAATAGCTGTACATACTTAAGGAAAAAAAAATAGACTTTAAGTCAAAACCTGTAACAAGAAAAAAAAAAAAACTAATGAGATAAGGAAGGCCATATTATAAATAGATCATTCATCAAGGATATATACCAATCATAAATATACATGAACAAACATCAGAATACCTAAATATATTAAGAAAATACTAATAGATATCAAAAGAGAAAGAGAACAATGAAAACATGCTAGAGGACTTGATTACCCTACTTTCAACAATGGATAGATTATCCTAAAAAATTCATAAGGGAATTTATCAGCACTTTGTTTTAGAATAAACCGTCCTAACATATTTAGAGGATATTTCTACCAACAACAGCAGGATAAAGATTCTCAAGTGAACAGGGAACATTATTCAAATTAATGCATACAAATCGTGTTTTCTTTTCTTTCTTTCTTTTTTTAAATTTCTTTTCAGCATAACAGTATTCATTGTTTTTGCACCACACTCAGTGTTCCATGCAATACGTGCCCTCTATAATACCCACCACCTAGTTCTCCCAACCTCCCACCCCCCGCCCCTTCAAAACCCTCAGATTGTTTTTCGGAGTCCATAGTCTCTCATGGTTCACCTCCCCTTCCAATTTCCCTCAACTCCCTTCTCCTCTCCATCTCCCCTTGTCCTCCATGCTATTTGTTATGCTCCACAAATAAGTGAAACCATATGATAATTTACTCTCTCTGCTTGACTCTGCTTGACTCTGTTTCACTCAGCATAATCTCTTCCAGTCCCATCCATGATGATACAAAAGTTGGGTGTTCATCTTTTCTGATGGAGGCATAATACTCCATAGTGTATATGGACCACATCTTCCTTATCCATTCGTCTGTTGAAGGGCATCTTAGCTCTTCCCACAGTTTGGCAACCATGGCCATTGCTGCTATAAACATTGGGATACAGATGGCCCTTCTGTTCACTACATCTGTATCTTTGGGGCAAACACCCAGTAGTGCAATTGCAGGGTCAGAGGGAAGCTCTATATTTAATTTCTTGAGGAATCTCCACACTGTTCTCCAAAGTGGCTTCACCAACTTGCATTCCCACCAACAGTGTAATAGGGTTCCCCTTTCTCCACATCCTCTTCAAGACATGTTGTTTCCTGTCTTGCTAATTTTGGTCCTGCTAACTGCTATAAGGTGGTATCTCAATGGGGTTTTAATTTGAATCTCCCTAATGGCTAGTGATGATGAACATTTTTTCATGTGTCTGATAGCCATTTGTATGTCTTCATTGGAGAAGTGTCTGTTCATATCTTCTGCCCATTTTTTGATATGATTATCTTTTTTGTGTGTGTTGAGTTTTAGGAGTTCTTTATAGATCCTGGATATCAACCTTTGTCTGTACTGTCATTTGCAAATATCTTCTCCCATTCCATGGGTTGCCTCTTTGTTTTGTTGACTGTTTTCTTTGCTGTGCAGAAGCTTTTGATCTTGATGAAGTCCCAAAAGTTCATCTTCGCTTTTGTTTCCTTTGCCTTTGGAGACATATCTTGAAAGAAGTTGCTGTGGCTGATAGCGAAGAGGTTACTGCCTAGACCGCAATGACATGAAACTAGAAATCAATAGCTGGAGGAAAGCTGAAAAATTTGCAAGTGTGTAGAAATGAAAAACACTCCTAAAGAACCAGTGAGTCAAAGAAAAAAATGAAAAGACTAGTTAAAAACTATCTTGAGACAAAAGAAAATCAAAACAAACCATAACTTATAGGTGGTAGAAAAAGCAATTCTATGAGGGAAATTGATGAAGATCTCAAACAAACAACCTAACTGTACATTTAAAGGAGCCAGAAAAAGAAAATGGAAGCCCAAAGTTAGTGAAAGGAATATAACAAGGTCAGAGCAGAAATAAATCCAGAACAACAACATAGAGCTGGTTTCATGAAAGATGAAATTGACAAAAATTTAGGCAGGCTTAAAATAAAGAAGGAAAAATAAAACTCAGAAATAAAAATGGTGATATTATGGTTGATAGACTACAAATACAAAAGATCCTAAGAGATACCATAAGCAATTACAGGGTAACAAATACAGAACCTATTAGGATTCAATCATCAAGAAATAAAAAATCTGAGCAGACCTGTAAGGACAAAGACGACTAAAGCAGTTTTCAAAAACCTCTCAACAAATGAAACACAGGACCAGATGGTTTCTCCGGTGAATTCTTGTAGCAGTTTCAGAATTACCACAACCATAAAATGAGTTTGGGAATGTTCCCTACTCTTCAGTTTCTTGGGGCCAGCATTACCCTGATACCAAAGCTGAATAAGCTAAAAGAAACTATAGACCAATAACCCTGCTAAATATAAATGCAAAAATGCTAGCAAAATGCTATCAAATAAAATTTAACAGCATAAAAAAAGGATTAAAATTGGGTATAGGAGGAACATATCATAATAAACACTGTAACAGCCAAGTCCACAGTTAACATACACTCACATAAAAATATGAAAGCCAGTCTTCTAAAATCATGAATTAGGGGCACCTGGGTGGCTCAGTGGGTTAAGCCTCTGCCTTCAGCTCAGGTCATGATCTCAGGGTCCTGGGATCAAGCCCTGCATCGGGTTCTCTGCCAGCAAGAAGCTGGCTGCCCCTCTCTTTCCTGTTGCTCTGCCTACTTGTGATCTCTTTCTGTGTGTCAAATAAATAAAATCTTTAAAAAAATAAAATAAAATCATGAATGAGACAAGGGGATCTATTTTAATCTCTCCTATTCAAACATAGTCCTGAAAGTCCTAGCAAGAACATTCAGGCAAGAAAAAGAAATCAGAGAGGGAAAAGTAAAATTGCTTATTTGCAGATGACATGATCCTATATGTGGAAAATTCTAAGCACACCACTGAAAATTGTTAGAACTAATTAATGTATTTTCAATGAAGTCAAAGAATACAAAACATAAATCTGTTGCATTTCTGTACACTTAAAAATATATCTGCAAAAGAAAACTGTCTCATTCACAATGGCATCTAAGAGAGAAAAATAATTACATAGTGACATATTTCACTAAGGGGATGAAAGATTTGTACACTCAGAAAAAAACTTTGATCAAAGACATGAATGAATGAAAATACAGCCTGTGTTCTGGGATGGAATGAACCCATGTTAAAATACTGGAACTCGAGTCAAGATGGCGGAGAAGTAGCAGGCTGAGACTACTTCAGCTAGCCGGAGATCAGCTAGATAGCTTATCTAAAGATTGCAAACACCTGAAAATCCATCGGCAGATCAAAGAGAAGAAGAACAGCAATTCTGGAAACAGAAAAACAACCACTTTCTGAAAGGTAGGACCGGCGGAGAAGTGAATCCAAAGCGACGGGAAGATAGGCCCCGGGAGGAGGGGCCGGCTCCCGGCAAGTGGCGGAGCAATGGAGCACAAAATCAGGACTTTTAAAATTCTGTTCCGCTGAGGGACATCGCTCCAGAGGCTAAACCTGGGCGAAGCCCACGCGGGATCAGCGTGGCCTCAGGTCCCGCAGGGTCACAGAAGGATCGGGGGTATCTGAGTATCGCAGAGTTTGCGCGTATTGGTACAGGAAAGCCAGCTACAGAGACAGAGCCGACAGTAAGCCCAAAGCTCGGTGTTACCTTGAACCGGTCGCAGGCACGGTGAGCTCGGAGCGCGGCCTTAGATCAGGCAGACGGGAGTAACTGGGCACTGTTCTCTGAGGGCGCACTGAGAAGTGGGGCCCCGGGCTCTCGGCTCATCGGGCGGGAGACCAGGAGGACGCCATTTGTATTCCCGTCCTCCATAACTCTACACGGAAAGCGCTCAGGGAACAAAAGCTCCCGAAAGCAAACCCGAGCAGATTACTCACCCCGGCCCTGGGTAAGGGCGGTGCAATTCCGCCTGGGTCAAAGACACTTGAGAATCACTACAACAGGCCCCTCCCCCAGAAGATCAACAAGAAATCCAGCCGAGACCAAGTTCACCTAACAAGGAGTGCGGTTTCAATACCAAAGAGAGCAGCAGAATTCCAGAGGAGGAGAAAGCAAAGCACGGAACTCATGGCTTTCTGCCTGTGATTTTTTTTTAGTCTTGTAGATTAATTTAATTTTTTTCTTTTTCATTATTTGTTTTTTTCTCGCCTTCTGGTAAAATTTTTTTTTAACTTTTACCCTTTTCTTTTTTAACATTTTTAAATTAGTTTATCTAATATATATATTTTTTCTTTTTTATATTTTTCTTTATTCATTTTCTTTTATTAAATTCTTTTCTTTTCTTTTCTTTCTTCCTTATTGAACCTCTTTTTATCCCCTTTCTCCCCCCTCACGATTTGGGATCCCTTCTGATTTGGTTAAAGCATATTTTCCTGGGGTTGTTGCCACCCTTTTAGTATTTTACTTGCTCCTTCATATACTCTTATCTGGACAAAATGACATGGCGGAAAAATTCACCACAAAAAAAGAGCAAGAGGCAGTGCCAAAGGCTAGGGACCTAATCAATACAGACATTGGTAATATGTGAGATCTAGAGTTCAGAATGACAATTCTCAAGGTTCTAGCTGGGCTCGAAAAAGGCATGGAAGATATTAGAGAAACCCTATCGGGAGATATAAAAGCCATTTCTGGAGAAATAAAAGAACTAGCTCTCACTGCTAGGATAAATGAGGCAGAAGAAAGAATTAGTGATATAGAAGACCAAATGACAGAGAATAAAGAAGCTGAGCAAAAGAGGGACAAACAGCTACTGGACCACGAGGGGAGAATTCGAGAGATAAGTGACACCATAAGACGAAACAACATTAGAATAATTGGGTTTCCAGAAGAAGAAGAAAGAGAGAGGGGAGCAGAAGGTATACTGGAGAGAATTATTGGGGAGAATTTCCCCAATATGGCAAAGGGAATGAGCATCAAAATTCAGGAGGTTCAGAGAACGCCCCTCAAAATCAATAAGAATAGGCCCACACCCCGTCACCTAATAGTAAAATTTACAAGTCTCAGTGACAAAGAGAAAATCCTGAAAGCAGCCCGGGAAAAGAAGTCTGTAACATACAATGGTAAAAATATTAGATTGGCAGCTGACTTATCCACAGAGACCTGGCAGGCCAGAAAGAGCTGGCATGATATTTTCAGAGCACTAAACGAGAAAAACATGCAGCCAAGAATACTATATCCAGCTAGGCTATCATTGAAAATAGAAGGAGAGATTAAAAGCTTCCAGGACAAACAACAACTGAAAGAATTTGCAAATACCAAACCAGCTCTACAGGAAATATTGAAAGGGGTCCTCTAAGCAAAGAGAGAGCCTACAAGTGGTAGATCAGAAAGGAACAGAGACCATATACAGTAACAGTCACCTTACAGGCAATACAATGGCACTAAATTCATATCTCTCAATAGTTACCCTGAATGTGAATGGGCTAAATGCCCCTGTCAAAAGACACAGGGTATCAGAATGGATAAAAAAACAAAACCCATCTATATGTTGCCTCCAAGAAACTCATTTTAAGCCCGAAGACACCTCCAGATTTAAAGTGAGGGGGTGGAAAAGAATTTACCATGCTAATGGACATCAGAAGAAAGCAGGAGTGGCAATCCTTATATCAAATCAATTAGATTTTAAGCCAAAGACTATAGTAAGAGATGAGGAGGGACACTATAACATACTCAAAGGGACTGTCCAACAAGAAGATCTAACAATTTTAAATATCTATGCCCCCAACGTGGGAGCAGCCAACTATATAAACCAATTAATAACAAAATCAAAGAAACACATCAACAATACTACAATAATAGTAGGGGACTTTAACACTCCCCTCACTGAAATGGACAGATCATCCAAGCAAAAGATCAGCAAGGAAATAAAGGCCTTAAACGACACACTGGACCAGATGGACATCACAGATATATTCAGAACATTTCATCCCAAAGCAACCGAATACACATTCTTCTCTAGTGCACATGGAACATTCTCCAGAATAGATCACATCCTCGGTCCTAAATCAGGACTCAACCGGTATCAAAAGATTGGGATCATTCCCTGCATATTTTCAGACCACAATGCTCTAAAGCTAGAACTCAACCACAAAAGGAAGTTTGGAAAGAACCCAAATACATGGAGACTAAACAGCATCCTTCTAAAGAATGAATGGGTCAACTGGGAAATTAAAGAAGAATTGAAAAAAATCATGGAAACAAATGATAATGAAAATACAACGGTTCAAAATCTGTGGGACACAACAAAGGCAGTCCTGAGAGGAAAATATATAGCGGTACAAGCCTTTCTCAAGAAACAAGAAAGGTCTCAGGTACACAATCTAACCCTACACCTAAAGGAGCTGGAGAAAGAAACCCTAAGCCCAGCAGGAGAAGAGAAATCATAAAGATCAGAGCAGAAATCAATGAAATAGAAACCAAAAAACAATAGAACAAATCAACGAAACGAGGAGCTGGTTCTTTGAAAGAATTAATAAAATTGATAAAACCCTAGCCCGACTTATCAAAAAGAAAAGAGAAAGGACCCAAATAAATAAAATCATGAATGAAAGAGGAGAGATCACGACACCAAAGAAATACAAACTATTATAAGAACATACTATGAGCAACTCTATGGCAACAAATTTGACAATCTGGAAGAAATGGATGCATTCCTAGAAACATATAAATTACCACAACTGAACCAGGAAGAAATAGAAAGCCTGAACAGACCCATAACCAGTAAGGAGATCGAAACAGTCATTAAAAATCTCCAAACAAACAAAAGCCCAGGGCCAGACGGCTTCCCGGGGGAATTCTACCAAACATTTAAAGAAGAACTAATTCCTATTCTCCTGAAACTGTTCCAAAAAATAGAAATGGAAGGAAAACTTCCAAACTCATTTTATGAGGACAGCATCACCTTGATCCCAAAGCCAGACAAGGATCCCATCAAAAAAGAGAGCTATAGACCAATAGCCTTGATGAACACAGATGCGAAAATTCTCACCAAAATACTAGCCAATAGGATTCAACAGTACATTAAAAGGATTATTCACCACAACCAAGTGGGATTTATTCCAGGGCTGCAAGGTTGGTTCAACATCCACAAATCAGTCAATGTGATACAACACATCAATAAAAGAAAGAACAAGAACCATATGATACTCTCAATAGATGCTGAAAAAGCATTTGACAAAGTACACCATCCCTTCCTGATCAAAATTTTTCAAAGTGTAGAGATAGAGGGCACATACCTCAATATCATCAAAGCCATCTATGAAAAACCAACCGCAAATATCATTCTCAATGGAGAAAAACTGAAAGCTTTTCCGCTAAGGTCAGGAACATGGCAGGGATGTCCATTATCATCACTGCTATTCAACATAGTACTATAGGTCCTAGCCTCAGCAATCAGACAACAAAAGGAAATTAAAGGCATCCAAATCAGCAAAGAAGAAGTAAAATTACCACTCTTCGCAGATGATATGATACTATATGTGGAAAACCCAAAAGACTCCACTCCAAAACTGCTAGAACTTGTACAGGAATTCAGTAAAGTGTCAGGATATAAAATCAATGCACAGAAATCAGTTGCATTTCTCTACACCAACAACAAGATAGGATTGACTCCTTAATTTCTCTTTCTTCTATTTACAATTGCACCCCAAACCATAAGATACCTAGGAATAAACCTAACGAAAGAGGCTAAGAATCTATACTCAGAAAACTATAAAGTACTCATGAAAGAAATTGAGGAAGACACAAAGAAATGGAAAAATGTTCCATGCTCCTGGATTGGAAGAAAAAATATTGTGAAAATGTCTATGCTACCTAAAGCAATCTACACATTTAATGCAATTCCTATCAAAGTACCATCCATCTTTTTCAAAGAAATGGAACAAATAATTCTAAATCTTATATGGAACCAGAAAAGACCTCGAATAGCCAAAGGGATATTGAAAAAGAAAGCCAAAGTTGGTGGCATCACAATTCCGGACTTCAAGCTCTATTACAAAGCTGTCATCATCAAGACAGCATGGTACTGGCACAAAAACAGACACATAGATCAATGGAACAGATTAGAGAGCCCAGAAATAGACCCTCAACTCTATGGTCAACTAATCTTCGACACAGCAGGAAAGAATGTCCAATGGAATAAAGACAGCCTCTTCAATAAATGGTATTGGGAAAATTGGACAGCCACATGCAGAAAAATGAAATTGCACCATTTCCTTACACCACACACAAAAGTAGACTCAAAATGGATGAAGGACCTCAATGTGAGAAAGGAATCCATCAAAATCCTTGAGGAGAACACAGGCAGCAACCTCTTCGACCTCAGCCGCAGCAACATCTTCCTAGGAAAAACGCCAAAGGCAAGGGAAGCAAGGGCAAAAATGAACTATTGGGATTTCATCAAGATCAAAAGCTTTTGCACAGCAATGAAACAGTTAACAAAATCAAAAGACAACTGACAGAATGGGAGAAGATATTTGCAAACAACATATCAGATAAAGGACTAGTGTCCAGAATCTATAAAGAACTTAGCAAACTCAACACCCAAAGAACAAATAATCCAATCAAGAAATGGGCAGAAGACATGAACAGACATTTCTGCAAAGAAGACATCCAGATGGCCAACAGACACATGAAAACGTGCTCCATATCACTCGGCATCAAGGAAATACAAATCAAAACCACAATGAGATATCACCTCACACCAGTCAGAATGGCTAAAATCAACAAGTCAGGAAATGACAGATGTTGGCAAGGATGCGGAGAGAGGGGAACCCTCCTACACTGTTGGTGGGAATGCAAGCTGGTGCAGCCACTCTGGAAAACAGCATGGAGGTTCCTCAAATTGTTGAAGATAGAACTGCCCTATGACCCAGCAATTGCACTACTGGGTATTTACCTTAAAGATACAAACGTAGTGATCTAAAGGGGCACATGCACCCAAATGTTTATAGCAGCAATGTCCACAATAGCCAAACTATGGAAAGAACCTAGATGTCCATCAACAGATGAATGGATCAAGAAGAGGTGGTATATATACACAATGGAATACTATGCAGCCATCAAAAGAAATGAAATCTTGCCATTTGCGACAACATGGATGGAACTAGAGCCTTATCATGCTTAGCGAAATAAGTCAAGCAGAGAAAGACAACTATCATATGATCTCCCTGATATGAGGAAGTGGTGATGCAACATGGAGGCTTAAGTGGGTAGGAGAAGAATAAATGAAACAAGATGGTATTGGGAGGGAGAAAAACCATAAGTGACTCTTAATCTCACAAAACAAACTGAGGGTTGCTGGGGGGAGGGGGTTTGGGAGTAGGGGGTGGGATTATGGACATTGGGGAGGGTATGTGCTTTGGTGAGTGCTGTGAAGTGTGTAAACCTGGTGATTCACAGACCTGTACCCCTCGGGATAAAAATATATGTTTATGAAAAATAAAAAAAATACTGGAACTCCCCAAAGGATTTATAGATCTCATAAAATTCCTAACTGGTTTCTTTTTTTTTTTTTTTTAATTTTTTATTTTCGCATCTGTGTTCATCAAGGATATCGGTCTATAGCTCTCTTTTTTGGTGGGATCCTTGTCTGGTTTTGGGATCAAGGTGATGCTGTCCTCATAAAATGAGTTTGGAAGTTTTCCTTCCATTTCTATTTTTTGGAACAGTTTCAGGAGAATAGGAATTAGTTCTTCTTTAAATGTTTGGTAGAATTCCCCTGGGAAGCCGTCTGGCCCTGGGCTTTTGTTTGTTTGGAGATTTTTAATGACTGTTTCAATCTCCTTACTGGTTATGGGTCTGTTCAGGCTTTCTATTTCTTCCTGGTTCAGTTGTGGTAGTTTATATGTTTCTAGGAATGCATCTATTTCTTCCAGATTGTCAAATTTATTGCCATAGAGTTGCTCATAGTATGTTCTTATAATAGTTTGTATTTCTTTGGTGTTAGTTGTGATCTCTCCTCTTTCATTCATGATTTTATTTATTTGGGTCCTTTCTCTTTTCTTTTTGATAAGTCGGGCTAGGGTTTTATCAATTTTATTAATTCTTTCAAAGAACCAGCTCCTCGTTTCGTTGATTTGTTCTATTGTTTTTTTGGTTTCTATTTCATTGATTTCTGCTCTGATCTTTATGATTTCTCTTCTCCTGCTGGGCTTAGGGTTTCTTTCTCCAGCTCCTTTAGGTGTAGGGTTAGATTGTGTACCTGAGACCTTTCTTGTTTCTTGAGAAAGGCTTGTACCGCTATATATTTTCCTCTCAGGACTGCCTTTGTTGTGTCCCACAGATTTTGAACCGTTGTATTTTCATTATCATTTGTTTCCATGATTTTTTTCAATTCTTCTTTAATTTCCCGGTTGACCCATTCATTCTTTAGAAGGATACTGTTTAGTCTCCATGTATTTGGGTTCTTTCCAAACTTCCTTTTGTGGTTGAGTTCTAGCTTTAGAGCATTGTGGTCTGAAAATATGCAGGGAATGATCCCAATCTTTTGATACCGGTTGAGTCCTGATTTAGGACCGAGGATGTGATCTATTCTGGAGAATGTTCCATGTGCACTAGAGAAGAATGTGTATTCGGTTGCTTTGGGATGAAATGTTCTGAATATATCTGTGATGTCCATCTGGTCCAGTGTGTCGTTTAAGGCCTTTATTTCCTTGCTGATCTTTTGCTTGGATGACCTGTCCATTTCAGTGAGGGGAGTGTTAAAGTCCCCTACTATTATTGTAGTATTGTTGATGTGTTTCTTTGATTTTGTTATTAATTGGTTTATATAGTTGGCTGCTCCCACGTTGGGGGCATAGATATTTAAAATTGTTAAATCTTCTTGTTGGACAGACCCTTTGAGTATGATATAGTGTCCTTCCTCATCTCTTATTATAGTCTTTGGCTTAAAATCTAATTGATCTGATATAAGGATTGCCACTCCTGCTTTCTTCTGATGTCCATTAGCATGGTAAATTCTTTTCCACCCCCTCACTTTAAATCTGGAGGTGTCTTCGGGCTTAAAATGAGTTTCTTGGAGGCAACATATAGATGGGTTTTGTTTTTTTATCCATTCTGATACCCTGTGTCTTTTGACAGGGGCATTTAGCCCATTCACATTCAGGGTAACTATTGAGAGATATGAATTTAGTGCCATTGTATTGCCTGTAAGGTGACTGTTACTGTATATGGTCTCTGTTCCTTTCTGATCTACCACTTGTAGGCTCTCTCTTTGCTTAGAGGACCCCTTTCAATATTTCCTGTAGAGCTGGTTTGGTATTTGCAAATTCTTTCAGTTGTTGTTTGTCCTGGAAGCTTTTAATCTCTCCTTCTATTTTCAATGATAGCCTAGCTGGATATAGTATTCTTGGCTGCATGTTTTTCTCGTTTAGTGCTCTGAAAATATCATGCCAGCTCTTTCTGGCCTGCCAGGTCTCTGTGGATAAGTCAGCTGCCAATCTAATATTTTTACCATTGTATGTTACAGACTTCTTTTCCCGGGCTGCTTTCAGGATTTTCTCTTTGTCACTGAGACTTGTAAATTTTACTATTAGGTGACGGGGTGTGGGCCTATTCTTATTGATTTTGAGGGGCGTTCTCTGAACCTCCTGAATTTTGATGCTCATTCCCTTTGCCATATTGGGGAAATTCTCCCCAATAATTCTCTCCAGTATACCTTCTGCTCCCCTCTCTCTTTCTTCTTCTTCTGGAAACCCAATTATTCTAATGTTGTTTCGTCTTATGGTGTCACTTATCTCTCGAATTCTCCCCTCGTGGTCCAGTAGCTGTTTGTCCCTCTTTTGCTCAGCTTCTTTATTCTCTGTCATTTGGTCTTCTATATCACTAATTCTTTCTTCTGCCTCATTTATCCTAGCAGTTAGAGCCTCCATTTTTGATTGCACCTCATTAATAGCTTTTTTGATTTCAACTTGGTTAGATTTTAGTTCTTTTATTTCTCCAGAAAGGGCTTTTATATCTCCCAAGAGGGTTTCTCTAATATCTTCCATGCCTTTTTCGAGCCCGGCTAGAACCTTGAGAATTGTCATTCTGAACTCTAGATCTGACATATTACCGATGTCTGTATTGATTAGGTCCCTAGCCTTCAGTACTCCCTCTTGTTTTTTTTTGTGTTGAATTTTTACGTCTTGTCATTTGGTCCAGATAAGAGTAAATGAAGGGGCAAGTAAAATACTAAAAGGGTGGAAACAACCCCAGGAAAATATGCTTTAACCAAATTAGAAGAGATCCAAAATCGTGAGTGGGGAGAAAGGTGATAAAAAGAGGTTCAAAAAGGAAGAAAGAAAAAAAAAAAAAGCAAAAAGAAAAGAAAAGAAAAGAATTTTTAAAAAAAGAAAACACCTAAGAAAAATGTAAAAAAGAAAAAATATATATATTAGATAAACTAGTAAAAAATCGTTAAAAAAGAAAAAGGTAACAGTTTAAAAAAAAAAAAATGTTACCCGAAGGCGAGAGAAAAAAAAAAAATGAAAAAGAAAAAATTAAATTAACTGCAAGACTAAAAAAAATCACAGGAAAAAAGCCATGAGTTCCGTGCTTTGCTTTCTCCTCCTCTGGAATTCTGCTGCTCTCTTTGGTATTGAAACCGCACTCCTTGGTAGGTGAACTTGGTCTCGGCTGGATTTCTTGTTGATCTTCTGGGGGAGGGGCCTGTTGTAGTGATTCTCAAGTGTCTTTGACCCAGGCGGAATTACACCGCCCTTACCCGGGGCCGGGGTGAGTAATCCGCTCGGGTTTGCTTTCAGGAGCTTTTGTTCCCTGAGCGCTTTCCGTAGAGTTCCGGAGCACGGGAATACAAATTGCAGCCTCCTGGTCTCCGGCCCGGAGGAGCCGAGAGCCCAGGGCCCCACTCCTCAGTGCGTGCTCAGAGTATAGCGCCCAGTTACTCCCGTCTGCCTGACCTCCGGCCGCGCTCCGAGCTCACCGAGCCTGCGACCGGTTCAAGGTAACCCCGAGCTGTGAGCTTACTGTCGGCTCTGTCTCTGTAGCTGGCTTTCCCGTTCCAATACCTGCAAGCTCTATGACACTCAGACACCCCCGATCCTTCTGTGACCCTGCGGGACCTGAGGCCACGCTGACCCCGCATGGGCTTCGCCCCGGTTTAGCCTCTGGAGCGATGTCCCTCAGCAGAACAGACTTTTAAAAGTCCTGATTTTGTGCGCGGTTGCTCCGCTGCTTGCCGGGAGCCGGCCCCTCCCCCCGGGATCTATCTTCCCGTCGCTTTGGATTCACTTCTCCGCCGGTCCTACCTTTCAGAAAGTGGTTGTTTTTCTGTTTCCAGAATTGCTGTTCTTCTTCTCTTTGATCTGCGGATGGATTTTCAGGTGTTTTCAATCTTTAGATAAGCTATCTAGCTGATCTCCGGCTAGCTGAAGCAGTCTCAGCTTGCTACTTCTCCGCCATCTTGACTCCTCCCCCTCCTAACTGGTTTCTAATGGCATTGTTTTTCATAGAAATATCTTTTAAAGTTCCAAAATTTGTATGGAACCATAACTGACCTTGAATAACCAAAAAAATTCAAAGAAAAAGCTGGAGGCATCACACTTCCTGTTTTTAAACTCGATTACAAACTCATCTAATTAAACACATAGTCCAAGGGAACAGAATTTGCTCAGTAAATAAAAAATGAACTTTTGTATGTACAGTCAACTCATATTTGAAAAGGGACCCAAGAATACTCACTGGGGCAAGAATAGACTCTTCCATAAATGGTGTTTGAAAAATTAAATATTATCATATTAAAAGAATGAAATTGGACCCCCCACTTTCACCACTTATAAAAATAAACTCAAAATGGAGTCAGGATTAAGACCTGAAACTGTTAAACTCCTAGAGGAAATCAAAAGAAAATCTCCTTGACCTTGATCATGGTAAATTTTTTTTTTTTTTGGAGGTGATACCAAAAGCAAAAACAAGGGGATTGTGTCAAACTATAAAGTTTCTACACAGGAAAAAAAAAAAACTACCAATGGATGGAATGGGATTAGATATTTGCAATATTCTACTGGATAAGAGGATAATATCATCCAAAATATAAGGAACTCCTACAAATGAATAGTCCCCCCCCCCAAAAAAAAAACAATCTATTTTAAAAATGAGAAGACCTGAAGAGACATTTTTCCAGAGAAGGCACATAGATGGCCAATAGGTACATGAGAATTTGCCAAACATCACTAATTATCAGGAAAAGGCAAATCAAAACCACCATAAAAAATTACATCACACTTGTTACAAGGAGCAAGATGCAGAGAAGTAGGAAACCTAAATATCATTAGTTCTCAGGAATTAAGTTAGATAGTTATCAAACCATTCTGAATACCTACAAACTCAACAGGAAGGAGAAGAAAAGAATAGCAGCAATTCTACAAACAGAAAAGCGACCACTTTCTGGAAGGTGGACCTACAGAGAAGTGAATCTGAGGTGCTGTTTGAGAAGATAGACCACAGGGGTAGGGAGCCTCCTGCCTAATCACATTATATATTCAGAGCAATAAATGAGAAATATATGCAGCCAAGAATATTATATCCAACTAGGCTGTCATTGAAAATAGAAATAAAAAGCTTCCAAGACAAACACTAAACTAGCCCTCTAAGAAATACTGTAAGGGGTCCTCTGAGCAAAGAGATAGCCTAAAATTGACATAGACCAGAAAGGAACAGAGGCAATATACAGTAAGGGTCACCTTGCAGGCAATACAATGGCACTATATTCATATCTTTCAATAGCTACCCTGAATGTAATTGGGCTAAATGCTGCAATCAAAAGACACAGGTAGCAGAATGGATAAAAAGGCAAGACCCATCAATAAGCTGTCTGCAAAAGACTCACTTTAGACCCAAAGATACCTCCAGATTTAAATTGAGAGGGTGGAAAAACCATTTACCATGCTAATGGACATCAAAAGACAGCTAGGGTGGCAATTCTTATATCAGACAAATTAGATTTTAATCCAAATACTATAAGACACGAGGAAGGATACTATCATACTTAAAAGGTCTATCCAACAGGAAGATCTAACAATTGTAAATATCTATACCCCTAACGTGAGAGCAGCCAATTATATAAGCCAATTAATAACAAAATCAAAGAACCACATCAGCGGTAATATAATACAGGGGATTTTAACAACTGCCTCATTGAAATGGACAGATCTAAGCAAAAGATCAACAAAGAAATAATGGCTTTAAATGACACTGGACCAGATGGACTTCACAGATAAATTCAGAACATTCCATCTCAAAGCAACAGAATACACATTTCTCTCTAGGGCACATGGAACATTCTCCAGAATAGATCACATCCTGGGTCACTAATCCAGTCTCAATTGGTACCAAAAGATTGGGATGATTCCCTACATATTTTCAAACTACAATGCTTTGAAACTTGAACTCAATCACAAGACGAAATTCGGGAAGAAATATAAGGAGGCTGAAGAGCATTATATTAAAGAATGAATGGGTCAACTAGAAAATTAAAGAATTTAAAAATCCATGGAAACAGGGAAGCCTGAGTGGCTCAGTCGGTTCAGCTGCTGCCTTTAGTTCAGGTCATGATCATGGGATCCTGGGATCGAGTCCCATACCAGGCTCCTTGCTTGGCAGGGAGCCTGTTTCTCTCTCTGCCTCTGCCTGCCTCTCTGTCTCTCTGACAAATTTTTTAAAAATTCATGGAAACAAATGAAAATGAAAACACAAGTGTTCAAAATCTTTGAAATGCAGTAGAGGCAGTCCTGATAAATTAGATAATAATACAAGTCTTTCTCAAGAAACAGGAAAGGTCTCCAATACACAACTTAACCTTATACTTAAAGAAAAACACCAAATAAAGCCTAAACCCAGTATGAGAATAAAAATAATAAAGACCAGAGCAGAAATCAATGAGATAGAAACCAAAAGAACAGTAGAACAGATCAACAAAAGATGGAGCTGGTTCTTTGCAAGAATTATTAAGATTAATAAACTTCTAACTAGACTTCCCAAAAAGAAAAAAGACCCAAATTAATAAAATCATGAATTAAGAGGAAAGATCACAACCAACACCAAAGAAATACAAACAATTATAAGGACATATTATGAGCAACTCTATGCCAGCAAATTAGACAATCTGGAAGAAATGGATACATTCCTAGAGAATAGAAACTACCATAACTGAACCAGGAAGAAATAGAAAACCTTAACAGACCCATAATCAGCAAGGAAATTGAAGCAGTCATTAAAAAATCTCCCAACAAATAAGAGCCCAGGACCAGATGGCTTGCCAGGAAAATTCTACCAAACATATGAAGAAGAATTAATACCTATTCTCCTGGAAGTGTTCCAAAAAAAATAGAAATGGAAGGAGAACTTCCAAAGTTCTTTCTGGCCTTTATATCAGCATTACGTTGATCCCCAAACCAGACAAAAACCCCATCAAGAAAGGAAATTACAGATCGATATCCCTGATGAACATGGATGCAAAAATTCTCACCAAAATACTGGCCAATAAGATCCAACAGTATATTAAAATGATTATTCACCATGACCAAGTGGGAGTGATTCCTGGGCTGCAAGATTAGTTCAACATCTGTAAATCAACCAAGGTGATATACATTAATAAAGAACGAGAACTATATTATCCTCTCAACAGATGAAGAAAAAGCAATTGACAAACTACAGCATCCTTTCTTCATCAAAATTCTTCACTGTGTAGGGATAGAGGGTACATACCTCAATATCATAAAAGCTGTCTATGAAAGACCACAGCAAGTATCGTTCTCACTGGGGAAAAACTAAGAGCTTTTTCCTTAAAGTCAGGAACACAGCAGGTATGTCCACTATCACCACTGCTATTCAACACAGTACTAGAATTTCTAGCCTCAACAATCAGATAATAAAAAGATATTAAAGGCATCCAAATTAGCAAAGAAGAAGTCTTTGAAGTTTTTGCATCTGCACTCTTTGCAGATGATATGATTCTTTACGTGGAAGACTCAAAAGACTCCACCCCCAAATTGCTAGAACTCATATAGGAATTCAGTAAAGTGTCAGGATATAGAATCAATGCACAGAAATCAGTTGCATTTCTATACACCAACAACATGGAAGAAAGAGAAATTAAGGAGTCAATTCCATTGGCACCAAAACCATAAATTACCTAGGAATAAACCTAGCCAAAGAAGCAAAGAATCTGTACTCAGGAAACTACAGAATGTTCATGAAATAAATAGAAGAAGACACAAAGAAATAGAAAAACATACAATACAATGCTCAGGGACTGGAAGAGCAAATATTGTGAAAATGTCCGTACTATCTAGAGCAGTCTACACATTTAAAGCAATCCCTATCAAAATACCATCAACTTTTTTCAAAGAAATGGAGCCAATAATCCTAAAATTTGTATGGAACCAGAAAAGACCTCAAATAGCCAGAGGAATGTTGAAAAAGAAAGCCAAAGTTGGTGGCATCACAATTCCAGACTTCAAGCTCTATTACAGAGCTGTAATCAAGACTGTATGATACTAGAACAAAAACAGACACATAGATCAGTGGAACAGAATAGAGAGCCCAGAAATAGACCCTCAACTCTATAGTCAACTCACCTTTGACAAAGCAGGAAAGAATATCCAACAGAAAAAAGACAGTCTCTTCAACAAATGGTGTTGGGAAAATTGGCCAGCCACATGCAGAAGAATGAAACTGGACCATTTCCTTACACCACACACAAAAACAGTCTCAAAATGGATGAAAGACCTCAATGTGAGACAGAAATTCATCCAAATCCTTGAGGAGAACACAGGCAGCATCTTCGACCTCAGCCACAGCAATTTCTTAGACATGTTGGCAAAGGCAAGGGAATCAAGGGCAAAGATGAATTAGTGGGACTTTATCAAAATCAAAAGCTTTCGCACAGCAAAGAAAACAGTCAATGAAACCAAAAGACAACTGACAGAATGGGAGAAGATATTTGCAAATGACATACCAGGTAAAGAGCTAGTATCCAAGATCTACAAAGAACTGCTCAGACATAACACCCAAAGAACAAATAATACAGTTGAGAAATGGGCAGAAGATGTGAACAGACATGTCAGCAAAGAAGACATCCAAATGGCCAACAGACATATGAAAAAATGCTCAGCATCACTCATCACTCAGGGAAATAAAAATTCAAACCTCAATAAGATACTACCTCACACCAGTCAGAATGTCTAAAATTAACAAGTCAGAACACAACAGGTGTTGTTGCCTAGGATGTGGAGAAAGGGGAACCCTCCTACACTGTTGGTGGGAAAGCCAGATGGTGCTGCCACTCTGGAAAACAGTATGGAGGTTCCTCAAAAAGTTGAAAATAGGGGCACCTGGGTGGCTCAGTGGGTTGAGCCTCTGCCTTTAGCTCAGGTCATGATCTCAGGGTCCTGGGATGGAGCCCCACATCAGGCTCTCTGCTCAGCACTAAGCCTATTTCCCCTCTCTCTCTGCCTACTTGTGATCTCTCTCTGTCAAATAAATAAATAAGTAAAATCTTTTTTTTTTTTTTAAAGTTGAAAATAGAGCTACTCTACAACCCAGGTATTGCACTACTGGGCATTTATCCCAAAGATACAAATGGGGTGCTCCAAAGGGGCACATGTACCCAAATGTTTATAGCAGCAATGTCCACAATAGCCAAACTATGGAAAGAGCCTAGATGTCCAGAAACAGATAAATGGATAAAGATGATGATGTGTATATATACAATGGAATATTATGTAGCTACCTACCTCCTTCCCCCAAAGCTTGCCATTTGCAATGATATGGATGGAAATAGAGGATATTATGCTAAGCAAAATAAGTCAATCAGAGAAAGACAGTTATCACATGATCTCACTGATAGGAGGAATTTGAGAAACAAGACAGGGGATTATAGAGGGAGGGAGGGGAAAAGGAAACAAGCTGAAACCAGAGAGGGAGAGAAACCATAAGAGACTTAATCTCAGGAAACAAACTGAAGGTTGCTGGAGAGGAGGGGACTGATAGGAATAGGGTGGCTAGGTGATGGACTTTGAGCTCTGTGAATTGTCTAAGACCAATGAATCACAAACTGGTACCCCTAAAGCAAATAGTACATATATGTCAGCAAAAAAATAAAATAAATCACATCACTCCTGTTATAATGGCTCTTATCACAAAGACATTAGATAAGAAATGCTGATAAGAATGTGGAGAAAAGGGAACTCTGTGCTCTTAGAAATGGAAATTGGTACAACCACTATGAAAGCTAGTATGGAGATTCATAAAAAACATTAAAAATAGAACTGCTATATAATTTAGCAATCCCACTTATGGGTATAAATGATAAGGAAATGAAATCAGTATCTTAAAGAGATTATCTATATCCCACATTCATGAAACAAAATTCACAAGAGTCAAGACATGGAAAAGACCTGAGTGTCCACTGATGGACACCCACTGATAAATAAAGAAAATATATAGATGTATACATACACATACTATATCTCTGTCTTATCTATGTATCTATCTATATAATGCAATCTTATTCAGCAATAGAAATTCTGCCATTTGTGACAACATGGATAGAATATGCAGACATATGGTAAGTGAAGTAAGTCAGACAAAGACCCATACTGTATGATCTATCTTAAATGGGGAATTTTAAATATCCAAACTCCTAGGAACAGAGGTTGGAATTGTGGCTGCCAGGGACTGGAAGTTGGAGAAAATGAGGACAAGCTTGTCAAAGATATGAACTTCTATTTATGAGTAAATTTCTTGGGTTGAATGTATAATGTGGAGTCTATAGTGAACAATACTTTATTATGTGTTTGAAAGTTGCTAAGAGAGTAGAGCTTAAATATTGTCACCACAAAAAAGAAATGGTAATTATGTGAGATAATAAAAGTGCTAATGAACCCTATTGAGGTAATTATTTTGCAATATATAAATGTATCAAATCATCACATTGTACAAATTTACTTAACACAATTTTATAAGCAAATTATATATTAATAAATTGGGGGAAAAGAATGATCAGTAAGTTTCATACACTTTTTTATGCGCACATATTTCTTGACTGTAAACTACCAGCCTCTAGAAGCAAGAGCACCCCTTAACAACAAGCATGCACTGTGTTCTAATTTAGACTTTTAATACTATTTATAACAAAAGGAACCTAGGCTCCTTAGAAAAATGACTACTCTAGAGCTAATGTAGGGAATGTTCAAGATGATTTAGTGTCAGAAACTAAGAAAGTGCTTAAAAACAAAACCAACTGAAATATGCCAAAGAGGCATAAGAGCCAGCTGATAGAACTTCCAGTGGTCAGAAGTGATTCCAGTTAAAGTTAGAAAATGAATATCCCTTAGCCTATACTGAAATTGAGAATAGATTATAAATTGATAAAAATAGACAAGTATCCCAAGCAAAAGAATTCCAATTAATGCATGTAGATTCTGCTACCTCAAGCAACTGTAGCATAATTCCCAAACCCCTAAAACTGGTCTGTACATAGTGACCTTTTTTTGAAATAGCACAGGGTGGAGAAAAATGTTACTGTGTCAAAACCTGAAAAACACTCCTTCAAACTTAACATCCATAATGACCTATTGTGTTGATAACATACATCCTTCTATACAATATGATGAGAACTGCTTTTTATCTCTATGCTCTTCCTCCCCAAAACCCTTCATGCCAGTCTAAGCATGATTAAAAAACAAAACAAAAAAAAACATCAGGGACACCTGGGTGGCTCAGTGGGTTAAAGCCTCTGCCTTTGGCTCGAGTCATGATCCCAGGGTCCTGGGGCCGAACCCTGCATTGGGCTCTCTGCTCAGCAGGGAGCCTGCTTACCTCTCTCTCTGCCTACTTGTGATCTCTCTCTCTGTCAAATAAATAAAGTCTTAAAAAAAATCAGAAAAGTCCCAGTAGAGGGAAACTCTGTAAAATACATGATCAGAAATTCTGCAAACTAGCTCAGTAGGTCAAAACTAAGGAAATCAACACAAGAAATGGATTCAGTTACTGACAATCATGTTCACGCAGGTGTTCATTATGTGTATTAAGTGTATTTAGCAGGGGAAACTAGATGAGAAGTACATAGAAACAATTATTTTTGCAAACTTTCTGTTCCTTTGAAACTTTTTGAAAAGTTTATTGTTAGGCAATGAAAAAGCCAGTACTATGAATAGAAGTCTAGAAGACTCCTTTGGATTTTTCCTTTCAAAAATATACTCTTTGTAGTATAAACATTATTTTCTGTTACAAAGGCATCTATACCTAAGTATGTATATTTAGCATTCAATACATGTATGTTCATCATTCATTCTTATAGGTCTAGTGATAACACATAATCACACACTGATAATTATTTTATGGAAATTGTAATGACAAAAATATGCACAGTGTACTATGGATATCTACGTGAGAGTCAATAAAACTGAGAAGTTAACCTATGGGTTATATCTGAACTAGATAAATCACAATTAACCACATTTAGAAAAGAAAAGGAGGTTATGCATTTTATATTTTTAAAGATTTTATTTCTTCATTAGAGAGAACACAAGAATAGGGAGAGGCAGGAGAGGAAGAAGCAGACTCCCCGCTGAGCTAGGAGCACAAAGCCAGAGCCAGACACTCAGCCTCATCCATGCCCTCAACTCAGTGCCCCCCATCCCTGGACAGCTCTCCATGGGGTCTTCAGATCAATCCTGCCATGCCCCTCGTCCCTAACGCTAACCCTTGGATGGGTTCTGAGAGGACCTTCCCCAAGGGCCTTACTTCAAATCCCCAGGGATTGGGGACAGCGGAACAATACCAGATGACACAGCCTGTCAGCCAGAAGAACACTGTGCCATTTGGATCTTCAGAAAGGTTTCAGAGAAGGAGAAATGTGCATGCCCCATGCCCATATTAGTGGACTTCAGCTTACAAACCCAGAGACAGCACTCACCCTGACCCATGCTCTCAACTGGGAACACTCCCAAAAGCACCTTTAGATTGGTCCTTCCATGCCTTTAAGTCCTAACCCTAATCCTTGGTTGGGTTCTGAGGGGTCCACCCCTAGTGGCCATGCTTCGAAGGGCAGGAGTTCAGGACACTTGGGCAATAGCAGAGGACTCAGCCTGCCTCCTTGAAGGAAATTTTGCCCTTTGGAGCTCTGGAAAAGATTCAGTGCTGGAGAAATCTGCATGCCCATCTGAGGCCACCCCCATGTTCAGTGGCCTCCTGGACACAAAGCTAGAGCCTGACATCCTTACATTCTCTATCAACCCATCCCCCAGTAGAGATTGAAACACCCTAAGCAGTTCATGCCTGACATGCCCCTAGTCCCTAACCCTAACCCTAGTCTTGGACTTCAGGGTTCTGTCCCCAGAGTCCTGGCATGCATGCCCTACATGCTGGGGACACCTGAACAATACCAGAGGACTCCACCTGTCACCCAGAAGGAACCCATGCCAATTGGAAATAAGGATCCAGAGTAGGAGAAATCTGCATGTCCACCTGGGGCCACAACCCACATTGGAGATCTTGACAGTCATCCTGACCCACGCCATCATCTCAGCCCCCCAGGAAGCTTGCCATTGCACCTTCACATTGGTTCTGCTAGTCCCCAGTCCCTAACACTTACACTAGGTTGTGTTCTGAGAGGTCCGTCCCCAAAGATCTGCCTCTAATGTCCCAGGGAGTGTGGACAGCTGAGCAATATCTGAGGACTAAGCCTGCAAAACAGAAGAACACTACCATTTGGACACCAGAAAGATTTCAGGGCAGGAGTAATCTGAAGGCAAAGCTGGGTCCATCCCAACAATCCCCCACTTTCATCCATCCCCTGAACATGAACTCCGAGCCTGATCCTCCCCTGTCCCTAACCTAACCCAAATCCAAAATCCTAAACTGTAACCTTATCTCCTAAGCTCTAATGCCTAACCCTCACCCTAAGCAGAAGAAACTTGGAGAATGGTAAAAGACATTTCAGACAGTCGGGCAGGTAGACACAGTTGAAGTGGGTCTGTGGTCTTTTTTTTATAAGGTGGAACCTGTAATGACCTCCTCATTTCAGATTATATGGTGGTTCTGCAGGACACTGGGGTCAAACACACTGAAACATCCCATCTGAAGCGGCAAACATGGTTAAGAAATGACAGCTAGGGAATCTGAGCGTGGAGATAAAGCACATTTGTAATGCTGTAACAAGCTGACTGCACACGGAAACAACCACAGAGGAAATGACTCTTCCAAACATCCATGTTAGCACCACATCACAGAAGCAGAGAGGATATCAGACTTCGGGATGGAGACTAAGTCTCACCAGATCCAGTTCAGCCACCATGAAGAGGCCACTCACCCTTGCAGGAGGCCACATGTTAGCAAGAGACTTGTGGGAGGATTAAATCAGGGCCGCCCGTGTCTTGGATGACAGTGGGATTTAGAATTCCAATTCCCTACAACACTCCACCACAACACTTCACCACAGTTAGAACTGTGTAGAAGCATGAAGGGAAGCCTCAGTAAAGTGGACTAGGAATGCCAGAACGGGAGGCTGGAAAGGAGCGCCTGCCACTCAGTGTCCATGTGGCACTGAAAATGACCTTGGCCCTGACATGGGCCTACAATCTGACCTCAGCTAGTTTTCAAGCCTGGCCCTGACCCCAATCCAAGACCCTAATCCTAGCCCCTAACCCAAACAATGTTCACAAGAATAAAAAGGTAGAAACTGCAAATATCCAACAATGCTGAATGCCTAAACAAAGTGCTGAAGGGTTTGAATTTGGGTTCAGTCTCAGCTTTTGGTCAGATTTCTAGATCAGGGTTTAGGCTTAGGGTCAGTGTGAGGATTTAGAGTGAGGGGCAAGGAAACAGAATTAGACGTTAGGGCTTTAGGTTCATGATTTAGGGTTTAAAACTCAAGGCTTCTGAGATAAAGTTCAAGGTCAAATTTGGGGTTTGGGTTCATGCTGGGATTTGGGTCCAGGGTTCATGGCTCAGAGTTCTGGTTTAGGGTTTGGGTTCATGGGTCAAGTCTTGGATGAAGCGATTAGGCTCCAAGTCCAGGCTTTGGGTATAGTTTCAGGTTTGGGATTCAGGGTTCCAGTTGGGGCTTTAAGGTCAGGTTATGTTTCAGCATTAAAGTTAAGGGTTAAGGTTAGGCTTAGGGATGACACATTTTCTTCAGTTGTCATCATGGACACAAAATTTCTTTTTTTTTTTTAAGATTTTATTTATTTATTTGACAGAGATCACAAGTAGGCAGAGAGGCAGGCAGAGAGAGAGAGGAGGAAGCAGGCTCCCTGCTGAGCAGAGAGCCCAATGTGGGACTTGATCCCAGGACCCTGAGATCATGACCTGAGCCGAAGGCAGCAGCTTAACCCACTGAGCCACCCAGGCGCCCCATGGATACAAAATTTCTATCTGAACTTTCTAAATCTGAAATGCATTTTGTTTGGATGTCAAGAACTGGTTTGTAATTTAGGATCCCAGTAACTCCCTACTGACAGCATTCTGGACCTAGAATCTCCCAGTCACCCAGAAGCAGCTTTTGTCTTAGCTCAAACATACCCTTGGCAGAGAAGGGTGAGCTGGTGCCAAAGTTAGGATGACTTTACAATGGTAGAGATGTGAAACCAAATTTTGGGAAAATGTTCATGGAAAATGAAACAGGAGACAAATAACTGGTGGACTCCTGATTCTTCCACAATAACAAAGACCAAGTTTTCAATAGAATCTGATAATATTCCCTAAAAAAGCCTATGGTACTCATTAAGAGTACTGAAAGAGGGTCCCCTTCCCTGTTTTGAACTAAGAATCACAACAGGATACTTCCTACTTTGTGTCAAAAATAAAATTTTATTATTTGGCTGTTCCAGTGTACAATTTGTAGAAGAATTGACATTTCCCTTTCTCAAACCCTCCTCAACTCACAGGTAAAATGCAGGCAAATGTTATAATGCACTGCTCATTGGAATACCAGGTGCAAGGAGGGCTCTTAGAAGCAATAAAAAGGTATCAAATAAGAAACTCAGAAAAATCACCCTTTATGGGCACTCAATGAGGATCCCTAACCGTAAGATCTAACATCTCATCCTATGGAATTCACCCATAAAAATCATCACTAACAATAGCCTGTTGATCACCATAACCACCTCACCATTGACCTCTAGGCTTGTAATACACACTCCAACCGCTAGAGACACACTTTTAAACAGAAGAACAGGACTTGCCCACTCCCGGTGGACCAACTCTTACAGTGAAACCAAAAAATCTCACTCCTTGAAAAATCCCAGCCATCAGGACACAGTCATAGAAACCACACCCAGAACTCAATAAAGGACAGACATCTCATGAAGTGGATGCTATAGATCACCACCACTCCCACGAAGTAACTCTACAATGAACTGTAGGTCTGTCCCCTGCCCAGGATTACACAGGGCACTGCATTCCTCCAACACTCCATCCTCAGAACAAAACCATGAACTGTCCTTGTCGGTCCTGTGTGCAGGCTCACATGAGCCTTGCAAAATCCAGACACCTTCTTGAGAGCACTCAGCCTCTCATGCCTCTCCTAGAAGATGGAGGGTGCTGTCTCCCCGACTTCCGTACCAACTAGAAAATACTTGGAACAAGTCTTGCCATACTCCATGCAAAAGGCATATTCTCTATCTGCAAAATTATGGATGCTAAGACACCACGCATTCCCCACATCTTTCCGAATTAAGATAAGTTGGAGAAACAGCTCGGCCAGGCCCATGTGTGCATAGGGGGGTGGGGATAATGCACACACACCCTTCCCTTGTGCCCTCAAGACCAGTTTCCATCCACCTTTTTCATTCTCAGCCATTGTCTTTGCAGAGTAGTACATAATACCGAAGTGCTTGGACTGATGTGCTAGGTGCTAAGCCAGCACCTTAGATGCACTCACTATTAGAAATTAATATTTGTTTTATTAACAGATGCATTCCAGAAGATCTTGCCACCACAGTCATTAGAAAAGTCATTACAACAGAGGTACTAACAACCTGTCCAATCTCCACATCTCCACTCCCTGGCCCCAGGGATTGGCTCATCCATGGACATATGACCTGGTGTCAGCCAATGAGGTGGCAAGAACCTCAGGTCTTACCCTGCAGAACCATGCATGGGGTGGACCACCTAGGTCAGGGGCTTTTCCATCATGCCTGCACAAATTGCCTACGCCAGGCCCATGCCAGTGCCACAGAGGACCCAGGAAGTGATGAGCTCCATAACATTGCTGAGGGCTGGATCAGACACATCCCGAATCCCACACATGCTAGATCCCCTGCTAACTCAGGACAACCCTAAATGTGCTCATGGTCTTGGCCTGAAGAAGATGCTCATCTGTGTGGTATAGAAGCTGCAAGATATACCCACCAGGCAATGGGGAGTGGAATGACTCAGCCAAACAAAACCTACATGGAATTCAACCACAGACAAATATGCTGTGGGAAGCTCAATGCCTATGGCGGGGGTGGGGGGGTGGGGAGGATTGCTGAGGCCTTAATTATTGGCCTATCTCACGATCATCTTTTTTTTCCATTCACGTGGAGGGGCTGGGGTCAGGCAGTATAAATCCCAGGGTCTTCCCATCTTGCCCACTGGAAAAGAAGAGCCCTCTCCCCCATCACCTATCATGTTGCAGGGAAAACATGTGGGAAACTACCACCCATGGGCCAAGTCAGACCTCCCCCCATATTCTCTCAGTTAAGTGTGGCTGGAACATTAGTTATGGATGGTCTGTGTCTGCCATCAAGCCACAGTGCAAGAGTGGAGTCATTGTCAGAGGCACTACATGCACTGCAGCACCTAATAGAAAACCCTTACAGAAGACTTTACAAAAAAGTTTGTGTTGATCCCTGGTCTCAAAGATCCTAGGATCATGTCACTTCTTTGAGTAGAATGTAGTGCCTTCTGGGAAAATCTAATTTCTCCCCTAGAGGCAAGGACTTCCGTCCTTTCAGCCATAACACCATATCCACCCTCCTCTATGGACACCTTTTATGGCACATCTACATGTCTGCAGCCCAAGGGGAATTCCCTGTCATTTCCAGGGTAGTGATGCTCAGAAATGGAGGGGTAAGTGTGAACTTGTGAGGGTGAGCATGTGTTTCCTCTTTGTTAGCCACGTGTGCAAGGAGGATATAATACAGTAGCATGGTTTCTATCCCACAAGAATGGCTGGCCATGCAAGCCACCATTTTGGAAGAAAGCCACCTTCATAGAACAAACTTCATCTGGGAGGACTCACAAGTCCCTTGTCCTAGACACTAGGTTCCACCGAGGCTGGGGGCACATAGAGGGATAGAGACTCCCCCTGCCCATTAGGGTTTTGAAGGACACCTGCTGCTCTAGGACAAAAGATCCTGAAACCATTCATCCACCTGTCATCCAGCCAGGCATCTAAGAGAGATCTACTCCAAGCAAAAGGGACAGAAAGATGATGAATGCCAGCCTTGTGTGACAAGTGCCATGACAGGAAACACTCAGCACTGAAGGTGTGCAAGGTTGGCCAGACCTGGGGGTAGGGGGACAGGGAATGCTCCAGGAGGGTGATCACAACTGTGTCATGACGGGGGATGCTCAGGAGGACTGGGGATGTGCAGGGTTGGCCAGAATGGGGGGGGGGGGGACCAGGGATTCTCCAGGAGGATGTCTCAGCTGTGCCTTTGTGTGGCTACATATGTCAGTGTGACTGGTCATTGGCTAGACCAGAAATGACAGGGCAGGCGAGGGTCGGTGTCCCTAAACTGTCTTCTGCAAAGCAAAACTCGGTAACGAGTACGCTTTCATGTCACATGGGTCTGTGAGTCCCTAAAGCTGATTGTGTAGAAAATGAAGTATGTAGGTGGCTTTCAAACATGAGGTGCTGGGGCAGAGCACCCTTGATCTTTCTTTTGGCTGCTTTCAGAGTAGGATGACTTCTCCCGCCTTCATCTCTGACCCCAGGACAGGGAACAAAGGCAACACAGATGTACACATTGGAATGTCCACAGAAATCTGCAAAGCCAAGTTCTCATAGGAGCTAATGGATCAGGACCAGTGGAACAGAAAGGGGAGGCCGATAGCAAGGAACCAGAGGAACATGTCATGTGCATGTGAGCTGGCTCACTTCTCTACCGGTTGGAAGCAAGGCATGCCTCACTGGAGGGAGCCCCACCTGCACCTGGTCTGCCTGTTTGCTGCCCTTGAGCAGAGGAGAGGAAGTGTGGCTGTCAGGGGGAGATGGCCAGCTGGTGAAAACATGAACACACCTTTCTCCCACAAGGACATAAAAGAGACCAAGAGACACACGAAAAAGTGCTCCACATCAATAGCCATCAGGGAAATACAAAACAAAACCACAATGAGATACTACATTACAACAGCTGGCATGGCTAAAATCATCAAGGAAGGAGAACAACAAGTGTTGACAAGGATGTGGGAAAAGGAACACTCACACTGCTGGTGGAAATGTACGCTTGTATTACCATTATCAAGTTTGTTCAAGAACTTAAAAATAGAGATACCCTACAACCCAGCAATCACACTACTAGTTATTTATCCCAAAGATACAGATTGAGTGAAAAATTGTGGCACCTGCCTCCCAATATTCATTGCAGCATTATCCACTCTAGCCAAACTATGGAAAGAGCCCAGATGTCCATGGACAGATGAATGGATAAAGAAGATGTGATTCATATCTACAACAGAATATTATTTGGCCATCTTAGAGGATAAAGACTAGCATCACAACCACCTGGTTGGAACTGGAGGGTATTATGCTGAGCCAAATAAGTCTATCAGAGAAAGACAACTGGCACATGGGTTCACTCATATGTGAAACAGGAGAAACATCACAGAGGACCAGAGGGTAAGGGAGGGAAAACCTGAATGGGAAGTCTTCAGAGAGGGAGAAAAACCATGAGAGACTCTTCATTATAGAAACAAACTGAGGGTTGCTGGAGGCAATGGGGATGGGGTAACTGGGTGATGGGCATTAAGGAGGGCATGTGATGCCATGAGCACTGGGAGTTATGTATATGTACATCTGATCTATTGAACACTACATCTGAAACTAATGATACACTATAAGTTGGCTCACTGACATTCAGTTAAACAAAAAGAACTCAAGCCAACACTCCTAAAAGTCTGTATGGAACCACCAAAGATACTGAACAGCCAACGCGATGTTGAGAAAGAAAAACAAAGTTGGAGGAGTCACAGTTCCAGATTTCAAGTTATACTACAACGCTGTAGTCATACTAACAGTATGGCACTGGCACAAAAATACACATAGCAGCTCAGGGAACAGTAGAGAAGCTCAGATATAAACCCGCAATTGTGTGGCCAATTAGTCTTCCCAAAAGGCAAGAATATCTAAAAGGAAAAGGACAGTCTCTACAACAGTGTTGGGAAAACTGAACATCTACTCGCAGAAGAATAAAATTATTCTGCTTCCTTACAGCATACAGACACATAAACTCAAAACAGTTTCAAGACCTCAATGGAAGACCTGAAACCATAAAAATCCTTCAAGAGGGCACAGACAGTAACTTCCTAACATGAATCAAAACAACTTTTTTCTAGATTGTCTCCTGAGGCAAAGGAAATAAAAGCACAAATAAACAGCTGGGACTATATCAAAATAAAAAGTTTCTGCACAGCAGAATAACTAGGAAGAAGTAATAATAATAAGACAACTGACTAAAAGGGAGAAGATATTTGCAAATATCCTGTGCAGTAAAGGGAAAGTGTCCAAAATATGTGGAAAGGCTACAACTCAACACCAAAAACCAAACAATTTAGTTAAAAATAGTCCAAAGACATGAACAGACATTTCTCCAAAGAAGAAATACAGATGGCTAATGGTACCATGAAAAGGTGTCCACCATCACCCAAGCTCAGGAAAATGCAAGTCAAAAGTATAATGAGATATTAGCACATACTGCCAGAATGGCTCCCATCAACAGCACAAGGAACAGCAGGTGCTGGGAGGATGTGGACAAACGGGAACCCTAGTGCACTTTTGGTGGAAAAGCAACCTGCTGCAGCCACTCTGGAGAACAGTATGGAGGGTCCTCGAGCATTACAAATAAAGCTACCCTAGGATCCAGCAACCACACTATTGGGTATTTACCCAAAGCGTTCGAGAAAAACAACTCAAAAGGATATATGCACCCTTATGTTTCTTGCAGCATTATTTACAAGACCATAATATGGGAGCAACCCAAGTGTCCATTGATAAAGTGCTAAATGAGATGAGAGATGTGTACACACACACACACACACACACACACACACACACACAGAGAGAGAGAGAGAGAGAGAGAGAGTGGAATATTACTCAGCCATAAAAAGAATGAAATCTTGCCATTTGCAGCAACATGGATGGATCTAGAGAGGATTGCCTTAAGTGAAATCAGTCAGTCAGAGAAAGACAATACCATGTGATGTCACTCTTATGTAGAATTAAAGAAACAAACATACATAAACAAAGGAGAAAAAAGAGACTAACCAAAATACAGATTCTTAACAATAGAGAACAAACTGATGGTTACCAAAGGTGAGGTGAATGGAAGGATGAGTGACATAGATGAAGGGGACTAAGAGTATGCTTTTCTCAATGAGCAGTGAGTAATATATAGAATCACTGACTCACACTATTGATGCACAATGTTCATAAGCCCTACTTGGGAGTATTTCCTCATCAAAATTTATTCATTCTATGCCTTGAATTCAAATTTCACTAAATTCTTATATTTTACCTGTTAATCCTAGCCCACAGGAGCCATGGTCCCTTTTCACCCAGGATCAGCACCTATACATTCAAGAGAGTGTAAGTAGAGAAAGATGCCATGTCATAAACTAGAAAGCTATTACTGTGTCTGTTTTAGTATGAGATGGTCACAGGGTGTGGGACAGGTTTCAGAGCTGTTTTGTTCTCTCTCCTGGATCATTAATTCACTGGTCATTACTTGGATCCATTTGGCTACTAGATTTCCTGTGCATGAGCTTGCTTTCAAGCACATCCATGGAAGACACAAAAGTGGGTGGGCTCAGTGTGGGATAGGAAGAGGGTCAAGTACAGACAAGAGTACAATCCCTCCCCTGATCCAGGAACTGCCATGGGTGCAGGTATGGGAGACAGAAGCAACAGGAAGCCACCAAGCTCCCCAGCTGAATGCTGGAGACTCAGGTTAAGGGGTCTTGTGATGTGGGGTGTGGAGGCTTCTCTGAGCTACCTCTGGCAGGGAGGGGTGGGAGGAATAAGAAAGATAAACTGCCTGCACCTGGCCCATGCCACCTGCCCACCACTCCTGGCACACATCAATCTACACTGCTGACACAGCCTGGGCTCAAGATGGGCTGGCTCATGTCCCTCAGCACTCAGTGGGACAGTTGGCTCCAGGGCTCAGGGACATGCAGAGGGCGGTACAGGGAAAGCTGACCCTCCAAGGTCATCCCCTCTTTGAGCAGACAACCCTACAGGACTGCTGAAAACCCACTGAGAAGTTTGAAAGACATGCCATGGATGAACTAAGGTATGGAGAAACACTAAACAATATTGGTTTTTAAGGTCAGTGCTGTCACCTGAGGAAGGATGACAGCTTCCCTGAGGAGGACTGAGGGAAAGGAAGGCCAGGTTGAAAAGGAAGACATGGCTCTCCTCATTGGGAACCTGTAACCCCTTTCAGGGCAGCGCATCATCCTCACCTCACAGTGGATTGATGGAAATGTTCATCAGGAGACTGACAGAGCTGCCTCTTGAGAAGGCTACCCTGGCATCAGCTTGCACAAGGCAGAGGATGAGGGCCAGATAGAGGGAGGGCAATACCCAGTGTGGGGGGGTAGGGCACTGGGGCAAGAGCAGAGGCTCATGACCATGAAGATAATGAAAAATAGGAGATGGCAGCTTGGGAGCCCCTGGCATGAAAGTGCCACAGGCACAGTGCCCACAGCTACAGTGACTGGGCACCTTCTGTGCCAGGCATGATTCACTTCAGTGGACTCCAGTTTAGTGCTAACCACAACCCTAGAAGTGTGCACCACCACCGCCCTCCTCTCCCCATGCTGCTGCTAGGAATCAGTCACCAGATCCCCATCAGTTTTCATGGAAACTGAGCACTGTCTCCCACCACACACTGCCCCTCTTGTGGCAGTCTAGTGTGACACTCGTGCCCAGCCAGGGACTGCTGTCTACCTGTCCCCACACAACTCGACAGACAGGATTCAAGAGGGTTCCCTGAATTCCACAGGTTCTGATGAGACAGACCACAGGCCCCACTTCTCTACCCACCACCAATACCAACTGGGTCACTTGGGACCTTGGCTATTGTCATGAAACTCACCATGCCCTGTTCCTGTCACTTTCAACAGAAAGTCGGGTTCTGATCCCCCAATTTATCGTACATTCTGGATTATGACTTAGGGCCATGCCATGAGCCCACATGACATATTTAGAGAAGGACACCCTGCACCTCCTGGAAATGTTTCTAAGGAAGTACATATCCATCAGGGCTACAGTGTAAACAGTGGTACACAGCTGGCATGGTAGTAATCAATAATTCTAACAAGGGTTGACCACTTCCACCCCCAGTCTCCCAGAACCTTCCTATGTCCCCATGGAAGTTGTGGTCTGCCCTCAGAAAATACCCCAGGAAATTAACCTTTAAATTGAATGCTCCCTTCACACTCTGGCTGAAATCCTGTCCAACCACAACAGTATGAAAGTAGGAATCAGTCACAAGAAGAAAATGGGACAGTCACAAATATGTGAAAATTCAACAACATGCTAGTAAACATGCAATAGTCGAGTAAGATTTCAAAAGGAAATTTAAAAGCACCTTGAAACAAATGAAAAAGAGAACCTATGAAAAGTTACGGGATGCAGCCAAGGTAACTCTAAGGAGATGTTTATAGAAATTCAGGTCCTCGTCAATCCATCTGACAGCTTTCCAATAACCAACATAACATACATGTGAAAGAAGTGGAAAAAGAAAAAAACAAGCAAGCAAACAAACAAACAACAAACAAGCAAAACCTCAAATCAGTAGCTAGAAGGAAATAACAAATGGAAAGTGAAAATAAATCCAGTGGACATAAAAGACACAAGATCAATGAAAATCCGAGCTGCCTTTTTTGGGAAATATAAACAAAACTGGTAAACTTTTAGCTAGAAAGAGAGATGGCTCAAATACAATGAGAAAAGAAAGATAATTGATTCCTGTTTCACATCAAAATCCTAGAGGAGAACACAGACAACAATCTCTTCAACCTTGGGCACTGAAACTTCTTGCAAGACATGTCTCCAAAGGCCAGGGACACAAAAGCAAAAATGAACTATTGGGAGTTCATCAAGGTAAAAAGGTTCTGCACAGCAAACAAAACAATGAACAAAACTAAAAGGCAACCTACAGAATGGAAGAAGATATTTCCAAATGGCATGAGAGATAAAGGTCTTGTCCAAGATCTACAAAGAACTGCTCAAACTCAACACTCAAGAAATAATGAAACCACTCAAGAAATGGGCAGAAGACAGGAAGAGACACTTCTCCAAAGAAGACACACAAATGGCTAACAGCACATGAAAAAAAAAAATGCTCCACATCAATTTTCATCAAGGAATTCAAAACCACAGTGAGATACCAACTTCCAGCAGTTATGATGGCTAAAATTAACAAGACAAGAAACAACAAGTGTTGGCAAGAGTGTGGAGAAAGGGGAACCCTCTAACACTGTTGGTGGGAATGCAAGCTGGTGCAATCACTCTGGAAAACAGTTTAAAAAAGTTAAAAACAGATCTACCCTGAGACCCAGCAATTGCACTCCTGGGTATTACACAAAGATACAGCAGTGAAAAGAAGGGGCACATGCTCTCCAATGTTCATAGCAGCGATGTCCACAAGAGCCAAACTGGAAGGAGCTGAGATGTCCTTCAGCATGGGAATGGATAAAGAAAATGTGGTACATACATACCATAGAATAGTATTCAGCCATGAGAAGGGATTCGTGCCCACCATTTGCATCGACATGGTTGGAACTAGAGGGGGTCATGCTAAATGAAATCAGTCAAGCAGAGAACAATAATCATATGGTGTCACTCATATGTGGAACACAAAAGTGGGGAGGACCACAGGGGAAGGGAGGGAAAACTGCATGGAAAGAAATCAGAGAGGGAGACAAAGCACGAGAGACCCTTAATCAAAGGAAACAAACAAAGGAGAGATAGGGTGGGGGTGGAGTAGTTGGGTGATTGATGGGTATTAAGGAGGGGACATGTGGTGATAAGTCATGGGTGTTAAGTGCAACTAATGAATCATTGACCATTACACCAAAAACTATACAAAGGTACAGCAGTATCTGAATTTAAATAAAAAATGTGAACAACTTTTAAAAAAGAAAAAATATCACAAGCTATTTCAATGAATATCACAAAAATACAAAGGATCATTAAGAGTACTATGAGCAAGTAGAGGCCAACACCTTGGACAACCTAGAAGAAATGCATAAGTTCTTTTTTTTTTTTTTTAATTCTACAAACATATATTTTTATCCCCAGGGGTACAGGTCTGTGAATCGCCAGGTTTACACACTTCACAGCACTCACCAAAGCACATACCCTCCCCAATGTCCATAACCCCACCCCCCTTCTCCGAACCCCCCTCACCTCAGCAACCCTCAGTTTGTTTTGTGAGATTAAGAGTCACTTATGGTTTGTCTCCCTCCCAATCCCATCTTGTTTCATTGATTCTTCTCCTACCCACTTAAGCCCCCATGTTGCATCACCACTTCCTCATATCAGGGAGATCAAATGACAGTTGTCTTTCTCTGCTTGACTTATTTCGCTAAGCATGATAAGGCTCTAGTTCCATCCATGTTGTCGCAAATGGCAAGATTTCATTTCTTTTAATGGCTGCAAAGTATTCCATTGTGTATATATACCACATCTTCTTGATCCATTCATCTGTTGATGGACATCTAGGTTCTTTCCATAGTTTGGCTATTGTGGACATTGCTGCTATAAACATTCGGGTGCACGTGCCCCTTCGGATCACTACGTTTGTATCTTTAGGGTAAATACCCAGTAGTGCAATTGCTGGGTCATAGGGTAGTTCTATTTTCAACAATTTGAGGAACCTCCATGCTGTTTTCCAGAGCGGTTGCACCAGCTTGCATTCCCACCAACAGTGTAGGAGGGTTCCCCTTTCTCCGCATCCTCGCCAACATCTGTCATTTCCTGACTTGTTAATTTTAGCCATTCTGACTGGTGTGAGGTGATATCTCATTGTGGTTTTGATTTGAATTTACCTGATGCGGAGTGATATGGAGCACTTTTTCATGTGTCTGTTGGCCATCTGGGTGTCTTCTTTGCAGAAATGTCTGTTCATGTCCTCTGTCCATTTCTTGATTGGATTATTTGTTCTTTGGGTGTTGAGTTTGCTAAGTTCTTTATAGATTTTGGACACTAGTCCTTTATCTGAGATGTCGTTTGCAAATATCTTCTCCCATTCTGTCAGTTGTCTTTTGATTTTGTTAACTATTTCCTTTGCTCTGCAAAAGCTTTTGATCTTGATGAAATCACAATAGTTCATTTTTGCCCTTGCTTCCCTTGCCTTTGGCGATGTTCCTAGGAAGATATTGCTGCAGCTGAGGTCGAAGAGGTTGCTGCCTGTGTTCTCCTCAAGGATTTTGATGGATTCCTTTCTCACATTGAGGTCCTTCATCCATTTTGAGTCTATTTTTGTGTGTGGGGTAAGGAAATGGTCCAATTTCATTTTTCTGCATGTGGCTGTCCAAATTTCCCAACACCATTTATTGAAGAGGCTGTCTTTTTTCCATTGGACATTCTTTCCTGCTTTGTCAAAGATTAGTTGACCATACAGTTGAGGGTCTATTTATGGGCTCTCTAATCTGTTCCATTGATCTATGTGTCTGTTTTTGTGCCAGTACCATGCTGTTTTAATGATGACAGCCTTGTAATAGAGCTTGAAGTCCAGAATTGTGATGCCACCAACGTTGGCTTTCTTTTTCAATATCCCTTTGGCTATTCGAGGTCTTTTCTGGTTCCATATAAATTTTAGAATTATTGGTTCCATTTCTTTGAAAAAGATGGGTGGTACTTTGATAGGAATTGCATTAAATGTGTAGATTGCTTTAGGTAGCATAGACATTTTCACAATATTTATTCTTCCAATCCAGGAGCATGGAACATTTTTCCATTTCTTTGTGTCTTCCTCAATTTCTTTCATGAGTACTTTATAGTTTTCTGAGTATAGATTCTTAGCCTCTTTCGTTAGGTTTATTCCTAGGTATCATATAGTTTTGGGTGCAATTGTAAATGGGATTGACTCTTTAATTCCTCTTTCTTCTGTCTTGTTGTTGGTGTAGAGAAATGCTAATGCATTGATTTTATATCCTGACACTTTACTGAATTCCTGTAAAAGTTCTAGCATTTTTGGAGTGGAGTCTTTTGGGTTTTCCACATATAGTATCATATCATTTGCGAAGAGTGATAGTTTGACTTCTTCTCTGCCAATTTGGATGCATTTAATTTCCTTTTGTTGTCTGATTGCTGAGGCTAGGACCTCTAGTACTATGTTGAATAGCAGTGGTGATAATAGACATCCCTGCCATGTTCCTGACCTTAGCAGAAAGGCTTTCAGTTTTTCTCCATTGAGAATGATGTTTGCGGTTGGTTTTTCATAGATGGCTTTGATGATATTGAGGTATGTGCCCTCTATCTCTACACTTTGAAAAGTTTTGATCAGGAAGGGATGGTGTACTTTGTCAAATGCTTTTTCAGCATCTATTGAGAGTGTCATATGGTTCTTGTTCTTTCTTTTATTGATGTGTTGTATCACATTGACTGATTTGTGGATGTTGAACCAACCTTGCAGCCCTGGAATAAATCCCACTTGGTCGTGGTGAATAATCCTTTTAATGTACTGTTGAATCCTATTGGCTAGTATTTTGGTGAGAATTTTCGCATCTGTGTTCATCAAGGATATTGGTCTATAGCTCTCTTTTTTGATGGGATCCTTGTCTGGCTTTGGGATCAAGGTGATGCTGTCCTCATAAAATGAGTTTGGAAGTTTTCCTTCCATTTCTATTTTTTGGAACAGTTTCAGGAGAATAGGAATTAGTTCTTCTTTAAATGTTTGGTAGAATTCCCCCGGGAAGCCGTCTGGCCCTGGGCTTTTGTTTGTTTGGAGATTTTTAATGACTGTTTCGATCTCCTTACTGGTTATGGGTCTGTTCAGGCTTTCTATTTCTTCCTGGTTCAGTTGTGGTAGTTTATATGTTTCTAGGAATGCATCCATTTCTTCCAGATTGTCAAATTTGTTGGCGTAGAGTTGCTCATAGTATGTTCTTATAATAGTTTGTATTTCTTTGGTGTTAGTTGTGATCTCTCCTCTTTCATTCATGATTTTATTTATTTGCGTCCTTTCTCTTTTCTTTTTGATAAGTCGGGCCAGGGTTTTATCAATTTTATTAATTCTTTCAAAGAACCAGCTCCTCGTTTCGTTGATTTGTTCTATTGTTTTTTTGGTTTCTATTTCATTGATTTCTGCTCTGATCTTTATGATTTCTCTTCTCCTGCTGGGCTTAGGGTTTCTTTCTTGTTCTTTCTCCAGCTCCTTTAGGTGTAGGGTTAGGTTGTGTACCTGAGACCTTTCTTGTTTCTTGAGAAAGGCTTGTACCGCTATATATTTTCCTCTCAGAACTGCCTTTGCTGTGTCCCACAGATTTTGAACCGTTGTATTTTCATTATCATTTGTTTCCATGATTTTTTTCAATTCTTTAATTTCCCGGTTGACCCATTCATTCTTTAGAAGGATGCTGTTTAGTCTCCATGTATTTGGGTTCTTTCCAAACTTCCTTTTGTGGTTGAGTTCTAGCTTTAGAGCATTGTGGTCTGAAAATATGCAGGGAATGATCCCAATCTTTTGATACCAGCTGAGACCTGATTTAGGACCAAGGATGTGATAAATTCTCAAGAATGTTCCATGTGCACCAGAGAAGAATGTGTATTCGGTTGCTTTGGGATGAAATGTTCTGAATATATCTGTGATGTCCATCTGGTCCAGTGTGTCGTTTAAGGCCTTTATTTCCTTGCTGATCTTTTGCTTGGATGATCTGTCCATTTCAGTGAGGGGAGTGTTAAAGTCCCCTACTATTATTGTATTATTTTTGATGTGTTTCTTTGATTTTGTTATTAATTGGTTTATATAGTTGGCTGCTCCCATGTTGGGGGCATAGATATTTAAAATTGTTAGATCTTCTTGTTGGACAGTCCCTTTGAGTATGATATAGTGTCCTTCCTCATCTCTTATTATAGTCTTTGGTTTACAATCTAATTGATGTGATATAAGGATTACCACCCCTGCTTTCTTCTGATGTCCATTAGCATGGTAAATTCTTTTCCACCCCCCGCACTTTAAATCTGGATGTATCTTTGGGCTTAAAATGAGTTTCTTGGGGGCAACATATAGATGGGTTTTGTTTTTTATCCGTTCTGATACCCTGTGTCTTTTGATTTGGGCATTTAGCCCATTAACATTCAGGGTAACTATTGAGAGATATGAATTTAGTGCCATTGTATTGCCTGTAAGGTGACTGTTACTGTATATGGTCTCTGTTCCTTACTGATCTACCACTTGTAGGCTCTCTCTTTGCTTAGAAGACCCCTTTCAATATTTCCTGTAGAGCTGGTTTGGTGTTTGCACATTCTTTCAGTTTTTGTTTGTCCTGGAAGCTTTTAATCTCTCCTTCTATTTTCAATGGTATCCTAGCTGGATATAGTATTCTTGGCTGCATGTTTTTCTCGTTTAGTGCTCTGAAAATATCATGCCAGCTCTTTCTGGCCTGCCAGGTCTCTGTGGATAAGCCTGCTGCCAATCTAATATTTTTACCATTGTATGTTACAGACTTCTTTTCCCGGGGTGATTTCAGGATTTTCTCTTTGTCACTGAGACTTGTAAATTTTACTATTAGGTGACGGGGTGTGGGCCTATTCTTATTGATTTTGAGGGGCGTTCTCTGAACCTCCTGAATTTTGATGCTCGTTCCCTTTGCCATATTGGGGAAATTCTCCCCAATAATTCTCTCCAGTATACCTTCTGCTCCCCTCTCTCTTTCTTCTTCTTCTGGAATCCCAATTATTCTAATGTTGTTTCGTCTTATGGTGTCACTTATCTCTCGAATTCTCCCCTCGTGGCCCAGTTGCTGTTTGTCCCTCTTTTGCTCAGCTTCTTTATTCTCTGTCATTTTGTCTTCTATATTGCTAATTCTTTCTTCTGCCTCATTTATCCTAGCAGTGAGAGCCTCCATTTTTGATTGCACCTCATTAATAGCTTTTTTTATTTCAACTTGGTTAGATTTTAGTTCTTTTATTTCTCCAGAAAGGGCTTTTATATCTCCCAAGAGGGTTTCTCTAATATCTTCCATGCCTTTTTCGAGCCTGGCTAGAACCTTGAGAATTGTCATTCTGAACTCTAGGTCTGACATATTACCAATGTCTGTATTGATTAGTTCCCTAGCCTTCGGTACTGCCTTGTTCTTTTTTTTGTGGTGAATTTTTCTGCCTTGTCATCTTGTCCAGATAAGAGTACATGAAGGAGCAAGTAAAATACTAAAAGAGTGGCAATAACCCCAAGAATATATGTTTTAACCAAATCAGAAGAGATCCCAAATCGTGAGTGGGGAGAAAGGGGATAAAAAGAGATTCAAAAAGAAAGAAGGGGGGAAAAAAAAAAAGAAAAGAATTTAAAAAAAGAAAACGAATACAGAAAAATATAAAAAAGAAAAAATATATATATTAGATAAACTAGTTTAAAAACGTTAAAAAAGAAAAGGGTAAAAGTTAAAAAAAATTTTAGCAGAAGAAGAGATAAAAATGAAAAAGAAGAAAATTAAATTAACTGCAAGACTTAAAAAATCACAGGGAGAAAGCCATGAGTTCTGTGCTTTGCTTTTTCCTCCTCTGGAATTCTGCTGCTCTCCTTGGTATTGAAACCGCACTCCTTGGTAGGTTAACTTGGTCTCGGCTGGATTTCTTGTTGATCTTCTGGGGGAGGGGCCTGTTGTAGTGATTCTCAAGTGTCTTTGCCCCAGGCTGAATTGCACCACCCTTACCAGGGGCCAGGCTGAGTAATCCACTCGGGTTTGCTTTCAGGAGCTTTTGTTCCCTGAGCGCTTTCCGTAGAGTTATGGAGGACGGGAATACAAATGGCAGCCTCCTGGTCTCTGGCCTGGAGGAGCCGAGAGCCCGGGGCCCCACTCCTCAGTGCGCCCTCAGAGAACAGCGCCCAGTTAACTCCTGTCTGCCTGACCTCCAGCCGCGCTCTGAGCTCACTGAGCCTGTGTTTGGTTCAAGGTAACCCCGAGCTGTGATCTTACTATTGGCTCTGTCTCTGTAGCCAGCTTTCCCGTTCCAATACCTGCAAGCTCTGCGACACTCAGACACCCCCGATCCTTCTGTGACCCTGTGGGACCTGAGGCCACGCTGACCCCATGTGGGCTTCACCACGGTTTAGCCTCTGGAGTGATGTCCCTCAGCGGAACAGACTTTTAAGAGTCCTGATTTTGTGCTCCGTTGCTCCGCCGCTTGCCGGGAGCCGGCCCCTCCCCCCGGGGTCTATCTTCCCCTCACTTTGGATTCACTTCTCCGCCAGTCCTACCTTTCAGAAAGTGGTTGTTTTTCTGTTTCCAGAATTGCTGTTCTTCTTCTCTTCAATCTGCCGATGGATTTGCAGGTGTTTGCAATCTTTAGATAAGCTATCTAGCTGATCTCCTGCTAGCTGAAGTAGTCTCAGACTGCTACTTCTCCCCCATCTTGACTCCTCTCAGAAATTCATAAGTTCTTAACAACAAATCTAGAATGAACCGTGAAGGAAAAATAAACAAACAACAAAAAAAATCTGAACAGACTGATTACTAGTAAAAAGACTGATTCAATAATCAAATCCTCCCAGGAAACAGAAGCCCAAGACCAGACAGATTCACTGAGGAGTTCAGCCAGATGGTAGAATTAATACCAACCCTTCCCAAAGTGTTTTTAGAAAAGGAGAGAAGGGCACACCCAAACTCATTGTATGAAGGCAGCAGTACCCTCCTACCAAAACAAGACAAGGATGCTGCAAGAAAAGGAAAGACCAATATCCCCCATGAACAGAGATGAAAAAATTCTCAACAAACTATTGGCAACATCAATTCAACAATCCATCAGGAGAATCACACATGTTCCAGTGGGATTTATTCCAGGGATACAAGGATCATTCCACATCTGCACATCCACCAATAGCATACACCACCATAACAAAATAAAAGATAAAAATCCTAGGATTTTTATAATAGATGCAGAAAGAACACTCAGCAAGATTTGATATGCATTTATGATAAAAACTGTAAACCATCTGCATACTGAGGGAACATACCTCAAACAAACAAAGGCCCTATATGAAAAGCCCACAGCTGACATTATACTCCAGGGTGAAATGCTTAAAAGTTTCCCACTACCAGCAAGAACAAGATAAATATGCCCACTCTTGTCACTTTCATTCATCATCGTGTTGAAAGCTCTAGACAAACCATTAAGACAAATAAATAAATAAATAAAATCTAAATAGGTGAAGGAAATGGTCACTATTTGCAGATGACATGATACTATATGTAGAAATCCCTAAGGAGTTCACAAAAAAGAATTGTTTTATTAATAAACAAACTTGAATAAATTAGAATAAATAAATTCAGTAAAGTCAAAGAATACAAAGTCAATATACAGAGACATGTTGCATTTCTTTTTTTTTTAAAGAATGTTTATTTGACACAGTGAGAGATGTAGACAGAGTGAGAGAGCATAGCAGGGGGAGCAGCAGAGAGTCAGGGAAAAGCAGACTCGCTGTTGAGCAGAAACCCCAATGCCAGATTCATTCCCAAACCCCAGTGTCATGACCTGACCTGAAGGCAGACACTTAACCGACTGAGCCACCCAAGTGCCCCAACTTGTATTCCTATATACTGATGACCAACTTTTGCAAAGAGAAATTAAGAAAGAATGCCATTGACAATTCCATCAAGGAATAACAAAAACAAAAACAAATACAAAAAACACCTAGGAATAAAGGTAACCAAGAATGAGGAAGTCCTGGTATACTGAACACATGGTGGAAATGGAAGGAAAAATATGTGTGTGTTGGTGGGTGAACGTATGGACCAAAGATTTGGAAGATGACGCAAATAATTGGAAGCATACACCATACTCATTAACTGAAAAAGTTAATAATCTTAACATGTCCGCCATACCCAAAGCAATCTGGAGAAAGAAGAAGAGAGAATAGAGGCAGCAACCTCTTTGACCTCAACCACAGCAACTTCTGGCTAGACATGTCTCCAAAGGCGAGGGGAACAAAAGCAAAGATTAACTGTCGGGATTTCATCAAAAAGAATTAGGCCAAATACTTGAACAGACATATAGCAAGCTTCTATACAGCAAAGGAAACAGTCAACAAAACCAAAAGACAACAAAAAGAACAAGAGAAGATATTTTCAAATGACATATCACATAAAGGGCTCATACCCAAAATCTAGAAAGAATTTATCAAACTCAACACCCAAAGAACAAATAATCCAATCAAGAAAAGGCTGATATCCAGGATCTATAAAGAACTTCTCAAACTCAACACACACAAAACAGATAATCATGTCAAAAAATGTTCAGAAGACATGAACAGACACTTCTCCAATGAAGACATACAAATGGCTATCAGACACATGAAAAAATGTTCATCTGGGGCACCTGGGTGGCTGAGTGGGTTAAGCCTCTGCCTTCAGCTCAGGTCATGATCTCAGGGTCCTGGGATTGAGTCCCGCATCAGGCTCCCTGCTTAGCAGGGAGCCTGCTTCCCCCCTTTTCTCTCTCTGTCTACCTCTCTGCCAACTTGTGATCTCTCTCTCTGTCAAATAAATAAGTAAAATCTTTAAAAAACAAACAAACAAACAAAAATGTTCATCACCACTAGCCATCAGGGAGATTCAAATTAAAACTACATTGAGATACCACCTTACACCAGTTAGAATGGCCAAATTAGCAAGACAGGAAACAATGTGTGTTGGAGAGGATGTGGAGAAGGGGAACCCTCTTACACTGTTGGTGGGAATGCAAGTTGGTGCAGGCACTTTGGAAAACAGTGTGGAGATTCCTTAAGAAATTAAAAATAGAGCTTCCTTATGACCCTGCAATTGCACTACTGGGTATACCAAAGATACACATGTAGTGAAAAGAAGGGCCATCTGTACCCCAATGTTCATAGCAGCAATGGCCACGGTGGAAAGAACTGTGGAAAGTTCTTTCTTTCCAAAGAAAGAAACTTCTTTGTTTCTTTGGAACTGTGGAAAGAACGAAGATGCCCTTCAACGGATGCATGGATAAGGAAGATGTGGTCCATATACACTATGGAGTATTATGCCTCCATCAGAAAGGATGAATACCCAACTTTTGTATCAACATGGTCAGGACTGGAAGAGATTATGCTGAGTGAAATAAGTCAAGCAGAGAGAGTCAATTATCATATGGTTTCACTTATTTGTGGAGCATAACAAATAGCATGGAGGAAAAGGGGAGATGGAAAGGAGAAGGGAGTTGAGGGAAATTGGAGGGGGAGATGAACCATGAGAGACTATGGACTCTGAAAAAACAACCTGAGAGTTTTGAAGGGGCAGGGGGTGGGAGGTTGGGGGAGCCTGGTGGTGGGTATTATGGAGCACTGGGTGTGGTGCATAAACAATGAATTCTGTTACACTGAAAAGAAATTAAAAAAAAAAAAAAAGAATTAGGCCAAATACTTGAACAGACATTTCTCCAAAGAAAAAGTGCTCAACATCCCTCGACATTAGGAAAATACAAATCAAATCCATAATGAGATACCATGTTACACCAGTCAGAATGGCTAAAATGAACAAGTCCAGAAATGACAGGTGTTGGTGAGGATGTGGAGAAAGGGGAACCCTCTTATACTGTTGGTGAGAATGCAAGCTGGTGAAACAGCCCTGGATAACAGTGTGGAGGTTTCTCAAGAGGTTGAAAATAGAACTACCCTACAATCCTGCAATTGCCCTGCTGGGAATTTAATCCAAAGATAAAAACGTGGTGATCTGAAGGGGTACCTAAACCCCAATGTCTCCAGCAGCAATGTCCACAAGAGCCAAAGAATGCAAAGAGCCCAGACGTCCATCAACAGATGAATGGATATATACAGCATATATACAGTTGAATATTATATAACCATCAAAAAATGAAATCTTGCCATTTGCAATGACATGGATGGAACTAGAGGGTATTATGCTAAGCTAATTGTCTTTCTCAATCAGAGGACAATTATCATATAATCTCAGTGATAAGTGGAATCCATTTTTTAAAAGATTTTATTTATTTGACAGAGAGAAATCACCAGTAGGCAGAGAGGCAGGCAGAGAGGGGAAAGTAGGCTTCCTCCTGAGGAGAGAGCCCAATGTGGGGCTCGATCCCAGGACCCTGAGATCACAACCTGAGCTGAAGGCAGAGGCTTAACCTACTGAGCCACCCAGGTGCCCCAGTGATAGTTGGAATTTAAGAAACAAGACAGAGGATCATAGGGGAAGAGAAGAAAAAAAAAAAGGAAGAAGAAAAAAGGAAGCAAGAAGAAACCAGAGAGGGAGTCAAAGCAAAGAGACAATCTCAGGAAACAAACTGAAGGTTTCTGAATGAGATGGGAGTGGGGGAATGGGGTGGCTGGGTGATGGGCCTGGGGAGGTTATGTGCTGTGGTGAGCGCTGTGTAAAATGGAAGGATCACAAACATGTGCCCTTGAAACAAATAACATATTATATGATCATAATTAAAAAGAGGTGAGAGAAAACTTTTTAGAATACAAATGTAAACGAGCTCAAAATAAATAATCTCATCAATAAAAAGCAAGCAAGCAAGCAGGCAAACAAGCCACTAGGGGACCTGAAGTCACCACACTCCAATTTCAAGCTCAATTACAAAGCTGTTGGCATTAAAATGTATGGTACTGCATAAAATCAGACACACAGGATGATGGAACACAACAGAGCGCTCAGAAACTGAGAATCATTGTACTTCTGGCAATGTTTATTCATTCGTATATTAAAGGAATATTTAAACTTAGCTCTGATAGAATTATTAACTCTGAATGGGAATTAATATTGATATCCTGTTCCAACGTTTGCTTCCAATAAATACAGTTTTTAAACATACTGTTTATGTAGATATATATTATAAAATAAGGATGATTTAGAATCCACACTTTTAAGAAAAATTAAATTCACTTTAATAAACCTACCACGGAAAAGGAAATATAGATATCCATCATCACAAATGAGAACCTCACAAAAGATGACAATCAGACAAAATCTGATGGAAGAACAGAATACTACGTAAGTAGTTCTGCCCAAATGTCCAACCTGCTTAAAGCTATAGATCCAGCTACTCATTTACTAAAACACAGATGTCAGAGAAAAGTCCTAACAAAGAATATGAAGACATCGCCAATGAAGTCCACAATGCATATATTCTGAGAGGAAAAATATTTTCCCAAAAAACAAACTGTAAGACCAGAATGAATGAATGAATGAAGAGAGAGAGGGGGAAAAGAAACAAAGAAAGAAAAAAGGGAAAGGAAAGGAAAGAAAAGAAAGGAGAGACTTCAGAAACTAACACACACATGTATGGTCTTAACTTATGACACACCAACAGCAAATATTAAAATGGGGAAAGAATTGTCTCTTCAGTGAATCGTACTGGAAAAACTGGACACTAAATGCAGAAGAATGTGACTGGATCACTTCCTACACCGCTCATACACAGTATGAGTGGATGAGTGACTTGAACCTAAGATCTGAATCCATAATCCAGGTTGTCAGTTTTTTGATATTGGTTTTGGTGAAGAGTCTCTTACATCAGACACAAAAATGAAAGGCAACAAAACCAATATTACACAAGTGGAAGGACATCAAATTGAAATTTCTGCATGACAAAAGAAACCATCAAACCCCTCAAGGCAACCTCGCCAATGAGAAAAAATATCTGCACATTCTATGCGTGAAAAGAGGCTAACATCCGAAATCCACAAAACACTCCTTCAAATCCAAACACAAACCGAATAAAAACTGGGGAGAAACATGAATAGACACTTTCCACAGATGGCATATAGGTGGTCAACAGACACAGAGAAAGTTGTTCAACATCACTAATTGTCATCAGGGAAACATAAGTCAAAACCACAATCAGCTATCACCTCACAAGTGTGGGAACAGCAATCATCCCAGAGACAGACACCAGGTGTGGTCAAGGGTGTGCACACAAGAGGACCCTGTGCACGGTTGGTGGGAATGAAACTTGGTGCAGCCATGGTGACAAACGCTACAGAGGCTTTGGGAAAAATTAATACAACTACCACATGAGCTGGTCATTGCTCTACTGAGTATTTCTTTGGCCAACACAAGAACACTCCCTCCAAAAGAGAGATGCACTCTCATGTTCATGGCAGCGTTATTCTCAATAACCTGACATGGAAACATTGACCTTGGGAACCTTATGCGAAGTGACTCAGACACAGAGAGACAAACACCAGAGACTCTCATGGACATTCTACATGGAAAAAAAAATAATGAACACATTGATCATGAGGAAAAAATAAGGGGCTGCCAGATTCGGGGTTGGTGGGGGCAACGGGTGAAGGTAGTCAAAGGTGCCATGTTTCAGTGATAAAATCCACAAGTCATGGAATGTTCTGTGCAGCATGGAGAAGAATGCTAACCCTGCAGGATGGGGTACAGGATCCCCCACTACTTGAAAATAAAGTGTTCCTAGGAAACCTTCACAGCAGAACTGTGTAAACAGAAAAAGGAATTACCATTCATTTCTACAGAAAAATGAGTGAGCATGCTCAGACACCAAAAGTTCCTTCTCTTTGGCTCTTCTTAGGCCTCAGGACACCACATACTAATGGATGCCCAAAATAAATGGAGACAAAGCACAGCAGATGCTCACAGACACAATTCAAAGCACTGGTGGCTGGACACAGAGAGCAGTGCCCAGGAAGGAGCTAGTTGGGGTGCACACTGCCTCTGTAGTGGTTCCCCACAAAACATATGCTGAACCCAATGCCAACTTCTTGACATTTTTTTTAAAAACTTTTTTCATAAGAGGAAACTCCTCTTTCAGGTTTCTTCTTGCTACTAGAGGTGAGTAATAACTTGGGTCTCTCCAAAAAGTCAAGTGTCTTACCATTAACTTTCAGAAAACTTGCATTTGAAAGTTGCTGAGGGAGTAGATGTTCAAAGTTCTCCTGGACAGGTTCAGCAGGTTCCCTGTGAAAGGTACTTTCCTCAGCAGGTGGAACATGGACTACCTCCTACCCAGAAACCTCTCCTTCACCTTGCTCGGGACCCACAAGAGCTTGGAGTTACCTCAGCTCCTCCTTTCTCCCATTCCCAATATCTAACCCATCAGCAAATCCTGTGAGCTCCATCTTCAATAGATACCCAGAATAGCTCTAACCCCTCCTTCTAAGTCTGCCTGTCTGGTCAACACTGGAACCCATCTCCTGCCTGACTTCCTGAAAAAGCTTCATCATCGACCTCCCTTGCCCATCCTCAACGCTGTGTCATCTGTTCTCAACACTCTTGTCAGGAAGGCCCAGTGAAATGGGGTCCCATGGTGTCACAGCCCTGCCATGGCTTTCTGTCACTCTACTGTCACCTCCCTGAGGTCATGTCCTAAGCTGTCTCTTGTAGCCACAAGGCCTGCTGATCCTGGACACACCTGGTAAGCTCCTGCCCCAGAGCCTTTGCATATGCTTGCCCTACCATTTAGAAGGCTCTTGGTGTGGTATCACTCACCTTCTTTTGAACTTGACTCAAGCATCACCTTCCTAGTGAAGACCCACCTCACTCCCATAAGAATAGCAACCACCACCACCACCCCCTTTCAGCACTCCAGCCCTGTCTCCTGCTTTCTATTTCCAAACCAGTTATCACAGTCACCAGGCCATCTAGGCAAGGGGGAAATTGAGCCCTACTCTGATGCTTTCACCACAGATTCCCTCCAATTTCCTAGTCCAGAGCCCTGGGGGAAAAGGTGACCAGAGCTCTTGCACATCCAGGATGCCCAGGACAATAGGTCCCCCTCCAGCACCATGAAGACCATCAGGAAAAATGAGCCATAAGAGGAATCCACTTGCACATGAAACCTGAAACCAGACACCTTCCTCCATTCTAGGTGAGCACACACACGTCCTCCCCTTGCCTGATGTGCTCACCTGAGAAAGCTGAGCAGAGAAGCATCCCAGGATCCACATCTCCCTCTGGCCAAGGTCCCTGGAAACAGACCTCTCTCCTCCCTCGACTAGCCACCTGTGGTTGACGTCTGGCATCCTCTCGTGCAGGGGCAGAATGGTGCACCTTTCCCTCTCTCCTGGGACGTCATCACAAATCAGGCCTTGCTGCACACTTTTCAGGAAGGAACCTGCAGCAGCAGTAGCAACAGCAGCAGGCTGCCCAGGATTGGTCTCAGTTTCACACGCCAGGCCCCATGTGGAACTAGAGCTTCAAGGAGACTGATGTGCTGTGTGGCCTTGGAACCCAATGGCAGGAGCTGAGATTTCAGTTCTTAATGAAAACTGGCCTCTTCCACACAGCACAGGAAAGTGGAGAATTTCTCAGGGATATGGCTCTGGAAGAAGAGCTTCTGCTTGCTGAATTCACAGGGACCAGACTGAGGACACCTGCAGTGCCTTGTCTGAGGAAGCAAGGGGAACACTGGGCAAGAAGCCATAATGCTACCTGGGGGCTGCTTCCTACCAAGCCCCCTGCTGAGATGAGGGCTGGAGAACCAAACAGGAAGCAAGTTTCCTATCACATCTCCAGCAGGAGGGCTGGCTGGGGAGCAGAGCCCTGTCCCTGGAGCAAGCTGGCCTGTGCATCAAGAGTGAAGGCCCATCGCCATGGCCTCACAGTCTCCCAGCTCTCTGATCAGACTGCCCTGCCAGACTCACACCTGCTAACACGGTGACTCCTAAGACCCAGAGACTGCCTTCCACGCCAGCTCACTGTGCTCACAGAGAAGCAAACTCCAGACTCAGAAACTTGTTCATCATTAGCTCTGGAATTCCATGGGTTTGTCTACACTGGCCCACCCAGGTGTCCCTTTCAGATCATTCCTCCAGTGCCCTTGGGTTTTGAGCTACCTTCAAGCTGCCCTTCAAAAGGCAGGACTGGGTCTGTTTAAGCAGACCAGCCAGTGACTCTGTGTGTGGGAATCTCAGACCACATCCTCCCCGAACACCAATGCTTCCATGTCGAAGCTTCAAACCCTCACTCACTGGGCATGGAGCACCACATCAGCATGAACACTGCTCTTTCAAATCTCTTGTCTCCCATTCCTTCAAATCAGAAACAAAGCTCCAGTCACCACTCTATTTTCCCTGAGAGAAGTAAGGAAAAGGATAGAATAAAACACTATGTGGGCAGAGCACACTTATATCCAAATAGAATTCTGTGTTCCTTCTTATACAGACAGCCCGGCGTATATATATATATACTTGACCTTGTGCCTTTCCTTTTGATATTTGGATTTTGAAGTCAATGCCTATATTGCTTTCTTAAAATAACAAGAATAATAATGATGTGGTCACGTAAAGGTCTGGGTCTCCATAACCAGACAACATGACTCTGGTTCCGATGAGGATGAAGACACAACTTCTTCCCAGGAAGCAAAGCCCACACCCTCAGGGATCCCGACACACCTCACGGGTGATGAGCTCCTTTGCTCCATGGAGTTGTCCGAGTGCAAAGGATGTAGGCACCCTCCAGGGCTCATTCTGTTTTCTTTTATTTCTTTTTTTTTTTAATTTTTTATTTTTTCAGCGTAACAGTATTCATTATTTTTGCACCACACCCAGTGCTCCATGCAATCCATGCCCTCTCCAATACCCACCACCTGGTACCCCAACCTCCCACCCCGCGCCCCTTCAAAACCCTCAGATTGTATTTCAGAGTCCATAGTCTCTCGTGTTTTCTTAATCAATTCCTCAGTTCTAGTCACACGGGACTCACTGGGTCAGGTTTCAGAGCCCAGGATGGGTGATCAGGTAAGTACTCCCCACCCCCTCGACTCCCTGAGCTACTCAACAACCTACACTCCTTCTCTGTCCTCCTCACAAAGGCCACTGGGCCCTGTTACAGCCCTGCAGCTGCGCTTGCCTTTAAAAACTATTTTCTACTATCAGAATGTGGCTCATGGAAGAGAAAAACATGAACACCCACAAAGAATTCTTTTAATATTTCAGAAGATTTGTTTCCCATTGTTTAATTAAAACAGGGTATAAAAATGCACAGATAGCCCCTTCCACTAGCATGTTCGACTCATTGCGGTGACTTAGAGGAGAGCAGAAAATACAAGAGGAACAGATGTTCTGATGACCATCGTTTCCATCATCGAGGTTGTGAAACTCCACACACACTCAGAGAAAGAAGCCCAAACCAACGTCTTGGCCTGGCAGTGTGGAGAAGTCTGAACTGGAGAGACAGGGACAGACAAAGAGCTCATGTGTGTTGGCTGAGGCTGGTGGCACAGAAGGGGCTCTGCCAGCTCTCCACCCAGGTCTCACCTGTCCTCAGCCAGGAACCTGTTCACAGCCCTGACTTGTCACAACTGTCACACGGGAGACACACAGCCACTCCTAGAGCCAGCCCTGCCCACACCCTCCTACAGAATGCGGTCTGCTCTCCTCTGGGACCCCTGGCAGCTCTACCCAGACCTGGAACTGCCCTCTCTGTTGCAACGCTCCAGGATTGGGCCCAAGGCTTTCATAAATGTGTCGTATTTCTCTCAACCCACCTTCCTATCTGTGAGTAATGTATCAATGGAACATGAACATGCTCTGAGGTTGATTCTTTCCTTGTAGACTTCTGAGGACTCCTTTGCAATAAAATACCATAGCCTATGATGGGTGTTATAAAACTATTATTTATGGAATACAGCCCAAATCACCTCATTGTTAGTTGCTCTTCATTAGCCTGAAAGTTTCTGTGTAAAGAAGTCTTTCCTTAGATATTACCTTCCAGCAATTTCCTGAGGAGAAACAAGCTCTGTGGGGTAACCTGACTCACCCAGCATCACACAAACAGTTCCAGAATTCAACCAATGGCTCCTGAAGTCTGCCAAGCCCCTTGACGTCACCAGCATGCCTCTATCCAGGAGAATTCCCAAAGATTCTCCTTCTGAATCCACCACCAAAGAAACTACAGAGAAAGTATGGCACATCAAAATATCTAGATGATATATTTAGTCAAACTAGAAAGTCAAGCTTTACTTTTAAATGGTGAAAGCCTACTTTGAATAATTTCGAATTTTCCCTCTACCTTAATTGGAACTCTTTAGATGAAAACACTAATCAGTTATGAAACATCAACTTTGATCATTGACTAGAGATCATCCATGTCTCTATCTGGCCATAAAAAGCCACCTAACTCTAGATGGTGGCATTCGACCATACCCCAGGCCCAAGTGAATAAACGCTGTTAGATGAAGGATCAAATTATATGTTGAAAATACACAAAGAGTAAATCTCATATTCCCTCTCTAATACAAGTGATTTCCTAGGAAACAGATGTTCAGATTCCATTTTGTAAGCAGTAAATGAACAGAGAAAATGGTATTCCCTGCAATGTTCTACCTGCAGGGAAACTAAGTAACTCTTGCACCAAATCCAGAATGCTGACAGCTACTTAAGTTTTACTTCATGGCTCAACTAGAGAAAAGAGAAAAGTTCAGGAGGCTTTGGGTTAAAAAGAAGTCTTACCTCCAGTCCTTGCATGTAAGTGACATTGCACCCAATGTACCTGCTGCTTTCTCAGAACACTGACGTCCCATGACAAGCTGCATGACTGACTCAGATGCTGTGGTTCAAAACAATGGGACTCGTGGAGCCCAACCAGAGAAGTGTTGTCAGGTGGGGATAAGAAGGCACCTCTGACCTAAGGCCGTTACACCTGCTTCTGTTCCTGGGAGAAGGGAAAACACAGACTTGTTGGTTCTTTCCTTTCTTTTTCTTTTTTGGAAACACATACTTGTTTCTTAAGTAGTAATTATCAGCATTCTAAAGTAGACCAATGACTTTGTCTTTTTTGGAAAAGTGAAATTGTCCTTCCAAAGGAACACCTCAACTCACCTGTTCCTCATGCAACTTGAGTGGGGTCTGGTTTCTTCCAGCTTTCAGCCCCCACCTGGAGGAAGCTCCCACAGGATCCTGACATCCCATTACCACCATCCCCTGGGACACAGGGCACAATGCTAAAATTGAGGGATGGCACTGGGGCTTTTGCCACAACACCTGTGCCTGAGGGGGAAACAGGAACCCACAAGAGCCTCCAGCGGGATCCTGACAGTCCATTGCTACCATCCTGGGAACATGGTGTGGGAGTGGGGATGGCTCTGGGGCTTGTTAGTGCCACATCTGTGCTTGGGGCAGGGGCAGGAACCAGGAGGACCCTCTGCACAACCCTGACAGCCCATTACCACCAAACCTGTGGACAGAGCGCAAAATGTTGAAGCTGGGGACCTGTTCTTGGGCTTGTTAGCACCACACCTGTGGGGTGGGGAACAGGGAACACCCTGCTGAATTTGGGGTGCTGCTCAAGGCCCATTATCTGCACTGTGCCAGGGGACCAGAGGCACCCCACTGAAGTTGGGGACCCTGTGCTGTCTTTACATGCACTCTTCCTGGGGAACAGGGGAAATACTGAAATGTCCACAACCCATCCCACAAAAGCTTGGGTAAGTGGGCGCCCTGGAGTTCAGGGGTCTGGGGGAGAGGCCCAGTTGATAGACATGGGGCAGAAGAGACTTTCAAGGGAAAAAGTATACCAATCTAAGTCCCTACGATGAACTCGCTTCATACGCCCTTCAAGGACCCTACCCCGGGACCCGCAGGCCAGCGCACAGTCGCACAGTCTGCACTCACGGAAGCAGGACACTGGTCCAGGCTCTCTTCCAGCTCCCCGCGCCTGCTCTGCCTCCGGAAACTAAGGCAGCTCTGGCTCCACCCACAGAGGACATAGCTCCGTCCCCACATGCTGATCGGTCAGGGAGGGTGGTGCCCTCATGCCATTGGATGCGGTTCCTGCCTGTACCTGGCCACGGGCCCCCTTACAGCCGCATCTCCCTGCTTTTGCACTCCCGGAGGTGGTGCCTCCTCGATTGCACACCTGGCTCCGCCAGACGGCCACAGGCGGGTCGTGGGCAGGGCTGTAGACCACCTTCAGAAAACTGCCCCTTCCATTCCTGCACCAGCCCTGCCTGGGCAGTGGTTCCTGCCTCCTGGCAAGGTCAGCTGCTCTCAGACCTTCCCAGACTTGGGCTTTAGGAAATGCAAATGTTGGCGTGCCTGCGTGGCTCAGTCATTAAGCATCTGCCTTCAGCTCAGGTCTTGATCCCAGGGTATTCTGATCCAGCCCCTGATCTGCCTCCCGGCTCAGCGGGAGACCTGCTTCTTCCTCTCCCACTCCCCCTGCTTGTGTTCCCTCTCTCTGTCTCTGTCAAATAATAAATAAAATCTTCAGAAAGAAAGAAAAAAAAAAAGAAAGAAATGTAATGGTTTCCCACATTTCCAAGGCAATTTTAAGACCCAAAAAGTAATGCTCTAAGTGGAAGGAGCTCTACCTTCTGGTCTCACCCATGGAGTAGATAGTGCTTCTCAGACCTTCCCAGCATCCTTCTAGGATGAGCCCATTTGTGCTGGAATATATATATATATATTCATATGCTTGGTTCAGCAGGGAAGCTCCAGGATGAACAAGAACAACCGCCCTTCCGTGCTATTGGAGTGGTGAACCAGGAACATTGATTCTTCGCTTAAAAAGAAAACATATTGTTATTGTCGACTCTAAATGAACAAACCATTTTAACCATTTTAGAGAGAAAATGAGAGAGTTTTATTCAAATCCAAGTCAAGACAACTGCCTGGGAGACACAATCTTCACAAGGAAGGGAGTGCTCCAGGGCAGCAACATTTGGAACAGGTTTCTATATTTGGTCTGTTTTGTTTTACATACAGAGTGACAGATCATCATGAGGAAGAACATTCCAGAAAGTTACAGACTTTTTCTTATGTTTTCAGTATGTGCAAGTCAGTATGACTTTAATCTAGGAGAGGCCCTTTTGTTTCTCTTATCTTTATGCTTGCAAAAGCATTTTTTTTTTGGTTCTCTTTTTCTTCCCAAAGCAGATATATAATATGTGCTTGGGGCAGAAATAGTGCCCATGATCTGAGGTTTTGCACAATCATTTTGAGCTTGGTAAAATGTTAAAGGATAGCTTCCCCAGGAGCCCAGGATCCAGGCCCATGGTTGGTAAAAGACAAAAATTTCCATTATCATTCTAATTACTAATAAAGAAAAAGGGACTTGAGACAAAAGCACTTTTAATAATACTACCAAGAAGTCAAAATGATGCCTACAGAAGTTTACCTGTTCCATGGTCAACACAGGTAACAGAGGTGTTCACAGAAGCTGGACTCCTCCCTTTCTCCTGCCCAAATCTCTGAAGCACACAGACAATTTAAAGTCAGAATTTTAGAACCTCCCAACATCTTAGAAATGTCTGGCACCATTCCCTTGGACTACAGAATAAAATGGAGTAGCTCATTGTCACAACACTAATTGAAGCATGAAGTCCCCCTAAAGCTTGGATACAGTGTCTTAGTTCTTTCCCTGCAGATTTCAGCTAATGTAATCATAGTCATACCATAAAAACACTACAATGGTTTGGAAGTAAGTAATCATGGGTAAGAGAATAGTTTAGTAAAGTTTATAAGCATTGTTTCACTTTGTAGAAGAGGCTGAGCTGAGTGTTTTTAAATACTATTTCAGACCTGTCTTGCACACTCTGAACATACCAGAACCTGAATCAATTTTTAAAAGATAGCTCTTTTAGTAACTCTAATATCAGAAAAATATTATGTCTCCATTCCTAGGGATCTTTGTGTATCTTACTCAGAGGTCCTCAGTTCTTAATGATCATGATCATCCTTTTTAAAGGCCAGGTGAATTCATTCCAGTTGACCCCAGAAAAAGAAAATCCTGACACTTGAGATGTTTCCAGGTCAAGACCAGAGGTAAGAGGGAAATAGTACCATGTATGGAATAACAAGGTATTTGGAGTCAGTTTGGGGGACCCCACTTATGTTTCTGACACTAAAATCCTCTGTGACTCAAGTCACCTCTGAGTCCCTGTCTAGCCATCTAGAAAATGTGAATAATAATATCTACATCGTAGTTTGAAAGTTTAAGAGGGAGAATTCTGAAAAGAGCTGGTGTGATGGCTCTCAAGAGCAGGTGCTCAGGAAGCCATGATTACTACTGGGGTCTATTTCTTTTTCAGAAGAAAAAACACAAGTTGAATACATGCTTCTAAGAGGTGACTCACAAGATGATTTTCAAACCTTAAGGAAGGTCAAGAATCTGTTATTGTGTCATACTTCACTCAGAAAGCATGTTGTTGGACTGGTGTGGACAATACAATAGCACCATCATCACTAGGGGTGTGGGGCTTTCCATTTCCATGCAGCCATGTTGTCCCCCTTAGCTCAGGGCCACCAGAAAGGGCAGCTTGGGCGGTGGACACCAACATCATTAGGAGTGGGGATCTTCCCATTTCCATATGGCCATGTTGTCCCTCTTAGATCAGGGCTAGCAAAAAGGGAAGCTGTGGGGGGACCACAGGCCAAGGCTGCCATTTGGGGCTGGGGCAGGCACAACTCTGACTTAAGGCTCATCTCCTGTCTAGCTAATTAAACTTCTCTTCCCAGATAGAGTGCCATTGTCTGCAAGCTCTGATGTAGGAAGTGTCGAGAATCTCCCTTATGAGTCCCTCTCTGGTCTTTAGGAAATGTAGCAAAGTTACATTTAATCTTTAAACATTGAGGGACTTCCTGGTTTTCTTTTCATTATGGCTATGGCTCAATTCTCCTGTGCTCTAAGAACATAATATAGTTAATTTCAGGCTTTGAAATATGTAGACTTGCTTCATGGCCCAGCATTTCACCTACTTGGGTAAATATCTTAGGACTACTTGAAAATAATGTCTTCTGTACTTAATGTGTAATGTTCCATATAGGTCAATTGGTCACATTTGTTACTAATGTTTCATCTGCCTTTTCTATCAGATATTGAGAAAGGTCTATTAAAATCTTCAAACAATGCTAATCTAGTCAACATGGCACTGGAGAATCTACCAAGTATTATAAGGCAAGAGAAACAAAAAGAATAAGATTTGATGGGCTAATTGTGACTATTCACAGATAATGTGAGGGTGCACATAGAAAATATAAAATAGTCTATAAATGCACTATTAGAATTAAAAGTGGAAAACTTCCAAATCTTAAAACCAAGAAAGCAATCCAGAAAGCAGCCCAGGGGAAGAGATTTCTTATGGATGGAGGGAAGGATATCAGAATAATATCAGACCTGTCCCCAGAGACCTGGCAAGCAGAAAGGGCTGGCAAGACATATTCAGGATACTACATGAGAAGAGCATGCAGCCAAGGGTCCCTTATCCAACAAGGCTGTCATTCAAAGAACAAACAATACCTATTCTTCTGACTTCGTTTCAAAAAATAGAAATGGAAGGACAATTTCTAAACTCCTTCTCTGAGGCCAGCATTACCTTGATCCCCAAACCAGGCAAAGATCCCAATTTCTTAAAAGTACATTCTGTATGATTCCATTTTTATAAAGATTTTATTAATTTAATATGGCACGAGAGTTGTGGGAGAGGCAGGAGGAGGAAGAGAGAATCCTGAGCTTACCCACACTGAACACAGACCCTAGATGCAGCTCGATCCCACACCATGAGATCACATCGTGAGCCAAAATCAAAAGTCAGTGGCATACCTGACTGAGCCACCATCCATCTCCTTTGGCATTAGTATTGGTGCATTCCCTGCTCTCTCCACCACCACTACTCTGAACGCTTCTGAAAATACATCTATGAAAAATCATGCCAGAGTTTCCTGGAGTGAATCTGAGTACGATCACTGCTAGGTGATGGGTGCACCTGCACCCATCTAGGTGCATCCCCTAGTGGGTGCACCCACTAGCGATGGGTGCTGCTCACTGTTTTCTCAGACAGGGGTGCCCATCACCCTTCTCTCCAGGGGACCCCCATGTTCTCAGGCACCTGAGGGCCACCCAGCCCAGGAATTCACCTTCTCTAGCAGAGGACAGATGGGACTTCTTTCTCTGGCCAGGACTATGAACACTGATCCTGGGAAAGGAGAGCTCTCCTGGGACTCCTGGTCAAGCCAGGCAGCCATGGTCACTGTGTATGTGACAGAGCCAGTGCGCTGGGCCTTGGAAGGAATGAGTGCCTGAAACAAGACTTGCATGGGGCATGTGGGAGCAGCAGTTGATGCTTCTTGCTTCTTGGGGAGCAGTGATGTGTGTAAAATGAGGGAGACTGGGGTGGAGCCTTCTAAGCCACATCACAGTCTCTCCCTTGGTCCTGAAGCCAACAGGAAGGAAGCTCTGAGGACAGAGACTCCAAGAGGATTCTCATCCAGGGAATGAGGGCCCACTAGAGGGCACTGAAGCCACCAGCCCCACCAGCCACAGGCCATTTGCACCTGCCAGATCACCTTGGGTGCTTCATTAGCACGTTGTCCATGTTTGTGTGTGAACAGTGATTGGCCCACTCAGTGCTGGTGCACTTCCAGAGGCAGACTAGAACCCTTCCAGGGCCTGCAAGTGGGTCAGAGGAACCCTGCCCAGAGAAGCAGAGAATGTCCCTCATCCTCCGGAGCTGGGGAAGGCAGCCACCATCCTGGGCCAGGACCTGGGCTAGGTGTGTGTTCTTTCTGAAGTCCCCGCGTTCAGTGGGCATTGCTGTAACTGAGAAAGGCCCTCTCAGCCACAGAGTCAGGAGCCATGAGGGGCTGTCTCCCATCCTGACCCAGGATCATGACCTGAAATTATCATGTCTTTGGGAGGGCGGGTCTCCTTCAGGAGCCAGGGAGGGGCAGGCCCTGCAAGAGCTCTCCATTTAAGGAGGAGTCATGGAGAACCTGTGTGTCTTGGTGGCCCAGCAAGTGAAAGAACCAAACCCCAATGCTCAGGTTCTAACAGAAGCAGAATTTTAGTGTCTTGTTTGGGAGCAGCCACCTCCCCTCTTACGTGGTCTTGGGGGACCCCAGGGAAAGACTTCCTTGTTCTCATGCCCTCAGAAGGAGGAGCTGGCCCTTGTCCTGGGGTCCCCACCCTGTCCCACTGCTAAGGAAGAGCCACACACAGGGACCCGGTGTCAGGAACGTTGTCTCTCAGGGGTCTGGCGGCTGCATGGAAGGGTTGGATTGCTTTTGGCGGGAGGGGTGCTCACTGGTGACACTGTTCACCATCCCCCACTGCCCTCTGCAGTCCAGGCTCTGTGCCCAGCTTAGGTCAATCACCAGCACCCCACATGGATCCCACAGGATCGCTCTGCCATGGGAGCGATCATTCAGCATCACCGCATTGCAGAGGTGGAGAGGGAGGCCCAGAGAGGGGAGGCAAATTGCTCTAGTCACAGGACTGGTCAGCAGAGGGGCTGGAGAAGGCCAGCCCTCCCGAGCCCCCATTAGCCCAGCCAGAGACTCCCTGAACCCAGAGTGAGCCCTCCCCTGCCTACCCAGCCACACACTGGCCCCTGAGCTGGATGATGGACTGTTCTTCTTGGCCCTGAGGGTGTTGCTGGCTGACTAGGAGGGGGAGTGCAGCTGGCGGGAAAGTCTGTAGCTACAGGACAGAGTGACACGTCTGAGCTAGCAGGAGCCACACTCTCTCCTGGAGCTTCCCTGGGAGCTGGAGTCTGGATGCCCTAGGGGCCAGCACACCACAGGGTCTGCACTGACTAGGGAGCCATGGCCTCCAGGGAGAGTCCACTCTGCCCTCTCCCAGCCCCTGTGCCTCATCACCTCTCCTCACTGTGGGGGAGAACCACAGTGAACAGGACCCGGAACCAGACCCCACAGGGCTGACTCTGCTGCAGCTTGTAATGAATCTGCAGCCCCTGAAGCAGTTGGATTTCCTAGGGCTGGAGGGGGACTGGCTGCAGACAAGGCCTGGGCTGGGGCAGATGCGGGGCTTCATGGAGGGTGAAGGATGGGGCAGGGACAGAGTTCTGGGGCCACTGCTCATATCTAAAAGGGGCTGAAATCCCTGAATGCCCATTACAGTAACAACACCCTCATTACAGTAACACCACCATCACACTAGGTGTCTTGGTGGTTGGCCCCTCCTTCCCGGCCTTCCCACACCTCTGACTCCAGCCAGGGACAGGCTGGACTTCTGTCCCAGGGTCCTACCAGGAAGACAAAGAAGGAGAGGAGAAGTGGAACAGTGTGGACTGCTCTTACCCCTGCCCTGAGTCAGCCTCCACTGCTGCCTGCAGGTCCTCTGGTCCAGCCCTGCACTTAGCTGGATCCTGGGAGGCAGTCTGCATTCCCAGCCAGCTGGGTGGGGAGTATTTGGTGACCTTTGTGCTCCCAGAAGCACCAGGACAGGAGAGGGAAATGGGGAGAAGGTAGGCTTCTGAGGTTTCTCACATCGCCCCCGGAAACCCCAGGTGCTGCTCCTGGGGGACACACAGAGAAGACAGAGACAGGGAATGAACACAAGAGAGGGAACAAGGAGAAGGGAGAAGTCACAGACTTTCCTCAGTCAGGTTGGAAACAATATCCCATCATTTTACTCCATTCTATTCCTTAGAGCACAGTCACACAGGCCATCCACCCAAGGGGAGAGAATTCCACAGGGATGTGTGACCAGGATTCGGGAATGCCAGGAAACATGGTGGGGACTGCCTAGCACATAGTCGCAGACAAGGCCCTGGGACCTGGGCCTAAACCTAATTGGTAGCTCCTGAAAGTCTGTGTCACGAGAGGAAGGTCGGAATCAGTTCACTGAAACCTTCCCATGGGGGCTGGGAGAGAGGCAGGAGGAGGGTGGCTTTGCCTGGACCCCAGAGCAGCCCCAGGTCCCTCTGAGCTGTGTTCTATGACCCACCCAGTCCTCAACTCAACCCTGCATTGCCACGTGTGTGTCCCAGGCTCCTGTGATAGCAGGAGCATATGTAGAGATCCTACCAATGATGGTGTCCCTAGAAGTAGAAGCCAGAAGACCCCACTGTGCAGATGGGGAGGCTGGGGAGGTCCTGAAAGTCAAAGGGTCTGTCCAGGGTCACAGTCCTGGGCATGAGCAGGAAGCTGGTCTGAACCCAGCTCTGTGTCCTCACAGCAGGGACACCATCCAACCCCAGGCCTTGTGGGGCCCATGGGCAGGCTGTGTGGGCCTGGGGTAGATTGTGAGCATTGAGCAGCTGGGGGAGGGGATCCTTGAGGGAGCTCTGGTGTGAGGAGGAAGTTGGGTAAGGGGTCCCTAGGAAGTGGTGACTTCCCTGACAACAGAGCCTAACAGAATTTGGAACCCAGGGAGCCTAACAGAATTTGGAACCCAGGGAGCCTAACAGAATTTGGAACCCAGGTAACCAGGCACCCACATTCCAGAGACAGTCCCCTGCCCGGCTCATTTCACTGGAGATCCTTGAAAGAAGAACATGTTTGCATGTTGCATCCCAAAGTCTAGAGGTTGCAGGCAGAGGAAAGCACACCCTGCAAACACTTTCCCTCGCTGGGGATGTCATATCAGGGCTCCCCACCCCTCTCATTTGGCCAGAAGTATGGAAAGGTGACACCATGAGGCCCAGAGCCAGCCCCCAGCCTCATACACTCTGATCCGACATGTGCAGCCCCAGGTTTCCTCCCCGTGTGTGTGTGTGTGTGTGTGTGTGTGTGTGTGTGTGTGTGTGTGTAAAGAAGGCTCACGTGTGGTGCACCCACCCCATTCAAGAGCAGGGGTCACATGCCCGGTGGGCAGGTCATGTTCACACCCCAGGTCAAGGCTGGCTGGGTGAGATGGGGTGTCAGGGGCTGCGAGCTCTCCCTGGGGTTTATCCTGTGTCCTGCAGGCATGGGTCCCTGTCCCAGGTGTGGGGCTGTGCATGCACAGGGCTGTATGTGATCTGGGAGCAGCAAGGGGACTGGGCAGGAGGACAGTGAGGGTGGCCGGGCAGGGCAGTGATGCATCCAGGCCGGCTATTGGTCCCTTTCTTTGCAGAACAACCGGCATGATGAAACTGGGAGGAGACTGTTGTACACTGCCTCCATCTCCCTGACACAGGGAGTGACCATAGAGGTCTCTCCAGGAGCATGGACTGGGGACTGCCTGGGAAGGCCTCTGACACTTCCCAGGCCACTGTCCCTGCTGGTACCACACAGGACTTTGGTCCAGCACACGGAGGCCAAGCCCAAGTGTGAGAAGGCCAGGGCTTGGTATATGGGGGTCTGGGGATGGGACAGTGCTAGGCCCCATAGGCAGGAGACCCCAGAGGCTGGTGTGGGGCCAGGAGCAAGGACTGGGCTCCGAGCACCCAGTGGGTGGACTGCAGTTGTGGAGATGCCCGGTGAGGGTCCCTTCCTAGCTGTAGCTTCCTTGAGAGGCCCTGGGCTGAGCTCTATCTCTGCAAAGGCACACAAGCTTGTTCTTTCATTCCAGGATCTCCAACAAAATGAGCTGGGCAGGGGGCTGTCTCTGGAATATGGGGGCCTGGATACCTGGGTCTAGCTCTGAAGAGCCAGAGCTGGCCCCAACTTCATCTGCAGCTCCAGAGGCGGGGGGGGGGGGGGATGGTGCCTGGAGAGACTTCAGCAGGAGACCAGGGGTCCACCAGGTGACCCAGCACCTGCCCACAGAGAACCTGATGCTGTCCCAGAAGCACTGGCACCTGTCCCTCCCCAGCCCCTGCTCCCACCCCTGATCCTGTCCATTTTCCTGCTCCCTCCCCTGCTCCTGCTCCTGTCCCTGCCCCTGCCCCTGCCAGAGCCACTCCCCCTTCCCCTGCCCTAGCCTGTGCTGCTGCTCTTGCATCTGTCCCCACTCCTGTCCCTGCCCTTATCCCATCCCCTGCCCCTACTCCTGCTCCTGTGGGGCTCCCAGAGCCACATCCAGAACCCACAGCCCTGCTCCTCGTACAATTATCCCTTGTTCTATCCCCCAACCGATGGCCCACAGGAATGTTCATCCCCGACCAGTATGTTCTTTCTCTCTGGTACATATTAACTCACATTAACTGTTATTTTATCTTTCCATGTTCTGCATACTGTTTATTATTTCTTTTAAATAAAATTACTTGGTTATACTTGAGTATGTCACAGTTAAGTACATTCCCAACTCTGTGTCACCACACCACAGAACATCACTGGCAGGATATCTTCTTCCTCAAAGGAGACCCTGAACCCAAAGCTCTCCCTGCCTATTTCTCCTCCAGCCCGGCCTTACAAAACCCCTAAGCTCTGTTCCTTTACCTGTTCTGGATATTTCTATACATGGAATCATACAATATGTGCCTTTGTATCTCCCCACCTATTTTCAAAGGGGACTCTTTTTTTTCTGTGTTTATGCGACATAGAATTTTCCTTATTCCATATTGAAACCCCTGATGGATTACAGATGAGATGTAATCATAGAGGCCCCTTTAGGAATTATGCACAATCTCGGGGTCAAGACCCCTGTTCCTGCTGGGACACCATAGCCTGACCCCAGAGAAGACACAGCTGTTTCCTTCTGTGGCCCCCACAGAAACCAGGGAAATGCAGAAAGCTGGAAGACACACTACAGAGGGCAAACATCACTCACAACTCAGAGATAAGTTTCATCTGACTCTTTTCCAAACCAGGCTCCAAGTCACGAGGTTCCACAGGAACAGAGACCAAAGGCATGCAAGCCCAGGGGGAGGATAGGCACATGGGGAGTATGTGCCAGAGATGCGGGAGGCCCTGGGGAAGGGCTCTGGCAAAGGAAACCCTATGAGGGCAGCGCTGGTCACCCACAGAGCAGCAGGTGTCTGGTCTGGGGATCAACAGTCCTGGCGAGAATGTGAAGAAAGAGAGGTCCAATACAGGTCCCCTGAGAGAAGGGTGACGGGCACCCCTGTCTGGGAGAATGGTGAGCAGCACCCATTCCAGCCCACAAGTGCACCTACCACCTAGCTGTGCTCAGCCTCAGTCTCAGCCCCGGAAACTCTGGCACAACTTTTCACAGATGTATTGTCAGGAGTGTTCAGCACAGTGGGGGTGGAGAGAGCAGGGAATGGAACAGCCCTAATGCTCAAGGAGATGGATGGGATCCACGGTCCCAGTCCTCATGAGAGAATGTCCTGTAGCTACTGTCCCAGGGTCGTCCGGGGACAGGATCCAGGAAGCCCCTCAGGAGACCCCCCTGTGCCACCCTGCCCTGGGAACATACAGAATTGTTTGAGGAAGTGGAGAGGAACCAGGGTGACAGCAGGGCCAAGGAGAAGGATTGTCAGCACTGGGAGGACAGATGGATGTGCCCTGAGCCACCTTCCAGGGCCCAGGCTGTGATGCCCTCTGACCTCAACTTAAATAATGGCTCCTAATGTATGGACCAGACTTCTACTTTCACCCCCTGCTTCCTAACTCATTTATTCACCATTTCACTCGTACCCCCTTTTTCCTTTCCCTCCCTCCCTCCTTACTCTCCCTCCACTCCCTCCCTCCCTCATGCCCTCTTTCATTCAAAGATCTGGGGTCCCTGCTCTATACTGAGCACTGGGGCTTCATCAGTGAGCACTGATGACCCCAACCCATGTGGTCATGACCACTGTGGGAGGTGACATGGGGTAGTCCTCAGGGCTAGCAGTGGTGATGAGCCCTAGGAATCTATTCCTGAGAACAAAGGCCAGTTGCACAAAGAAAAGAATGAAAAGACCCATGCTTAGCACTTCTTCTAGAAAAATCTAGTCCTGAAAAGTGATGAGAATTAAATATATCCTAGACTTCATGCAATGTGAGTGCTAATGGCCCACAGCCCTGATTCCTAGAAGCAACAAAGAGTAAATCATCCAGTGTCAACTGGGGATTTATGACACAACTTTTTTAACCAAATGCCAGAGTTTCAGTCAACATCTCCAGGGCCTTCAAGTTTTCCCAAGGGTCTCTGTGATCCTCTGACTCTTCCATCGACCTTCTTGGGAAGCTCTGTCCTGACGTCTCCCTTATCTCCTGCCTTTTCTACAACCCTTCTGTGGTCTCCCCTTCCCTTACCAGGGCCATCCTCACCAGGATTCCCCATGCCTTGGCTGGGTGCCCACATCCCTCACTGGGCTCCATGAGCCCTATGCTTTGTGCAAGGCCTGTGAGCTCCCTCTGGGGTCACCCGGCTTCTCCATTGAAGCAGCCTGCATCTTCCTGCACTGGGTCTCCTCTGACGAGTCTGTGAGGTCAGCCTGTGCCCATGTCACGGGCATGGAAGCACTAGTCCAAAAAGTCCAGACAACCTGCTCCTAGTCCCAGCATGTGGAGCTTGGGCTGAGGGTGATGCCTGAGCAGAAAGGAGTTGGGCCCAAGGAGCCTGAGGGAGGACATGGCACAGTGATCTCGCAGGAGAAGAGTGAACATCATGGGGGCCTGGTGCTCAGGCCTGCTGGGAGACCGTGTCCCACCCACACTGGATCTGTCCCCAGGGCTGGAGGTCACTGGGGTATCCACCTTCCCAGGCTGCAGGCTGGCAGTGACTGGCAAGGGAGGGGCATGGTTGGTGCAGGAGAGAGCCCTGAGGTAGAGAGGAGGGGGCAGGTGTTCCCCCAGTAGCAGGTGCACCGGGATGGACTGAGGGGGCATCAGTGGACAGCAGTGTCTGCAGCTGGGGTCTCCACACAGGCCCCCTCCTGATGTTCAGCACAAGCTTGTCTGGATGGCCTATGTCCCCAAACACAAAATCTGGCCCAGGACCTCCCCTCAAGCTCCTACTCCCAATCCTTTGTACTCAGCTCAAGTGCAAAAAATGGCCAATAGTTTAGGTGGTGTTGGGCACACAGAGACATGTAATTTCCTGGCCCACATTGTAACACTGCTGGCATTTTAAAGATCTCAGAGCTTTGATTCAAAAATGGTAGAATGCCAGGGACCCCAGACAGCTTTCTGGAAACAGGCCTCTGTGCCTTGCAGCCTTTCCATCCCACCAACTCTGCTCATAACCCCTCCAGAGCACAGGCTCACAGTCTTGGGACCTCAGATGGCCCAATGTGCCTACAAAAAGTGGTCCAGGTGGGGCAGCAGGACACACTGTGGATTCCAGTAAATACCCCTCCCAGAAAGTGAGGGTATTGTGGACGAGCTGCCTGAAAACAGCCAGGTCAGGGTTCCAGAAAGACACCAGAGGCACAGAAGTAACTGAGGGACATCTGAAGGTCAGGTAGGGACATTGGGAATCTCAGATGGTTTTGCCTAGGCGCAGCTCTCATCCCCCAAACCCTCAGTGTGATGGCTCTGCTGGGGGATGGGGGAGGGACCATACCTAGAGGACCCATGGCTCCACTGTCAGAGGTTGACAACTTGATCTGTGCACAGGTGGGAAAACCTGGCCACACCCCCCAAAATTTCTGGAAACAGTAGCCATCTCAGTGGCAGCCAACCTGGGAGGTCAACCTTCCAGCTGCCTGAGGTGGAATCAAACAACAGACCAGCACACTAGCCAGAAATGGAAGAAGGAGAACCAGTTCTGCATTTCAATAGTTTCTGAATTACTGGTTTGTTCCTATGGTTAGTATACTTTGCAAAGCCTTGAAAATGTTCTCCTCGTGTTCTCTGCTGGAGAGGTTCTTGAAAAATCTCTGGTTTATAGATAAAAATCATCCAGTATCGACCTTGGTTGGCACAGTCATGCTGGGAAAAGTATGGATTTTCCCCCAATTACTAAAAATAGAACTCCTGTATGCTCCCACTACTGGGTAGACATTTATAGGAAATGAAGTCAGTTTCTAGAAGTAAGATCTGCAGACTCTCACCCAATCTCCTCAAGGCGGGGTGGCCACCCTTAGCAACAGGGTATCCATATGGGAAGTCATAGGCAACCCTACCCTCCAGGCAGGTGCCTCCCTGGACAAGGGGCTGCCCCAGGGCTGGGAGGGCTCCACAGTAACTTATTCAATGTCCAGGATACTAGGAGGAGACAGAGTACAGCACTAGGCCAGTGAAGGTCAGGACACACTTCCCCAAATATGATATCTTGGCAAATTAAATATAGAAACTGGAAGAATTTTCCATAAAGCATACCAGGAAATTCCCTCTGATCCCCAGCCATCAGCCCTTCTTCCCTGAAACAGGTCAGAGCACTCCCATGTGGCACTTTCCCCTCCCCAGACTGCAGAGAGGACATGCTTGTCAGCAGAGTCAAGGAATTTAGGGCCACAAAGGCTAGAGGAACAAACCTGGTTAAACTAACCTTTATCTTCCTAGTTACTTTTTTACCGTTTACCAGCCCTAGCTCAAACCCTTGTGTTTCTCAATTCTTCACACACTTATTGCTTCTTTTCCTAAAACATAGAAGAACTGCCAGCTCCAATTGCCTCTGCTGGTCTCCACGTTCTTCTGAGGCTCCCAGCAAAAAAATCAATACACTTGCCAGCTTTTCTTCTGTTCATCTATCTTTGTCAATTTCCAGACCCAGCCAGAGACCCTAAGAGGAGTTGAAGAAAGCTTTCCTCTCTTGCAGCCCTGAGACAGGGGTGCGAAGGGATTGGGGTGGGTGGGGGAGTGGGGGGTGGGTGGAGTCAGGAAAATCCATCAGGTATTCCTGACCTTGGTTAGAGCTTCCCTCTGCTGGGAAGCAGCACAGGGCTGTGTATGGCTGGGGAAGCCGGGGAGAGGCAGATGAAACATGTAGGAAGCTCCCTGGCCCCCAGCCAGGGGACTTGCCCCCACTGACAAGTCCAGGGTATGAAGATGAATATTATAATGGAAGCATCATTGAATATCAGGCCTTCCCCACCCCAGGCTTCAGTATGGCTGCTCCTTGTGGTTGCTACTGTTGGCTTAGTGAGTTTCCTGAACCAACTTTGTCATGACTGCGTTCTTTGCTGTGTGTGGCCACTGAATCCCTGTGCTGTAACTCAGTGGTCAGCCAGTGGCTGGGCAAACAGGTCACCCCATTCCTGAGCTATGGCTACAGATTGAAGAGCCCCAGAACCTCATCCTCAGGTTCGAATAGTCTGCTTGAGTGGCTCATGGAACTCTCAGAAACACATTACTTACTAGATGACCAGTTCACTAAAAGGAAAGAACTCAGGACCAGGCAGCTAGAAGCAATGAGCAGGATAAGTTGTGTAGCAGAGGCTCAGAGTTCCCCCGCTCTCAGAATGAAAAAGGCCTTCACTCACCTCCTCTCTGACCTTCGTCTGATGAAGTCCCTCCTTCAGGCTCATCTGTGAACTCAAGTCAAAGACCCAGAGGTTACCAAAATGACCCCTCAAGCAATAACCACTGCCTGACGATCACCAGCAAGACCCCACGTGACGGACTCCAAGACAATGATTGACCAAAACTTTACTGATCCCCCTGCACCTGACCACAGACCTCTGTCCTAGATTTTCCTCATATAAAAGCCCACGAGTGTTTTCGACACCTTGAGACCATGCCAGTCCTCAGCCTTCTGGTGTTAGCTGCACTGAAATACATTCCTTTCCTGTGTCACCACCACTCACCTCTCTGCCTCTGGATCAGGGACACTGAGAATAGCGTAATGTAGCAAGTCAAATATCAGTTCTTCCCCTCCCCAGGGTTCACTGCTGTTACTCCTCTCACTACAGTTCTGCTGTTGGCTTAGTGACATTTCTGAACTGATTTTGTCAAATTTGTATCCCTTGTATGTGGCCACAGAAGTCTGTGAATGTAGTGGTCATCAGTCGACTCGGTGAGATTTCCTTAAACATCTGGAAACTGCCCTCCTTCTGAAAAACAAAAACAAGAACAAAAACCAAAAAACAATGTCTAGCCCTTGCAGATGGGGAGGAGGGCTCTGGGTGTGTGGGTGTTGGGATACACCTTCAGCACCAGCCAGGCCTCTTAGCACTCTGCCTTGGCCTTCACTTCCTACTTGCCAAGTCTGACAATCACCAGAGGGCAAAGCCTAGGGCCTTTGCAGGTCCGCCCTGAGCAGGCACCCAGCCCATGCATGCAGTGTCCCAGGGGTTCACGAACAGGTCAGAGCTTCCAGGCCCTTCTTCCCTAATTCTCCTAATCACTCAGCCTTTCTTCCAGTGATTCTGCTTGATTTCTATTTGCCCCAACTCTTATCCATTGTCCTTGGTGGCAGAGACTCACAAATTACTTTAAATGGTTTGGACATCAAATGTCCTCTAGTAGCCACCTCACTACTGGAAGAGTTGGTGGAAAACAACAAGTCACAGAGCAATCCAAGGGTTTGGACTTGGTGTTTCCCTCTCCCAAGATGAGGATATCTGTGAGAGGGGCAGGTGGCCAGCTGGTGGAGGGCCAGGCACCTGACATGGACAGGACAGATGGGGTACATGAGGCCGAGCCCCCCAGAGCATGTTCCTGACATCTGGAATGAACTGGCCTTCAAAGCTGCAGATTGGTTGGGATCATTTTCAGGTTGAGGAGGAAAATGAGGGCAGCAGAGGAGACTAAGGAAGCTTATAACAGACACATACAAAATTGTTCAACATCCCTCAACATGAGGGAAATACAAATCAAAACTATAATGAGATGGGATGCCTGGGTGGCTCAGTGGGTTAAAGCCTCTGCCTTCAACTCAGGTTGTGATCTCAGGGTCCTGGGATTGAGCCCCGAGTCAGGCTCTCTGCTCAGCAGGGAGCCTGCTTCCCCTTCTCTCTCTGCCTGCCTCTCTTCTTACTTGTGATCTCTCTCTCTCTGTCAAACAAATAAATAAAATCTTAAAAAAAAAAAAACTGTAATGAGATACCACCTCACACCAGTTAGAATGGCTAAAATGAACAAGACAGGAAACAATAAGTGTTGGTGAGGTTGTGGAAAAAAGGGAACCTTTTTACACTATTGGTGGGAATGCAAGCTGGTGCAGTTGCTCTGGAAAACAGTATGGCGTTTCCTCACGAAGTTAAAAACAGAGCTACCCTATGACCCAGCAATTAAACTCCTGAGTATTTACCCCAATGATACAGATGTAGTGAGAAAAAGGGGCTACCTATACCCCAATAATCATAGCAGCAATGTCCACAATAGCCAAGTTGTGGAAAGAGCCTTGATATCCTTTGACAGATGAATGGCTAAAGAAGATGCGATCCATATATGCAAGGGAATACTCCTCAGTCATCAGAAAGGATGAATACCCACCATCTGCATCGACATGGATGGAACTGGAGGGGATTATGCTGAGTGAAATAAGTCAAGCAGAGAAAGACAATAATCATATGATTTCACTCATATGTGGAACATAAGAATAGGGCAGAGGACCACAGGAGAAAAGAGGAAAAACTGAATGGGAAGAAATCAGAGAGGGAGACAAACCATGAGAGACTCTGGACTCCACGAACCAATCTGAGGGTTACAGAAGGGAGGGGGTGGGGGGAATGGGGTACCTGGGTGACTGGTATTAAGGAGGGCACATGTTTGATGAGCACTGGGTGTTACAGGCAACTAATGAATCAATGAACACTACATTAAAATCTACTGATGTACTATATGTTGGTTAATGAATTAAATTTTAAAAATTAAATAAAATTAAAAATTAAAAAATAAAACCAGGGCAGAAACCATATGTAACTCAGGGGCTCCGTGCTCCCGGTAGCTGAGCTACTGGCCACAGCCAAGGCCTCTGGCAGTCGGGGGACTGAAGATCTGAGAGGTGGCTCAGTGCAGCCCTGCCCCTGAAGCCCTGTGGCCATGGCAAGGAGCAGGGACTGGGAGGGAAAACCCAACCAGAGGCCACCCTGGCTCCACCGCCGCTGCAGGACCACTCCCAGCCCCACCAGGTGGTGTTTGTCTAGAACCAGGAAGAAAACCTTTTCTCTTGACTGTTCTTTTTAAACATGGTTGCTGAGCATTGACACAGAAATCACCCGACATAAAACTGGAGCCATTCACAGCTGCAAGTGACCCAGAAGTTATCAAAATGTAGCAACCACAAAGAAAGGACCTTGTGTCCCCAGGTGTGTGCAAGTGCAGCTGGGGCCCTGGGAATGCTTGTGTGGGCAGGGCTGGGCTCCAAGTTCTCCCTCAGGGGAACAGAAGTAGGAACCTACTCTGACAGCTCTGCAGGACAACACCCCCTGATGGAGACAGGGGCAGCTCCTCATGAGTCTCGGATGTCCTGGTGATTCTTGGGCACAACCTGAATCTCAGTTTCTTCATGAAGGGAGGGGAGGGCTGCCCAGCCACCATAGGTCACACAGGTCCTCCAGGGGACAGCCCAGCCGCTGCAGGTCACACAGGTCCTCCTGGGATAGCACTTTGGTGGGTTTGTGGTCCAGCAGGTACCTCTTCAAGTGGCTCTTATCACACCACACAACCTCAACCCCATTGGCCAGGTCCACCTCCATCACCTGGTGACAGGCCAAGGTCAGTCAGTGAACCTCCACTACCAACCCCCCCAAAAAAGGCCCGCATGTAGTAAACATCACCCTGGTCCATGGGGATATGGGCCTGGGACTGTGGCCAGCCCTGGTAGCTGAAGTCCTCATGGGACACTCGGCAGAAACTGGGGTGCAGGGTGCCAAAGGGGGGGGCAGAATCTCCATGTCCACATGGTCACAGAACTTCATGTCCACATCCGCACACAACAGGTCATCCACCTCACGGAGGAAGCGCTGCTCACAGAAGTGACTGACCATCGCCATGTACTGTATGGACACATCCTGCTACTGCGGGGCACTGGGGACCTCAAAGACCACAACCCTCCAGCCCTCCCAGCGGGGCACACAGGCCTGGCAGCTTGCTGGTCAGTGATGACCAAGTAGGTGACCCTGTGTCCCACCATGATGGGCTTCTCTGCCCTCTGCAGGGACAGCTCCAGGAAAACCACCTATGTACAAGGACGAGGGACAAAGTGGGAAGAGGGTCACAGTCAGAGGCTGACCGCAGGACCCCAGAGCTGGGGGCCGTGTACATGTGCACCTTCTTCAAGGAGGCAGGCCCTGGGCTGCTTTAAGCAACAGTCACTCCCCCAGCCTGTCCTGAGCAACTCTGCTTGTGAGGCCTCCCTATCTTCTGTTCCCAGAGATGGGGGCTATCAGTACCCCATCATACAAAGGGGAGCTTGAGACTTCGGAGGCAGGAAACCAACCCCACCGTCAGCATGCTGGAGCCAGGAACACTCCCCCTGTGCTGAGCTCCCAGGAAAACCCTGCATGTACCCTCCCCTGGCCACCCCCGTGCATGTCCTGCCCACCTGCCGGGAGTGGAGCACCTTTGGGCACAGCTCTCCTTCCTATGGCCTACAGACTGGCTAGAACAAGCAGGGCTGGTCTCTTGCTCCACTTTGCTTTGAGGGGGCTGTCTCTGGCCCCCACAGAGCTGTCTCCACCCCCATAGGGTCCTCTCTTGAAGGCTACTGGGCCTCTTGCTGACAAGTTCCATCAATCAACCGCTGCTATTCCTAGGAGTGGTCACCCTCGAGCTCCCCCAGATCAGGAATCAGGTCCAGACTGTGGGCAGGGAAGGGGAAAGAGGACCACTGGAAGAAGAGAGGCTTGCTTAGGCCCCAGCCATGAATCCAGGAGTGGAAGCTTCCAGGTCCAAGACTACATCTCCCAGGCTCCAAGAATTTGGAAGTGTTGTCTCTCTGAGGGGTCTACCTGTGGGGACAGCAGCTCCCCCATTGTCAGCAAGGCTGGTGAGCCCCCTCTGAGACTGATTTTTTTCTTAAGGTTTTACTTATTTATTTGACACAGAGAGAGACAGTGAAAGAGGAAATACAAGGAGGGGGATTGGGAGAGGGAGAAGCATGCTCCCGGTTGAGCAGGGAGCCCAACATGGTGGGGTTTGATCCCAGGACCCCGTGATCATAACCTGAGCAGAAGGCAGATGCTTACCAACTGAGCCACCCAGGCACCCTGAGACTGACTTTTTCACATAGGCACTAAGCCTACTTCCCAGTGCCTGCCCCAAACCTGGCAGCTTAGTAAACCACTCACACAGGGAAAGTAAGCACTACATTTAAATAGGGGACAAAGCAGCTGGCAGACATGAGTCAGGTTACTGAGTGGCAAGTCCAGGTCCAGCCAACAGGGGAACAAGCCAGACCTGAAGCAGGGGTGGAGAAGAGTGCAGAAGAAGAGGGCAGAGAGAATGTAAAGGCCTGGAGTCAGGCCCGAGGCACATGTGGGAGACCACACACCTGGGAACCCCATGGGGGTTGGGAGGCATGTGGTGGGAGAGAAAAGGCTGGAGAGGACAGTAAGCTGGGAAGCAAATCACAGAGATGCTCAAAGTATGTGTTCTGAAAAGACCACTCTTCTGGTTACCAGAGAAGAATGGACTCTGTACAGCAGAAGGCAGGGACACCCTAACTTTAAGCCCTAACCCTGACTCTACCCTAACCCTAATCACAGCTGCAGCTGTGCAGGCCAGGTTCAGGGAAGGAGCTGGGGTCCTGTGCCCTCTGCAGGTAGGTTAAGCCATTTAATTCTGGAAATTCAAGCTGCATGAAGCCCAATATCCTTCAACTTCTCCAAAAACAGCTAAGGAACAATGAATTGGAAACAGTATGGAATGACAACAGTCCCTGACACAAATGGTGGTACAAAACATGACCTTGGCCCTGACACACACCTATTCTCTGACCTTGCTCTCAAGCCTGACCCTGACCCCAATCCAAGGCCCTAACCCTAGCCCCCAACTCCAAACCAAGGCCCTAACCCTAGACCACAACCCAAACAAGAATCAATGAGCCTGGGTGGCTCATTGGGTTGGGCCTCTGCCTTCGGCTCAGGTCATAATCTCTGGGATTGAGCCCTGCATTGGACTCTCTGCTTTCTTCCTCCCACTCTGCCTGCCTCTTTGCCTACTTGTGACCTCTCTCTCTCTCTCTCTGCCAAATAAATAAATAAAATCTTTTAAAAATAAAAAGAATAAAAAGGTAGAAATTACAAATATCCATCAGTGGTGAATGCATAAACAAAGTGTGGTGAAGTGTTTGAATTTGGGTTCAGGTTCAGGTTTCAATCAGATTTCTAGATCAAGCTTTGGGTTTAGGGTCAGGATGAGGATTTAGAGTGAGGGGTAAAGAAACAGAGTTGGAGTTTATGGCTTTAGATTTATGATTTAGGGCTTAAGACTCAGGGATGATGGGATAAAGTTCAAGGTGAAATTTGCGGTTTGGGTTCATGCTGGGATTTGGGTTCAGGGTTCATGGCTCAGAGTTCTGGTTTAGGGTTTGGATTTGTGGTACAGGTCTTGGATCCAAGGCCCAGGTTCCAAGTCTAGGCTTCCAGTTCAATTTCAGGTTTGGGTTTTGGGGTTCCAGTTGGGACTTTAAGGTCAGGTTAGGTTTCAGTGTTAAAGGTAAGGGTTAAGGGTAGGCTTAGGGATGACACACTTTCTTCAGTGTCATCATAGACACAAAAGTTCTATCAGAAGTTTCTAAATCTTAATTATATTTCATTTGGGTGTCAGGAGCTGGTTTAGAATTTAAGATCTCAGTAACTATCCCCCAATAACATTCTGATCCTAGGGTGATCCTAGTCACCCAGAAGCAGCTTTTGTCTTGGTTCAAACATACCCTTGGCAGAGAAGGGTGAGCTGATACCAAAGTTGGGATGACTTCACAATGGTAGAGATGTGAAACCAAATATCAGGGAAATGTTCATGGAAAATGAAACAGGAGGCAGATAACTGGTCAACTACTGATTCTTCCACAATAACAAAGACCAAGTCTCCAATGAAATCTGATAAGGTTCCCTAAGAAGGCCTATGGTACTCATTACCAGTACTGAAAGAGGGCCACCTCCCCTGCTTTAAACTAAGAATCACAGCAGGATACTTCCTACTTTTTTCAAAAATAAAATTTTATTATTTGGCAGTTCCAGTGTACAATTTGTGGAAGCACTGACAACATTTCCCTTTCTCAAATCCTCATCAACATATGGTTAAAATGCAGGCAATGTTGTAATGCAGTGTTCATTGGAATACCAAGTACAAAGAGGGCTATTAGAAGCAATAAAAATAAAACTCAATAAATATGAAACTCAAAAAAAAGCACCCTTTATGGGCACTCAATGACTATCCCTAACCTTAATATCTAAAGTCTCATCCTATGGAATTCACCTATATAAAACTCATCAATAACAATATCCTATTGATCACCATAACCACCTCACCATTGATCTCTAGGCTTGCAATACACACTCCAACCACTAGAGACACACTTCTCAAAAGAAGAGCAGGACTTGCCCACTCCCAGGGGTCCAAGCCAATGGCTGGGAGAAATCCCAGCCATTAGGACAGTCACAGAAACCACACCCAGAATTCAATAAAGGACAGACATCTAATGAAGTGGGTGCTGTAGATCACCACCAACCCCACGAAGTAACTCTACAGTGGACTCCAAGTCTGTCTCCTGCCCGGGATTACATGGGGCACCACATTCTTCCAACACTCCATCCTCAGAACAAAACCGTGAACTGTCCTCGTCAGTCCTGTGTGCAGGCTCACAGGAGCCCTGTGAAAGCCAGACACCTTCTTGAGAGCACTCAGCCTCTCACGCCTCTCCTAGCAGAGGGAGGGTGCTGTCTCCCTGACTTCCATACCAACTAGAAAACACTTGGAACAAGTCTTGCTGTACTCCATGCAAAAGGCATATTCTCTATCTGCAAAATGATGGATGCTCAGACACCACGGATTCCCCATATCTGTCTGAACTAAAATAAATTGGAGACAGAGCTTGGCCAGAGCTCACGTAAATACACACACACACACACTCTCCCTTTGTGCCCTCCAGAGCAGTTCCCATCCACCTTGTTCATTCTTAGCCATTGTCTCTTCAGAGTAGTACAGTTGCCAAGGTGCTAGGGCTGAGGTGCTAGGTGCTTAGCCAGCACCTTGGACCACTCACTATCAGAAATTAATATTCATTTTATTAACAGATACATCTCAGGAGATCTTGCCACAGGAGCCATTAGAAAAGTCATTACAACAGAGGTCCTAACAACCTGTGCCAATCTCTAGGTCTCCAGTTCCTGGCTCCAGGGATTGACTCATCCATGGGCATATGACCTGCTCACAGCCAATGAGATGGGAAGAACCTTGATCTCAGCCTGCAGAGGCAAGCATGGGGTGGACCTTCCAGGCTGGGGCTTTTAAATCCTGACTGCAGAAATGGCCTAGGCCAGACCTGGGCAAGTGCCACAGAGGGCCCAAGAAGCCAGGTGCTCCATAACATTGGTGAGGCCTCCATCAGACTCGTCCTGAAGCCCACACATGCTAGATCCTCCACTAACTCAGGAGAACCCTAAATATGCTCATGGTCTTGGCCTGAAGAAGATGATCATCTGTGTGGTAGATAAGCCACAAGATATACCCACCAGGTGATGGGGACTGACTCAGCCAAACTATACCTATATGGAATTCAAACACAGACAAATATCTTATGGCAAGCTCGAGGTCTACAGAGAAAGGCAGGAGAATTCCAGAGGCCTTAATTATTCACCCATCTCACTACCATTTTTTTTTTTTCTGTTCAAGTGGAGGGGCCAGGGTTAGTAAGGATAGATCCCAGTGTCTTCCCACTCTGCCACTGGAAAAGAAGAGCCCTCGCTCCATCATCCATCATGTTGCAGATCTGGGGTGTGGGAAACTACCACCCATGGGCCACATGGGACCTCCCCCAGTATGGTCTCAATCCAGTGTCTCTGAAACATTAGTTATGGATGGTCTGTGGCTGCTTTCAAGCCACAGTGCAAGAGTGGAGTCCTTGTCAGAGACACCACATGCACTGCAACACTGAACAGAAAATCATTACAGAACTGTCCAGAAAAGACTGTGCTGATCCCTGATCTCAAAGATACTAAGATCATGTCCCTTCTTTGAGTTGAACGTAGAGATTTCTGGGCCAAATCTAATTTTTTCACCACCAGAGGCAAGAACTTCCATGCTTTGAGCCAGAATTCCATCTCCATCTCCTCTATTTACACCTTCAATGCCATGTCTACAGGTCTGTAGCACAATGGGAATTCACTCTTTGCCATGGTAGTGATGCTCAGAAACGGAGGTGTAAGTGTGAGCTCATGAGGGTGAGCATGTTTTTCCTCTTGGGTATCCACAGTGTGCAAGAGGAATACAACAGAGTAGCGTGCTTTCTGTCCCACAGTAATGGCCATGCCATGCGGTTGCATAGTGATCTCAGAAGGAAGCCACCTTCCTAGAACACACTTTGTCTAGGAGGACTCCCATGTCCCTTGTCCTGGACACTAGGTTACACCAAGCCTGGGGACACCCAGAGGGATAAAGACTCACCTTGCCCAACAGGGTTTTGAAGGACACCTGCTGTTCCAGGGCAAAGGATCCTGAAACCATTCATTTCATCCATCTGTCATCCAGCCATCCATCTGAGAGAGAGATCGACTCCAAGCCAAAAGGACAGACTAAGAGATGATGAATGCCAGCCTTGCATGACAAGTGCCATGACAGCAGACACTCAGAGAACTGGGCTTGTGCATGGTTGGCAAGACTGGGAGGCCAGGGATCAGGGGTGTTCCAGCTGGATGTCACAGCTGTGCCCTGTGTGGCTACAAATGTTAGTGTGACTGGGCTTTGACCAGACTGGAATGACAGGACAGGCGAGGGGTGATGTCCCTAAACTGTCTTCTGCAAGGCAAAATTTCAGTAATGAGATTTCCTTCAGTATGCTTTCATGTCACATGCGTCTGTGAGTCCCTAAACCTGATTATGTAGAACATGAAGTATGTAGGAAGCCATGGCTTTCAAACCTGAGGTGCTGGGGGCAGATCACCCTTGATATTTCTTTTGGCTGCTTTCAGAGTAGGATGACTTCTCCCGCCTTCATCTCTGACCCCAGGACAGGGAGCAAAAGCAACACAGATCAACATGTCACAATGTCCACAGAAATCTGCAAAGCCATGTTCTCACAGGAGCTAATGGATCAGGACCAGTGGGACAGAAAGGGGAGGCCGATAGCAAGGAACAAGTCATGTGCATGTGAGCTGACCCACTTCTCTACCAGTTGGAAGCAAGGCATGCCTGACGGGAGGGAATCCCGCCTGCACCCAGTCCATCTCTTCACCGCCCTTGAGCAGAGCAGAGGATGTGCTGAGCTTGGCGTGGCTTTCATAGGGACACGGCCAGCTGGCTACAGATGCTACCTGCCAAGTACCTAAAGGACCAGCTCCTTCCTGGTCCTTAGCTAAGATGAAACAATCATTATGTTTAGTTAAGTGACCTATTTCCGGGGACTGGTCCTGTGCTCAGTGCTCTGGTGACTATAGTAACTATATACCCTCCCTTTGTCTTTCTGAAAAACACCTTAGGCAGGTAAGATGGACCTGCAAAAAGCTGTCCCCAGTCCAGGTATGTCACTTGACCCTGACCCTATCCCTAATATGTACCTAAGATATAGTATTTAAAATACTGCTCAAAAGTGGAAGGATGGTTTTTATGAAATAAAAATATGAAATAAAGAATTCAGGGACCAACCTTTTTTGGTCTTAATTCTCCCTTGAATTCCTTCAATCCAAACCATTTCGACCACATGCTATCTGGAGAGTGGCCACACGGGGGCAGCACTGAGTAAACAGTGCGCCAAGCCCATTGCAAAGCCTATTCTTCCCTCATCCTGTCAAACCTTGTTCATTCAAAGTTTACAGATCTTGGTACAAGTGATTAAAAGTGTGACTTTGTTGAATTTTTTAACAACCAAACTTATTCCTTCGACCTGTTAAGAATAGAAGGTGTTTTCTAAAATCTCAGACTTGGAGAGCTCGGGAAGGCCCATGGGCCTGGGAAAGGGCTATGACTTGGAATTGATTCAGGTCTACTTAGGAAACAAGGATGGCTTCTCTTCAACTTCCTTGCAGGACGAATCTGTGTCAATGACCAGCACTGAATTCACACCAAAGAGCACAAAGTACAATTCAGAGGAAAACCAAGGAGAATCCACAGCCTCCAGAAGCAGAGAAAGAGCCAGCCCCAGGAGCAAAGACAAACCAGGAAGGCTCTGCCTAGGCCAGTTTGCATTTCTGCAGATCCTGTGGAGCTACAATGCCCTCAGTGCCCTCAGTGCCCCCAGGATCGTGGGTCAGGCCGAGCACACATCCTGATGCTGTCCTGTTGGAACATGTGAAGAGCCTTCTGGGCCCTTCCTCCACGAGACAATCCCTACTGCCTGATGACTCCAGCCTGCTTCTTGGAACTCCCATTCCCCTTTCTGACCCCATCCTTCACTTTTACCATCATGGCCCTCATACAGAGTATACTGAATGACTTCCTCTTCTGTCATCTAAATGTTTTTGTTCATGTTTGCTGGGAAATGATACCTTGCATCATTGACCCTGATGTAGAATCCCTTGCCACCTTGCCTGAAATCAATGTGGACTGCAAGTGCCTACACACTGTCATGGGGCTAGTGTCCTGGGCAAGGTCCTCCCGAAGCTGGCTCAGTTGTTGCAGTGAAGGCCTGAGCCAGGCACTACTCACTGTGTGCCAGGAAGGCAGCACAGCCAAAACCTTGTTTGGGGTTCAGGATTGCTCATGGCCCCTCAGCCACATCAGATGGCATGGGGGTGTTCCCCTGAAGACATGGGCTAGTCCAGTGTGGCCCTGGGGAATCTTCATGGAACAGGCATTGTGTCCAATGGAGGAACTCCATAGGAGAGGGGACAATGAGAGCCAAAACTCCTGATATATATATTTCATCTTGGAGACTGCCCAGAACTTAAAAATGTTTAAAAATAGAGCTATCCTGTTACAAAGCTATCATCATCAAGACAGTATGGTACTGGCACAAAAACAGACACATAGATCAATGGAACAGAATAGAGAGCCCAGAAATAGACCCTCAACTCTATGGTAAACTAATCTTTGACAAAGCAGGAAAGAATGTCCAATAAAATAAAGACAGTCTCTTCAACAAATGGTGTTGGGAAAATTGGACAGTCACATGCAGAAAAATGAGACTGGACCATTTCCTTTCACCACACATGAAAATAAACTCAAAATGAATGCAAGACCTCAATGTGAAAAAGGAATCCATCAAAATTCTTGAGGAGAACACAGGCTGCAACCTTTCAATCTCCACCACAGCAACTTCTTCCTAGGAACATCACCAAAGGCAAGGGAAGCAAGGGCAAAAATGAACTCTTGGGACTTAATCAAGATCAAAAGCTTTTGCACAGCAAAGGAAACAGTCAACAATACCAAAAGACAATTGACAGAATGGGAGAAGATATTTGCAAATGGCATATCAGATAAAGGGCTAGTATCCAAAATCTATAAAGAACTCATCAAACTCAACACTCAAAGAACAAATAATCCAATCAAGAAATGGGCAGAGGACATGAACAGACATTTCTGCAAAGAAGACATCCATCCAGATGGCCAACAAACACATGAAAAAGTGCTCCACACCACTCAGCATCAGGAAAATACAAATCAAAACCACAATAAGATACCACCTCACACCAGTCAGAGTGGCTACAAGTAAGAAGTCAGGAAATGACAGATGCTGGTAAGGATGTGGAGAAAGGGGAACCCTTCTACACTGCTGGTGGGAATGCAAGCTGGTGCAACCACACTGAAAAACAGCATGGAGGTTCCTCAAAAAGTTGAAAATAGAGCTACCCTATGACCCAGCAATCGCACTACTGGGTATTTACCCTAAAGATACAAATATAGTGATCTGAAAGGGCATGTGTACCTGAATGTTTATAGTAGCAACGTCCACAATAGCCAAACTATGGAAAGAACCTAGATGCCCATCAACAGATCAATGGATAAAGAAGAGGTGGTATATATATATATATATATACAATGGAATACTATGCAGCCATCAAAAGAAATGAAATCTTGCCATTTGCTATGACGTGGATGGAACTAGAGGGTATTATGCTTAGTGAAATAAGTCAATCAGAGAAAGACAACTATCATATGATCTCCCTGATATGAGGAAGTGGAGAGGCAATGTGGGGGGCTTGGGGGTAGGAAAAGAATAAATGAAACAAGATGGGATTGGGAGGGAGAAAAACCATAAGAGATTCTTAATCTCATAAAACAAACTGAGGGTTGCTGGGGGGAGGGGGGTACGGAGAGGGTGGTTGGGTTATGGACATTGGGGAGGGTATGTGCTATGATGAGTGCTGTGAAGTGTATAAACCTGGCAATTCATAGACCTGTACCCCTGGGGCTAATAATACATTATATGTTAATAATAATAATAATAATAATAAAGTAGAGCTGCCCTATGACCCAGCAATTGCACTCCTGGGTATTTACCCCCAAAGATACAGATGCAGTGAAACAAAGGGACACATGCTCTCCAGTGTTTATAGCAGCAATGTCCATGAGAGCCAAACTGTGGAAGAAGATGAGATGTCCTTCAACAGAGGAATGGATAAAGAAATGTGGTACATATATACTATAGAATTTTACTCAGCCATCAGAAGGGATGAATGCCCACCATTTGCATCAACACAGATGGAGCTGGAAGGGGTTATGCTAAATGAAATCAACCAAACAGAGAATGACAATAATCATATGGTGTCACTCATATGTGGAACACAAAGAATAGTGTGGAGGACCACAGGGGGAGGGAAAACTGAATTGGAAGAAATCAGAGAGGGAGACAAACAATGAGTGACTCTTATTCATAGGAAACAAACTGGAGGAGAGGTAGGTTGGGGGCGGAGTAGCTGGGTGATGGGTATTGAGGAGGGGACAGGTGGCAATGAGATCTAGGTGTTATGTGCGACTAATGAATCATTAACCATTACATCAAAAATCATACCCTGGCTACTGGATTTAAGTTAAAAATGTGAAAAACTTATTAAAAAGAAAGAAACTTGTGCTATTACAAGGATTATCACAAAAATACAAAGGATAGTGACAGAGTACTATAAGCAAGTAGAGGCCAACATTTTGGACAACCTACAAGAAATGGATAAGTTCCTAACAACAAACTAGAATGAACCATGAAGGGAAAAAAAAAATCTGAACAGATTGATCACTAGTAAAAAGATTGATTCAATAATCAAATTCTCCCAGGAAACAGAAGCCCAAGACCAGACAGTTTCACTGAGGAGTTCAACCAGATGATAGAAGAAGAATTAACACCAACCCTTCCCAAAATGTTTTATAAAAGGAGAGAGGGGCATATGTCCAAATTCATTGTATGAAGGCCGCAGTATCCTGCTACAAAAACAAGACAACAATGCTACAAGAAAAGGAAAGGCCAACATCTCTCATGAACAGAGATGCAAAAAATCCTCAACAAATTATCAGCAACATCAATTCAACAATCCTTCAGGAGAATCACACAACATGATCCAGTGGAATTTATTCCAGGGATGCAATGATGATTCCATATCTGCACATCCACCAATAGCATATACCACCTTAACAAAATAAAAGATAAAAATCCTAGGATTGTTACAATAGATGCAGAAAGAACACTTGACAAGATTCAATACAATAATAATAAAGACTCTAAACCATCCTGGTATTGAGGGAACATACCTCAACCAAACAAGGGCCCTATATGAAAAGCCCACAGATGATGTTACACTCAAGGGTGAAATGATGAAAACTTCCCCACTACCAGCAAGAACAAGATAAAGAGGAGTGCCTGGGTGGCTCAGTGGGTTAAAACTCTGACCTGAGCAGAAGACAGAGTCTTCTGCTCAGGTCATGATCTCAGAGTCCTGGGATCAAGCCCCACATCAGGCTCTCTGCTCAGCAGGGAGCCTGCTTCCTCTTCTCTCTCTCTGCCTGCCTCTCTGCCTACTTGTGATCTGTCTGTCAAATAAATAAATAAAATCTCTAAAAAAAAGAGAACAAGATAAAGATGCCCACTCTTACCAGTTTCATTCATCATAATATTGAAAGCTCTTGCCAAACCATCTAGACAAACAAAACAAAATGAAACAAAACAAAAAGATATGAAATCTAAATAGGAAAAGAAAATGGTCACTATTTGCAGATGACATGATACTATATGTAGAAATCTCTAAGGAGTCCACAAAAAATTGTTTTGTTAACAAATAAACAAATTTGAATAAATTAGAATAAATAATTTCAGGAAAGCTGAAGGATACAAAGTCAATATACAGAGAAATGTTGCATTTCTTTTTTTTAAAGAATGTATATATTTGACACAGAAAGAGACAAAGAGAGAGAGCATAAGCAGGGGGAGCAGCAAAGAGTCAGGAAAAAAACATACTCCCTGCTAAGCAGGGAGCCCATGCCGGACTCATTCCCAGAACCCCAGGATCATGACCTGACCTAAAGCCAGACACTTAACTGACAGAGCCACCCAAGTGCCACAACTTGTATTTCTATATACTGATGACCAACTTTCACAAAGAGAAATTAAGAAAGCAATGCTACTGACAATTGCATCAATCAAAAAAAGATCTAGGAATAAAAGTAACCAAGAATGAGAAAGACCTGGTATACTGAACACAAGGTGGAAAATGAAGGAAAAATATGTGCATGTTGGTGGGTGAATGTATGGCCAAAGATTTGGAGCATGACACAAATAAATGGAAGCACACACCATACTCATTAAGTGGAGGAGTTCATCTTAACATGTCCACCATACCCAACGCAATCTGGAGAAAGAAGAGGAGAGAGAGAGTCCAAGATGGCAGAGAGTAGGACACCTTCATTTCATCTGACACAAAGAATTTATAGAGAGCTATCAAACCACTCTGAACACCTGCAAATTCAAGCATAGATCCAAGAAAAGAACAGCATCAACTCTACAAACAGAAAAGCAACCAATTTCCACAAGACAGAAAGTAGAGAAAAGTGAGCCTAAGCTGATAAGCAGAAAGAAAAACCCTGGGGGGAGGGAGCCTCTCTCAGCTGGCTATTGCCAAGTGCTAGGAGCAGCAGAGCACAAAATCGGAACTTTGGGAAGTCTGCTCTGGTGAGGGATGTCGCTCTGGCGGCTGGGCAGGGGATGGAACACTTAATGGGACAGTGTGGTCTCAGGATCTTTGGGGTCCCAGGGAGACCAGGGGCACTTAAGGGCAGCAGAGCTCCCAGGTACCAAAGCAGGGAATCCACCTGCAAAGAGTGAGCCCAGGAGTGGGCTCGAAGCTGGAGGTTGCCATAAACTGTGATCCACAGTACAGTCTGGCCACTGCTCTTTGAGAAGGGGCCCAAGAAGCAGCACAACTGGGGTGATCCCCCTTCCTCCTCTGAGTCTGCTGGGTTTGGAGACAAAACTGCATCATGTGCCAGAGACAGAAATGCTTGGTCACAAGTCTGGTGATACCATAGTCCTGAACAAAATGGAGGAAGGCACAAATAAATGGAAAAACATTCCATGGTCATGGATTTAGAAGAACAAATATTGTGAAAATGTCTATGCTACCCAGAACAATCCAAAGATTCAATGCAATCCCAACAAAATACCATCCACATTTTTTGCACAACTGGAATAAATAATTCCTAATTTGTATGGAAGTAGTAAAGACCCTGAATAGCCAAAGGGATGTTGAAAAAGAAAACCAATGCTGATGGCAACCCAACTGCAGACTTCAAGCTTTATTACAAAGCTGTAATATCAAGACAGTATGGTCCTGGCATAAAAACAAACACACAGATCAATGGAACAAAATAGAGAAACCAGAAATGGACCCTCAACTCTAGAGTCAACTTATCTTCCTCAAAGCAGGAAAGAATATCCATAGGGGAAAAGTGTCTTCAATAAATGGTGCTGGGAACATGGGACAGCCATATGCAGAATAACGAAACTGGACCCTTTCCTTATACCACACACAAAGATAGACTCCAAGTGGATAAAAGATGTCAGTGTAAGACAGAAATTCATCCAAATCATTTAGGAGAACAGAGGCAGCAACCACTTTGACCTTAGCCACAGCAACTTCTTGCTAGACAATGTCTCCAAAGGTGAGGGAAACAAAAGCAAAAATGAACTGTTGGGATTTCATCAAGATAGCAAGCTTTTACATAGCAAGGGAAACAGTCAACAAAACCAAAAAACAACTGAGAGAATGGTAGAAGATACTTGCAAATGACATATCAGATAAGGAGCTCATATCCAAAATCTAGAAAGAACTTACCAAACTCAACACCCACAGAACAAATAACCCAATCAAGAAATAGTCCAAATATATGAACAGACATTTCTCCAAAGAAGACATCCAATGACCAACAGACACATAAAGAAGTGCTCAACATTTCTTGACATTAGGAAAATACAAATCAAATCCATAGTGAGATACCACGTTATACCAGTCAGAATGGCTAAAATGAACAAGTCCAGAAATGACAGGTGTTGGTGAGGATGTGGAGAAAGGGGAACTCTCTTATACTGTTGGTGGGAATGCAAGCTGGTAAAGCCACCCTGGAAAACAGTGTGGAGGTTCCTCAAGAAATTGAAAATAGAGTTACCCTACAATCCTGTAATTACACTGCTGAGTATTTACCCCAAGGATACAAATGTAGTAATCTGAAGGGTCACCTGCACCCCAATGTCTGTAGGAGCAATGCCCACAAGAGCCAAAGTATGCAAAGAGCCCAGACGTCCATCGACAGATGAGTGGATCTATATGGATGGATGGATATATGAAAATTATGCAGTTATCAAAAATGAAATTTTGCTATTTGCAATGATATGGATGGAAATAGAGGGTATTATGCGAAGTGAAATAAGTCAATCAGAGAAGGACAATTATCATATGATCTCACTGATATGTGGAATTTAAGAAATAAGACAGAGGATCATAAGGGAAGAGGGGAAAAAAAAAAAAAAAAGGAAGCAAGATGAAACCAGAGAGGGAGTCAAAGCAAAAAGACACTTAATCTCAGAAAACAAACTGAGGGTTTCTGAAGGAGAGAAAGGTGAGGGAATGGGGTGGCTGGGTGATGGGCACAGGGAGGGAATGTGCTGTGGTGAGCAAGATTCTCACCTGTACTCTTGAAACAAATAACACATTATATGATCATAATAAAGAAGAAGTGAAAGAAAAATATTTAGAATACAAATGTAAACTATGTAAAAATGAATAAATAATCTCATCGATGAAAGCAAGCAAGCAAGCAAGCAACTAAGCAACTTGGAGTCACCACATGCCAATTTCAAGCTAGATTACAAAGCTGTTGTCATCAAAACAGTATGGTACTGGCGTAAAAACAGACACACAGGACAATGGAATACTGATAATCATAGTACTTTTGGCAAAGTTTATTCATTCATATATTAAAGGTATATTTAAACTTAGCTCTGATAGAATTATTAACTCTGAATGGGCATTTATAATGTTGATGTCCTGTTCCAGTGTTTGCTACCAATAAATGCATTTTTTAAACATGCTGTTTTATATACATATATATTACAGAATAAGGATGAAAATATGAAAAATTTTATATTTTTAAGAAAATTAAGAAAAATTAAATTCACCTTAATAAACCAACTTTTAAGAAAAATTAAATTCACCTTAATAAACCAACCACAGAGAAGGAAATGTAGATCTCAATCATCACAACTGAGAATATCACAAAAGAAGACAATCAGACACAATCTGGTGTCTGATGGAAGAACAGAATATTACTTAAATAGTTCTGCCCAAATGTCCAACCTGCTGAAAGCTATAGATCCAGCTACTCATTTATTTTTTTTTAAGATTTTATTTATTTATTTGACAGAGAGAAATCACAAGTACACTGAGAGGCAGGCAGAGAGAGAGAGAGAGAGAAGGAAGCAGGCTCCCCGCTGAGCAGAGAGCCCGACGCGGGACTCGATCCCAGGACCCTGAGATCATGACCCAAGCCGAAGGCAGCGGCCCAACCCACTGAGCCACCCAGGCGCCCCCCAGCTACTCATTTATTAAAACACAGATGTCAGAGAAAAGTCCTAACAAAGAGTATGAAGACATCACCAATGAAGTCCACAATGAATATATTCTGACAGGAAAAATATTTTCCCAACAAATAAATTGTAAAATTAGAATAAATAAATAAACAGAAGGGAAGGAAGGATAGAAGGAAGGACAGAAGGAAAGAAGGAAGGAAGGAAAGAAAGAAGAGGAAGGAAGGAAGGAAGGAAGGAAGCCCAGAAACTAACCCACACATGTATGGTCTTAACTTAGGACACAGCAGAGAATATACAATGGGGAAAGGACTGTTTCTTCAGTGAGTGGTACTGGGAAATTTGGACACTAAATGTGGAAGAATGTGACTTGATCACTTTCTTACACCGCACATACAAATTATGAATGGATGAGTGACTTGAACATAGGAACTGAATCCATAAACCTCCAAAAATAAAATACAGGTAGTAAGTTTCTCAATACTGGTTTTGGGGAAGAGACTTTTACATTGGACACCAAAAGCAAAGGCAACAAAAGCAAAAATAAACAAGTGGAAGGACATCAAACTGAAATTTCTGCATGACAAAAGAAACCATCAAACCCTTAAAGGCAACCTCCCCAGTGAGAAAAAAATATCTGCACATCCTATGTGTAAGAAGAGGCTAATATCCAAAATACACAAAACCCTCCTTCAAATCCAAAGAAAAACTGAATAAAAACTGGGGAGAATATGTGAATAGATATTTTCCAAAGATGGCATACAGGCAGCCAACAGACACAGAGAAAGTTGTTTAACATCACTAATTGTCATTAGGAAAACAAGTCAAAACTGCAATCAGCTATCACCTCACAAGTGTGGGAACAGAAATCATCCAGAGACAGACACCGGGTGTGGTCAAGGATGTTCACATGAGGGGACCCTGTGCACTCTTGGTCGGAATAGATATTGGTAGAGCCACTGTGAAAAATTCAAAGGAGTTTCTGGAAAACAATAATAGAACTACCACATGACCTGGTAATGCCTCTACTGAGTTTTCTTTGGCGAAAGCAAAAATCTTCCTCCAGAAGAGAAATGCACTCTCATGTTCACAGCACCACTTTTCACAATAACCAGACATGGAAACTATCGCCCTCGCCCCGCAAGGACGACAAGATGCCCCAGTTCGGATGCATCTTCTCTCTCTTTATTTCCGCAAGTCTACACACTTATATACGCTTACATGACCAATCAGCGAGCAGGGTACAGGAGGGAGGGAATCAGGCTGTGCACCTAAACGAACAACTTTGCTAGCAACCAATGCTGTTTACTTCCTCTTTGGGGCATTCTGCTTAGTCTCACCCTGGCCAGGGGCCTGCCTCCGACAGGAAACATTGACCTAGGGAACATTATGCTAAGTAACTCAGACACTGAAAAACAAACACCAGAGACTCTCATTGACATTCCAATGGAAGAAAAAAAAAATACTGAATGCACAAATAATGAGAAGAGATGTGTGGTTCCAGATTCAGGGATGGTGGGGGGAAATGGGTGAAGGTAGTCAAAGGTGCCATGTTTGAGTGATAAAATCCACAAGTCATGGAGTGTTCTGTGCAGCATGGAGACAAAAGCTAACCCTGCAGGGTGGTACATGCTCCCCCACTACTTGAAAGTACAGTGGTCTTAGGAAACGTTTCACAGCAGACGTGGCATAACGGAAAAAGGAATTACCATTCATTTCTACAGAAAAATGAGTGAGCATGCTCAGACACCAAAACTTCCTTCTCTTTGCCTCTTCTAGGCCTCAGGACACAACATCCTAATGGATTCCCAAAATAAATGGAGATAAAGCACAGTAGATGCTCACAGACACAATTCAATCTCTGGTGGCTGGACATGGAAAACAGTGCCCAGGGAGGATATGATTGGGCTGCATGCTGCTTCCCCCCAAAACAGATTCTGAATGCGATTCCTACTTTTTTACTTTTTTCATAAGAGAAAAATCCTCTTCAGGTTTCTTCCTGCTACTGGAGCTGTGTATTACCATAGGTCTTTTGAAAAAGCCAAGTGTCTTACGATGAACTTTGAGAAAAATGGGGAAGACTTGTACCTGAAAATTCCTGAGGGGGTAGAAGTTCAGAGTTCTCCTGGACACAAACATCAGGAGGTCCACTAAGAAAGGCACTTTTCTCAGCAGGTGAAACATGGACTACCTCCTACCCCCAGAAATCTCCACCTTCACCTCACTCAGGATAACCCACAAGAGCTCGGAGTTACCTCAGTTCATCTTTTCTCCCAATCCCAATATCACACCCATCGACAAATCTGTGAGCTCCATCTTCAATAGGTACCCAGAATAGCACTAACCCCTCCTTCTAAGGCTGCCTGTCTGGTCCACACTGGAACATATCTCTTGCCTGACTTCCTGGAAAAGCTTCATCATTGACCTCCCTTGCCCATCCTTAACCCTGTGTCATCTGTTCCCAACACTGTTGCCAGGAAGTCCCAGTGAAACAGGGTCCCATGGGGGTCATAGCCCTGCCATGGCTTTCTGTCACTCTACTGTCACCTCCCTGAGGTCATGTCCTAAGCTGTCCCCTGTGGCCACAAGATTTGCTGCTCCTGGACACACCTGTTATGCTCCTGCCCCAGGGCCTTTGCATATGCTTTCCCTTCCAAGTAGAAGACTCTTGATGTGATATCACTCACCTTCTTTAGATCTTGACTCAAGCACCACCTTCCTAGTGAAGACCCACTGGCCTCCATGAGAATAGTAAGTACCACAGCCACCTCCCCTTCAGCACTCCAGCCCTATCTCCTGCTTTCTATTTCCAGATCAATTAGCACAGTCACCAAGCCATCTTGGCAAGGGGGAAATGGGGCCCTACTCAGATGGTTTCACCATGGACTCCCTCCAATTTCCTAGTCCAGAGCCCTGGGGGAAAAGACCAGAGCTCTTGTACAGCCAGGATGCCCAGGACAATTGGTCCCCCTCCGGCACTCTGAAGACCATCAGGAAAAATGAGCCATAAGGGGAATCCACTTGCACATGAAACCTGAAACCAGACACCTTCCTCCATTCTAGGTGAGCACACACACGTCCTCCCCTTGCCTGATGTGCTCACCTGAGAAAGCTGAGCAGAGAAGCATCCCAGGGTCCACATTTCCCTCTGGCCAAGGTCCTGGAAACAGACCTCTTTCCTTCTTCCACTAGCCACCTGTGGTTGACGTCTGGCATCCTCTCGTGCAGGGGCAGAACGGTGCACCTTTCCCTCTCTCCTGGGATATCATCACAAATCAGGCCTTGCTGCACACTTTCAGGAAGGAACCTGCAGAAGCAGTAGCAACAGCAGCAGGCTGCCCAGGATCGGTCTCAGTTTCACACGCCAGGCCCCATGTGGAACTAGAGCTTCAAGGAGACTGATGTGCTGTGTGGCCTTGGAACCCAATGGCAGGAGCTGAGATTTCAGTTCTTAATGAAAACTGGCCTCTTCCACACAGCACAGGAAAGTGGAGGATTTCTCAGGGATATGGCTCTGGAAGAAGAGCTTCTGCTTGCTGAATTCACAGGGACCAGACAGAGGACACCTGCAGTGCCTTGTCTGAGGAAGCAAGGGGCACACTGGGCAAGAAGCCATAATGCTACCTGGGGGCTGCTTCCTACCAAGCCCCCTGCTGAGATGAGGGCTGGAGAACCAAACAGGAAGCAAGTTTCCTATCACATCTCCAGCAGGAGGGCTGGCTGGGGAGCAGAGCCCTGTCCCTGGAGCAAGTCGGCCTGTGCATCAAGAGTGAAGGGCCACCGCCACTGCCTCACAGTGTCTCAGACTGCCCTGCCAGACTCAAACCTGCTAACATGGTGACTCCTAAGACCCAGAGACTGCTTTCTATGCAAGCTCACTGTGCTCACAGAGAAGCAAACTCCAGGCTCAGAAACTTGTTCATCGTTAGCTCTGGAATTCCATGGGTTTGTCTACACTGGCCCACTCAGGTGTCCCTTTCAGATCATTCCTCCAGTGCCCTTGGGTTTTGAGCTACCTTCAAGCTGCCCTTCAAAAGGCAGGAACTGATCTGTTTAGGCAGGCAAGCTGAGCGACTGTGTATGGGAAACTCAGACCACATCCTCCCTGAACACCAATGCTTCCAAGTCCAAGCTTCAATCCTTCACTTACTGGGCATGGAGCACCACATCAGCATGAACACTGCTCTTTCAAATCTTTTGTCTCCAATTCCTTCAAATCAGAAATGAAGCTCCAATCACCACTCTATTTTCCCTTCAGAGAAGTGAGGAAAAGGAGAGAATAAAACATATGGCGGGAGGAGCAAGATGGTGGAGGTATAGGAGATCTAAATATCATCCTTTCCCAGGAGTTCTGCTATATAGTTATTCAACCATTCTGAAAACCTACAAACTCAATAGGAGGTAGAAGAGAAGAAGAGCAGCAATTCTAGGAACAGAAAATTGACCACTTTCTAGAAGGTAGGACATGCAGAGAAGTGGATCCAAGGCAACCTACAGGAAGATAGACTGTGGGGGGAGAGGCTGGCTCCCAGGAAGTTTTAGAGCAGCAGAGCACAAAATTGGAACTTTTGGAAGTCTGCTCCACTGAGGGATGTCACTCCAGAGGCTCGGGGGGGGGGGGGCAGTCAAGCCCTCATGGGGACAGTGTGGTCTCACGACCACAGGGTCACAAAAAGACCAGGGGTGTCTGAGTGTGGTAGAGCTCCCAGGTATTGGATCAGGGAAGCCAGCTCCAGAGATGGGGCCAAGGAGCTGGTTCTCAGCTCAAGCTTACCTTCAACCATGGCCCCAGACACAGTTGGGCTCGTCAAGAAGTGTTCCCACAAGTGGCAGATCTGTGGAGACCCCCTCCTTCCTGGGGCCAAAACAAATGGCAGAAATAAGCTGAGTTTGGAGACTCCAAATGGGGCTGTAGGCCTGTGACAGCAACACTCAGTCACAGGACAGGCAAGCATGGAGTGTGGCCGGAGATGAGGAAGATGGGAAGAATTGACTCCTTTTCTCTGAGGGCGCACTAAGGAGCGGGGCCCCAAGCTCTCAGCTCCTGCAGGCCCAGAGATTGGGAAGCCGCCATTTTCATTCCCATCCTCCAAAGCTCTATGGAAAGCATTCAGGGAACAAAAGCTCCTGAGACCAAAACCGCGCAGATTACTTAGTCTGGCTCCTGCCAAACGGTGCAATTCTGCCTCAGGCAAAGACACTCAAGAATCACAGCAACAGTCCTCTTCCCCAGGAGATCAGCAAGAACATCTAGCCAAGTTCACCAATCAGTGAGAGCTGCAGAGAGGGGAATGCAACACATAGAATTCATGACTTTTTCCCCATGATTCTTTAGTCTTTCAAAGTTAAATTTTTTTAATTTTATTTTTTCTTATTCTATTTTTTAAGTTTTCCTCATTCTTATTTTAACCTTTTTAAACTATTTTATCTTATCAATATCTTTTTTAAAAATATTTTAAGGTTTTTATTGTTGTAGTCATATTCTCTCCCCACATTGTGTTTAACCTAATTTTTGTATACATATAGGTTTCTTTTTTCTTTAAACTGTTGGGATACAACTTCTAATATATCAAAATATACCCTAAATCTAGAGCATGGTTTTGTTCTAGTCTCCAGCATGATCACATTTTTTTCTTTTTTTCTTTTTTCAACCAAATTCTTATCTTATCAATTCCTTTTTTAAAAAATTATTTATTTATTTATTTGACAGAGATCACAAGTAGGCAGAGAGAGAGAAAGGAAAGCAAGCTCCCTGCTGAGCAGAGAGCCCGATGTGGGGCTTGATCCCAGGACCCTGGGATCATGAACTGAGCCCAAGGCAGTGGCTTAACCCACTGAGCCACCTGGCACCCCTTATCAATTCCTTTTTTATAATACTTTTTAATTTTCATCTTTACAGTCATATTCCATCCCTTTTCTGTGTTTACCCTTATTTTTCTAATATATATGGTTTTCTTTCTTTTAAATTTTGGGAGGTAGTTTCATCTAACAGACCAAAATACACCCAAAATCAAGTGTGTGGTTCTGTTCTATTCACCTGCCTCACACACACACACACACACACACACACACACACATATGTATATAAATAAATATGCATTTATTTCTATTTGTATTTATATTTATATTTTTTCTTTTTTTCCTCCTTTCTTCTCCCCCCAATTTTGGGTCTCTTCTGATTTGGTTAATATATATTTTTCTGTGGTCTTGCTACCCTTTTAGTATTTTGTTCTACCACTCATCTTTTCTTATCTGGATAAAATGACAAAGGGGAGAAAACTCACCACAAAAAAAAAAAATGGACAAGAGGAAGTATCGATGACTAGGGACCTAATCAATACAGACATTAGTAATATGTGAGGACTAAAGTTCAGAATGACGATTATCAAGGTGCTAACTGGGGTCAAAAAAAAAGCATGGAAGATATTAGAGAACCCCTTTCTGGAGAAACAAAAGAACTAAAATCTAATCAAGTTGAAATTTTAAAAAAGCTATTAATGAGGTGCAAACAAAAATGAAGGCTCTTACTGCTAGGATAAGTGAGGCAGAAGAGAGAATTAGTGATATAGAAGACCAAATGATGGAGAATAAAGAAGCTGGGCAAAAGAGAGACAAACTACTACTGGACCATGAGGGGAGAATTTGAGAGATAAGTGATACCATAAGATGAAACAGTATTAGAATAATTGGGATCCCAGAAGAAGAAAAAAGAGAAAGAGAGGTAGAAGGTGTATTGGAACAAATTATAGCAAAGAATATCCCTAATCTGGTGAAGGGAACAAGGATCAAAATCCAGGAGGCACAGAGAACACCCTTCAAAATCAATAAATACAGGTTCACACCCCATCGTCTAATAGTAAAACATACAAGTCTCAGTGACAAAGAGAAAATCCTGAAAGCAGCTTGAGACAAGAAGTCAGTAACATACAATGGTAGAAATTTTAGATTGGCAGGAGACCTATCCACAGAAACCTGGCAGGCCAGAAAGGACTGGCATGATATGTTCAGAGCACTAAATGAGAAAAATATGCAACCAAGAATACTTTATCCAGCTAGGCTGTCATTGAAAATAGAAGGAGAGGTAAAATGATTCCAGGACTAACAAAAACTAAAAGAATTTGCAAACACCAAATGAGCCCTACAGGAAATATTGAAAGGGGTCCTCTAAGCAAAGAGAGAGCCTATAAGTAAGAGATCAGGAAGGAACAGAGACAATATACAGTAACAGTCACCTTATAGACAATACAAAGGCACTAAATTCATTTCTTTCAATAGTTACCCTGAATATAAATGGGCTAACTGCCCCAATCCAAAGACACAGGGTACCAGAATGGATGATTTAAAAAAAAAAAAAAAGAAGACCCCTTGATATGCTGTCTACAAGAAACTAATTTTAGGCCCAAAGATACCTCCAGATTTAAAGTGAGGGGGTGGAAAACAATTTACCATGCTAATGGACATAAAAAAAAAAAAAAAAAAGCTGGGGTGAAAATCCTTATTTCAGATAAATTAGATTTTAAGTCAAAGTCTATAATAAGAGATGAGGAAGGACACTATATCATACTCAAAGGGTCTCTCCAACAAGAAGATATAATAATTCTAAATATCTGTACTCCTAACATGGGAACAGCCAATTATATAAACCAATTAATTAAAAAAATCAAAGAGGGGCACCTGGGTGGCTCAGTGGGTTAAAGCCTCTGCCTTCGGCTCAGGTCATGATCCCAGGGTTCTGTGATCGAGCCACGCATTGGGCTCTCTGCTCAGCAGGGAACCTGCTTCCCTTCCTCTCTCTCTCTGCCTGCCTCTCTGTCTACTTGTAATCTCTGTCAAATAAATAAATAAAATTTTAAAAAATCAAAGAAACACATCCATAAGAATACAATAATAGTAGGGGATTTTAACATCCCACCACCACCACCAATGAAATGGACAGATCATCTAAGCAAAAGACCAACAAGGAAATAAAGGCTTTAAATGACACACCGGACCAGATAGACATCACAGATCTATTTAGAACATTCCATGCCCAAATAACAAAATTCACATTCTTCTCTAGTGCACTTGGGACATTCTCCAAAACAGATCACATCCTGGGTCACAAATCAGGTCTTAACCATTACAAAAAGATTGGGATCATTCCCTGCATATTTTCAGACCACAGTGCTTTGGAACTAGAGCTCAATCACAGGAGCAAAGTTGGAAAGAACTCAAATACATGGAGGCTAAAGCGTATCCTACTAAAGAATGAATGGGTCAAACAGAAAATTAAAGAAGAATTAAAATAATTCATGGAAACAATGAAAATGAAAACACAACTGTTCAAAATCTTTGGGACACAGTAAACATGGTCCTGGGAGGGAAGTCTATAGCAATGCAAACGTTTCTCAAGAACCAAGAAAGGTCTCAAGTACACAACCTATCCCTGCCCCTAAAGGAACTGGAGAGAGAACAGCCTAGAAATCCTAAAGCCAGAAGGAGAAGGGAAATAATAAAGATTAGAGCAGAAATCAATGAAGTAGAAACCAAAAGAACACTAGGACAGATCAATGAAACTAGGAGCTGGTTCTTTGAAAGAATTAATAAATTTGATAACCCCCTGACCAGACTTCTTCAAAAGAAAAGAGAAAGAACCCAAATTAATAAAATCATGAATGAAAGAGGAAAGATTAAAACTAACACCAAAGAAATACAAACAATTATAAGAACATATTATAAGCAACTATACACCAGCAAATTTAACAATCTGGAAGAAATGGATGCATTCCTGGGATATATAAATTACCAAAAAGGAACCAGGAAGAAATAGAAAACCTGAACAGATGCATAACCAGTAAGGAGATTGAAACAGTCATCAAAAATCTTCCAATAGGGGCGCCTGGGTGGCTCAGTGGGTTAAGCCGCTGCCTTCGGCTCAGGTCATGATCTCAGGGTCCTGGGATCGAGTCCCGCATCGGGCTCTCTGCTCAGCAGGGAGCCTGCTTCCTTCTCTCTCTCTCTCTGCCTGCCTCTCCGTCTACTTGTGATTTCTCTCTGGCAAATAAATAAATAAAATCTTTAAAAAAAAAAATCTCCCAATAAACAAGAGTCCAGGGCCAGTCAGCTTCCCTGGGGATTTCTACCAAACATTTAAAGAAGAATTAAAGAAGAATTATTTAAAGAAGAATTAATACCTATTCTCCTGAAACTGTTCCAAAAAATAGAAATGGAAGGAAAACTTCCAAACTCATTTTATGAGGCCAGCATTATCTTGATCCCCAAACCAGAAAAAGACCCCATCAAAAAGAATTACACACCAATATCCTTGATGAACATGGATGCAAAAATTCTCACCAAAACACTAGCTAATAGGATCCAACAGTATATAAAAGTGTTATTCTCCATGACCACAACCAAGTGGGATTTATTCCTGGACTGTAAAGTTGGGTCACCATCTGCAAATCAATCAATGTGATACAATACATTAATAAAATAAAGAACAAGAACCATATGATATTCTCAATAGATGCTGAAAAAACATTTGACAAAGTATACCATCCTTTCTTGATCAAAGATCAAACCCAAACTTGATCACAATTCTTTGCAGTATAGGGATAGAGGATACATACCTCAATATCAACATAGCCAAAACCCACAGCGAATATCATTCTCAATGGGTAAAAACTGAGAGCTTTTCCCCTGAGGTCAGGAACACAGCAGGGATGTCCACTATCACCACTGGTATTCAACATAGTACTAGAAGTCCTAGCCTCGGCAATCAGACAACAAAAAAGAAATAAAGGCATCCAAGTCAGCAAAGAAGTCAAACTCTCATTCTTTGCAGATTATATGATACTTTGTGTGGAAAACCCAAAAGACCCCACTCCAAAACTGCTAGAACTCATACAGAAATTCAGTAAAGTGTCAGGATATAAAATCAATGCACAGAAATAAGTTGCATTTCTACACACCAACAACAAGACAAAAGAAAGAGAAATTAAGCAGTTGATCCCATTGACAATTGCACCCAAAACCATAGGATACCTGGGAATAAACCTAACCAAAGAGGCAAAGAATCGGTACTCAGAAAGCTATGAAGTATTCATGAAAGTAATTGAGGAAGGCACAAAGAAATGGAAAAATGTTCCATGCTCATGGATTGGAAGAACAAATATTGTCCAAAGGTCTATGATACCTAAAGCAATCAATGCATTTAATGTAATCCCTATCAAAATACCATCAGTGTTTTCAAAGAAATGGAACAAATAATCCTAAAATTTATATGGAACCAGAAAAGACTCTGAATAGCCAGAGGAATGTTGAAAAAGAAAGCCAAGGTTGGTGGCATCACAATTCTAGACTTCAAGCTCTATTACAAAGCTGTCATCATCAAGACAGTACAGTACTGGCACAGAAACAGACACATAGATCAATAGAACAGAATAGAGAGTCCAGAAATGGACCCTCAACTCTATGGTCAACTAATCCTTGACAAAGCAGGAAAGACTGCCCAGTGGAAAAGACAGTCCCTTCAACAAATGGTGCTGGGAAAATTGGACAGCCACATGCAGAAGAATGAAACTGGACTATTTCCTTACACTACACACAAAAATAGACTCCAAATGGATGAAGGACCTCAATGTGAGACAGGAATCCATCAAAATCCTTAAGGAAAACCCAGGCAGCAAAATTTTCGAACTCAGTCACAGCAACTTCTTCCTAGAAACATCACCAAAGGCAAGGGAACAAGGGAAAAAATGAACTATTGGGACTTCATCAGCATCAAAACCTTCTTCACAGCAAAGAAAACAGTCAACAAAACCAAAAGACAACTGACAGAATGGTAGAAGATATTCGCAAATGACATATCAGATAAAGGGTTAGTATCCAAAATCTAGAAAGAACTTATCAAACACAACCTCCAAAGAACAAATAATCCAATCAAGAAATGGACAGAAGGCAAGAACAGACATTTCTTCAAAGAAGACATCCAAATGGTCAACAGTCACATGAAAAAGTGCTCCACATCACTCGGCATCAGGGAAATACAAATCAAAACCACAGTGAGAATCCACCTCACACTAGTCAGAATGGCTACAATTAACAAGTCAGGAAATGACAGATGTCAGCAAGGATGTGGAGAAAGGGGAACCCTCCTACACTATTGGTGGGAATGCAAGCTTATGCAGCCACTCTGGAAAACAGTATGGAGGTTCCGCCAATAGTTGAAATAGAGCTACCCTACAACCCAACAATCGCACTACTGGGTATTTACCCTAAATATACAAATGTAGGGATCCAAAGGGGCACTGCATCCAAATGTTTATAGCAGCAATAGCCAAATTATGGAAAGAGCCTAGATGTCCATCAACAGATGAATGGATAAAGAAGAGGTGGATATATATATATACAATGGAATACTATGGAGCCATCAAAACCCCCAAAATCTTGCCATTTGCAAAGACATGGATGGAACTAGAGGGTATTATGCTTAGCAAAATAAGTCAATCAGAGAAAGACAATAATCATATGACATCTCTGAAATAATGAATTTGAGGGGCAGGGGGTCATGGCGGGTAGGGAGAAAAAAATTAAACAAGTTGGGATCATGAGGGAGACAAACCATAAGACTCTTAATCTCACAAAACAAACTGAGGGTTTCTGGGGTTGGGGGGATAGGGATAGGGTGGCTGGGTTATGGACATTGGAGAGGGTATGTGCTACGGTGAGTGCTGTGAAGTGTGTACACCTGATGATTCACAGACAAATTTCCCTGGGACAAATAATACATTACATGTTAGTTTTTTTTTAAAAGAATTTAAAAATCTTTGGAAATAAATAAACTTCTCTTACAATGTGCACACACAAATCTGCAGGGATGTAAGCTGAAGCAAAATTGAGATTCTTCCTCATATCTAGTCACCAAAGCTTCATTCTTCATTGTATAGACTTAATTTACCATTAATTCTTCTGTTTACGAAAAAGTAAGATAATGTAATAAGAAAATACAATTTGGGCTTCCTCCCCTCCGATATTGATGTAGAGAACTTACTGTAGTATATTTCAGCCAATAATAGTACTTTATATTTATTAATCATTTACTTTGTGCTAGGCACAGTTTTAAATATCTTATATCCTAATCAATCCTCACAAATATATGAAATACTTACTAAAATCTTCAGTTCCACTTAAAGATAAAGGAAAAAAGTCATTGAGAGTTTAGGTAAATTTCCCAAGACATCACAAATAGTAAGTGGAGGAACTGAGATTTGAACCAATGCAGTCTGGGTACAGAGTCTTTGCTGCTCAACTTCATTCTGTTTTGTCTAAATTAGACTCTACAGCAGGGATCATGAATGCAAAAAGAAGGTAAATTGGGACTGTGGAATTTAGAAATGGGTATATTGCTTAACTGTCAACTATGTTTAATAATTGAAGTCATTATGGCCAGAATTGTCCTGGGTTTTCCCTCTCTTCTTTTATTACAATTAATAGTGTTTCTTTTATTCTCAGATTTCCTTGTTTGGGAAATTAATTACAAATTCATTGTATAAATAATGTATTTGTGCTATTAGAATATAGGCTAACATTTCAAGGTTATCAATAAACAGGACTTGACATGTTGAAATTAAGGTTATCATAGACTCTCTTTTATTCTTTGGGGGAGAGTCAGTCATTGTGCTTCAAATTAAATCAAAGTATGATAACTTAAATATACAAAATATTTGGATAAACATACAGGTAGAGATTACTCAATGATATTGTTGATGGAACTGATGTGTGCTAAATATGTTTCTTCACATATTTATACAATACGGAAAGTAATCGGTGACTTACTTCCTGTTTTTTATTTGGTGATGAGTTTCAGTTTATCCACTGTGGTTTTCAGTCTTACATATTGATAAGCTATGGAAGATACCTAAAGCTAAAAAAACAGATTGAGCTTCCCGCTTGAGAAAAATACATTGTATTCATTTAAAATATTTTTAAACTCACTATTATTATTCTCCAAAACTCCAAACTATAGAACTGTTTATTAAAGACGTGACATGAAAAACTTCAGATGCTTTTTTTTTTTTAAAGATTTTATATATTTATTTGAAAAAGAGAGAGGAGAGAGAGAGAGAGAGAGAGAGAGAGAGAGCACGAGAAGGGTGAGGGTCAGAGGGAGAAATGGACTCTCTGCCAAGCAGGGAGCTGCATGTGGGACTTGATCCTGGGACTCCAGGACCATGCCCTGGAGCCAAAGGCAGTTGCTTAACCAACTGAGCCATCCAGGTGCCCAACTTCAGATGCTTTTTGACAAGGAGAGATTATGACATCATTTAAGTGGATTATAGCTGCCATAAATCTATTGTTATATCAACTGAACAACCTTATCAACCCCTCCCATCCCCAAGAATAAAGATAGAAAAACCTTTGGGGAGTATCTTATGGGACATGAATTAAATAATAAAATAAATCTTCATACATAGAATATGGTGATTATATCTTTAAATTATAAATTTAAATTATATCTTTTTAAAATTATAAATTTTATAAATTATATCTTTTCAAAATCTGACTCATCAATATATATGAGTATTTATGTATAGACCAAAAATATTTAAAGTACTTAAACCTGATTATACAAAACCAGTAGGCTACATAAAATAAGAAGCACACATAGAAGTAAAAAATCAAAAAGATTGGGGTGCCTGGGTGGCTCAGAGGGTTAAAGCCTCTGCCTTCAGCTCAGGTCATGATCCCAGGTCCTGGGATCAAGCCCCACACTGGGCTCTCTACTCAGCAGGGAGCCTGCTTTCTCCTCTCTCTCTCTCTGCCTGCCTCTCTGCCTACTTGTGATCTCTGTCTGTCAAATAAATAAATAAAATCTTTAAAAAAATTAAAAAGATTTTGATGAAACAATAACAAAATTTTGAGAAGATTGCTCTAAAAACTAAAGCATAAGTGTACGCAATTTGCATTGGGTAATTGGTACCATCACTCAGGGCTGGATGACAAGTCTTTGTATGTATGTATGTATTTTGTAATCTCATGGTTGTTGTTTTTTTTCCAATCTGTTTTGTCTTGTGGGTGATGGTCTTTATTATATAAGGTTATAAGTGATGTTAATGAGAACACCTAACAGAAATATAGAAAGTATCCACCTTGTCCTTATGAGGGCACGAGATTAAAGCTCCCTCTTAGCAAACCACAGAAGGGAAATCAGAAGAAGTGATTTAGTATTTTCAAGCAGGAAATTAGCTGCTTAAATGTGTTTTGCAATTTACTATTTCCAAGTGAGAAAGCAAAGCATGAGTGTTTCAACAGGGGCAAGGTTCTCTTTTAACTTTCCAAATTTATGTACATTTCTATTAATATTGAAAGTAAAGAGTGCTGGCAACTCAAATTCAAAGCAATACTGAATGGCTTAAAGCCTCTGCCTTCAGCTCAGGTCATGATCCCAGGGTCCTGGGATCAAGCCCCACATCTCAACGGGGATCTGCTCAACGGGGAGCCTGCTTCCTCCTCTCTCTCTGCCTGCCTCTCTGCCTACTTGTGATCTCTGTCTGTCAAATAAATAAATAAAATCTTTTAAAAAAAAATAAATCAAAGCAATTCTGAAGAGAAAATATTCAGTAGTATTTTTGTCGAGATACTATAGATAGAAAATCTCCATTTATAAAACTCCTTTAGTTCATAGCTATGTGACCTGTAAACATTGTATTTCTTCCTAAAGTTGATATTTCATTTCACCTTCTATCTAAAAGGATAAGGATTTTCCTCCCAAATAAATGAATGTAATTAAGGTGAATAATATATATATTTTTAAACTACATCAGCTTTCTATCTTCCCATTTGATGAAGCCTCCCTTTTATAATAAAACAAATAGTAACTCTATCCATTTTAAGCAAGGTATCTCCTATATTAATGCATGCATTGTGTTTCTCTTTGTAAGTCTGAAGATGTCTCAATGAGTCTTCTTTGTCAACCAGTTATTAAAAATAGAGCATGATTTTCTTCCACCTCCTTGCTCTACTTTACAACATTTTTAGAATCAGACCAGATCAGAAGTAAAAAGAGTGTACAGATAAATGGGAAACAAGGATTGCATAAACAAGAATAAGCATGTTTTGAAACTAATCAAGAACCTTAGTAATTGGTCATGAACATTCCAACGGAGATAGAGAAATGAGCTAGTATGTACCAGCAGGAATACAATGGTGCTTGCTTAAGGGTGTCAGGGCAGAGAGGAACAGAACTTGAGGCCGGGTAAACAAGAATTCATAGATTTGGGGACACTTTCCCAATTTAGAGTTTAACAACCAGTGAAGAGGCAGAAAATAGGACAATTTCACTGCTAGAGTGGCCCTTAAAAGCCAGGAGAGAATGATTTTCCACATCGAACAAAGTGGGAATGCCTGACTTTCCCTGGGATACAGTTCTAGAAGGGGTCAAAATGGCTCAGAAAAGTGACTTTGCAGGAGGGAATATATTATGTGTGACCAGACCACTCAGTGGAGGATTATATTCTGTAAGAATACCCAGGGGGCACATCCATTTACCAAAGTCATTAGGAACAGCACTGGTGAAAGGGCTACTGGTACCATTTGGTACTGTCAAGAATTTCTTCCGTAGGCCAGGATTGATATAAGGAAGATGATCACAGAGATTGGCTTTATAGCAATAGAAAAGATGGAACGCCAAAGCAATAGTGTAGAGGTGGGAGTTTATAACTTTGAGAAGCCAAGGGACACAATTACTATAGTGACCTGCATATCAGAAAGATAACAAGGGTCCCCACCCACAGGAAGTTAAGGAGATGGTTGGTAAAACAGAGTGTCTTGGAAAGCAAAAGAGTTGGGCAGAAAATGGATTTGGATGTAGATATCTTTTTCTTTTCTTTTTATATCACTTGTATTTGTATATCTTCCTTTTCCTCTCCTTCGATGTATATTTATTCTCACAGTATAAACATTTCCAAGATTATATTTGACATATATGTGTATATATTATATACACAGTAATATCGGTATTCTCCATCAAACTGAGAGAACTCTAACGTGTAAAACAAAATCACCAGAGCCCATTTTTCTCTTTATTTACTCTAGACTCCACTATTTCTTGGCACTCAATAAACTTTTCTGCCTTTATTCATACAGTTGGCTGAGGTTCACTGAGGGCATATTACATGCTAGTTCTACTGGAGGCACAAGGTGAACAAAACCAAATTTGTGCGCATTTGGCACTTCCATTCTTGGAGAGAGAGAGAGAGAGAGAGAGAGTAGAGAAACAATCACATGAAGGACCAGGTAGCGATTGCTGCTCTGGAAAAACTCAAGTTGAGATCAGTGGGATGAAGCACCAGGAACTGGCGAGGAGGTGTGATTTTATTGTATTCTCCTCTCCTCTCCTCTCTGTTAAACCATGGTTTTAAAAGGAACAGTTTTCATCTCAGTCTGTGGAGGTTGAAAAATATTACTAAGGGATAGTATTTGTAATTTTCATTCATGGTGAAATGTAAGATTCCATCATTTTTGGGTACAGGAAGCATTTGAAGAGATCAGACAAAAGAATTCTTCTCTTTGGACCAGCACTGAGTCCTCTGCTTATATATTACCCCCAACCCTTGCATTAGTATCTTGAACCTTTTTATATAAATGATATATTTGATATGATAAAGATGATAAAAACAGAAATGATCTAAACTTCATTTTGGTCCTTATATCAGAGCACCCACCGTAAAATCAAAGTTTCTGCAAACCCATAAGTTTGACTATTTCTATGAGATGATGTCCAGACAAGCATGCAGATAAGTCAACCAGACATCCAAACTCTAGTCTCCTGTTTTGAATTCTGTGAAGCATTTAAACATTGCCATTGTAAAGGGGCTGCCATTGCCAGTAAAGGCTGATATTACAGGATGTTTTGCTCAGATGATAGCAAAGTAGTATTCACTGCCACTTTTATGATAATAGTTAAGAATCTCACATACTTTTAAATTCGGTCATCACACTAATAGTCTAGTTTAGGCAAACCCAAGACCACTGCTGCTATTTAATCACTGTAGATCTTACAGGCTGGCATCTTGAAGAGGAAGGATTGACTTTCAGACCTACAACTCAATATGGCAAGGGTACTTTGTAGTTGGGCAAAGAGAAGGGAAGAAAGAGCTCAGGTTTCAATGCCGGGACAGTTGCTGATCCACTCTCAGTATGAAGCAGCAAAACTTCTGTGGTAGAGGTTTGTTTATTTGTTTGTATGTTTGCTTATTATTTATGAGTGAAAAGCTTTGACTGCTGTTGAGCTGGCAAAATAAATTCATAAGGAAAGGATGATTGGGAGGAGGAGACTGAGAAGGATATAACTGGGTTAGTACTTAATTGATTTTTAGTGTAAGTAGAATTGCTAACAACATAAGAGCCAGTCATAGCAGGTGAACAGGCAAGTGAAAAAAGTGTTATTGTACAAGGAAGATTCTGTTGGGAACTTGAGAAATACTGTCATTAGTTATGATTTTATTCAGCTATGTCATTAGTCACTAACCATACTCCCAGACATATGACACAGGAGATAGGGGACCACAGAAGTCTGTGAATATAGTTCAAAGGAGTGTGACACTTTGTTTGAAAATATTAGCAAGTCCCTGATAAATCTTCATTATTTCAGGTTTGTTAAATAATTGGGAGACTTACAATTTCATGGTAGACATAATTGAACAGAATGGACTAGTCAGGCTGAGTCCCAGCTGAATTCAACACACAGAAAATTCTCCAGAATTTAGATGTAATTGAATTGACCAATTTGGAATGAATGAAGTCATGAACTGAGCAAGTTTATGCTGCAAATTTTACCACTTGATTGTCTTGCCTTCTTTAAATAATGAACTATCCCCTGAAGCCCTTAAAATGTTACATGTACGAGTGAGGTGAGATTGGTTTTATGATGACAAGAAATCACCCAGCCAGAGTGATGTGCCTCTGGTCCAAACAACCATATACCTGTGATACAGGCAGTTCCTTCTGCCTGGGCCACCTTATTTCAACCTCATGTTCAGAGGTGATAAATCACATAGGAAACAACCTCTTGCTACCCTTTCTACCATGTATTGCTTTAGTAATGAGAAGCCATTCCAAAGAACAAAGAAGGCTAACAGAAACATAAAAATGATAATGAGAGAAATGGAAAAAAAAATTGGTTTAGGTGAGTCAACTCTTCAGGTGGTGGATAAAGAACAGGATGAAAATCAGAATGAAATTGGCACTGTTGTTCTTAAATACTGTTGATAGGGCATCACCAGATCACAATGATAATCCCAGCTCAGGTGGCTGCCTCTCTTCAAAGGCATCATAAATCCTTCCCTGTGAAAGGCCATGATAAAACTTGAGAAGAGAACCAAACCAGGCCCTGGCTTGTGCCTCCTTTAAAGGCTGAATAGCCAAACAAAAGACTTAGTTTGATAAAGTTGAGTAGCACTGAGAAATGGTCTGTGCTATGTGTTGTGCGCTCGCCTACATGACTTCCCACATGTTTGCTAGTCAGATAGAGGCGATTTGGCTGGGGTCAGAAATTCTTGGCTGGTCCTTGCTATCCTTGCACGGGCTATAGACTACACCACTGTAAGACTGTGCTATGCTTACACAAACTATGTCTTGAGTGGCCTTGAAGTCAGTACATCTGGCGCTAAAAGGTCTGCTATTGGTGCTTAGGAAATAGATAATGGGAAAGCTTGAAGGATTTTCTGTGCATGTTGCAAACTCTTTAGTAATCAGCTAAAAATAGATACTTTTCTTATGATTGTTTCTGTTAGTTATATAATGCCTCACAGCCTTGAATAAAATCGGCACTATTGGACATCCTCCTTGGTGTTCCTCCTGCCCCCATCTCTTTATCTCTTAATTTCTTTTCACCATCTTTTTACCCTCTTGACCCTGGTCAATTTGTCGTGCCAGCCGCAACACTTCCCTATTTAACCTAAGCTGGAGAAATAGAAGTACCATGATGCTTGAGAAGAATGGAGTGGGGGCACCCTGATGGTTCAATGGGTTAAGTTAAGCATGTGACTGTTGATTTTGGCTCTGGTTATGATCTCAGAGTCTTGGGAGGGAGCCCCAAGTCAGGCTCCATACTCCGCTTGAAGTCTGTTTGGGATTCTCTCTCCCCCATGCCCCTGCTACTCTTCCCACTCATGTGCCTTCTCTTTCTAAAATAAATATATAAAATCTTAAAAAAGAGAAAAAAAAAAGAATGGGGAGAATAAACAGAAATGGTGTGATACATTAATGTTGGCTTTCAATTTCCAGCCTGTGCTCGGATGTCAAGCAATGTGCTTCTTTGCTACCTTTAATGGTCATGCCAAAAGGAAACCTTTTTATTTAAAACTGTTTTATTGAGGGGCGCCTGGGTGGCTCAGTGGGTTAAAGCCTCTGCCTTCAGTTCAGGTCTTGATCCCAGGATCCTGGGATCGAGCCCCGCATGGGGCTCTCTGCTTAGCAGGGAGCCTGCTTCCTCCTCTGTCTCTGCCTGCCTCTCTGCCTACTTGGGATCTCTGTCTGTCAAATAAATAAATAAAATCTTAAAAAAAAACTTTTATTGAGATATAATTTACATACTATATAATCAGTCAGTTAATATATTAACTATATTATATATTATATTAATATAATTATAATATAATATAATAATTAAAATATAATTATAATTATATTAATATATAATATAATTGTATATAATATAATTAATTATAATATAATATAATTAATATATAATATAATTGGTCAGTTAATATATTAACTATATTATATATTATATTAATATATAAATATTTCTTTGCAGTTAATATTAAGCAGTACTGAATGTCAAGATTTATGTCTTAATTGTATTTTGTATTATATAATTGTATTATATAATTGTATTTGTATTATATAATCAAATGTCTCCCCCATTCACCTTTCATTTGGTTAATAAATATTTTTACATTCCTTTGATTTTAAAATCTTGAAAATATTTTACCTTAAGTACATATATTATATTCTGTATATGACAGGTTTTCTTTTTTATTCCATTTTAATAATCTCTTCTTTGAAATAGATGATTCTAATATGCTTATATTTTATATTTTTCTATGAAAATTTCTTTAATAGTTATTTTTCAATTTAAACTATAAATACCTCTTCCCAATTCCAAACTATTCACTTATTTTCCCATCCTTTGAATGTAACCTTAGCATGTTTTATCTACCAACAGAAAACCACACACAGGGGCATCCAGATGGCTCAGTTGATTAAGTGGCTGTCTTCTGCTCAGGTCATGATCCCAGGGTCCTGGGATGGAGCCCTGCATTGGGCTCCCTGCTAAGCAGAAGGGCTGCTTCTCCCTCTCCCACTCCCTTAGCTTGTATTCTTTCTTTTGCTGTCTCTCTCTCTCTTTCTGTCCAATAAATTAAAAAAATATATTTAACACAACAAACAAACAAAAAACAAAAAACCACACACACACACAAGTATATACACATATATGTATGTGTATATATATAAATTCTTTTTATGGTTGTCCAGAATTTTAGTGTCACTGAAAATATGAAGTTATTATGTAGTAAATATGCACCATTGACCAATAGTTCCTGTTTTCTTTCATTTTTTCTTTATCATTTCTGTAATTCACCACTGTCTTTAAGACAAAGAAGATTGTTTTATGTTTGAATCTGCTGCATTTCAGTATTATTTTTAATAAAACACCTTGGAAATTAACAAATGAATAGCTTTCCTTTTCAGTGTGCATATTGAGGACAACTTTTTCATCAAATTTGTGGAAGTTGGAGAATTTATTAGTGGCAATCCTGAGCTATATTGATGCTATTGCTACTGATTGTATTGTGTCTGTTTTGAAGTGTTTTCCCCCACCCCCAGGTTGGAAGCTTCTACTGAGATATTCTCAAGGACAGAGATTATATTTTAGCCTAGTTTGGGGTTATAGAAAAATGAAGCAGAAACTGCAAATTTGGTATATATCCTCTGCCTCCACATATAGTGTCCTTTAGTTTCCCATGTTAGTAATTTGCTGGATCAGTGTGATACCTTTTTAAAATGGAATCATTACTTATATGCTATCATTTCCTGAGGTACATAGTTATGTTAGAGTTCACCCCTTGTGCTGTATATTCTGGAAGCTTTGATAAATGCATAGTGTCGTGTATATATTTCATTACAATGTGCTACCGAGTATTTTCACTGCCCTGTAATTTCCTGTGCTCTATCTACTTACCTTTTACTCTTACCCCTAATCCCCAGAAACCACTTATCTTTTTACTATCTCCATATATTTGTTTTCAGAATGTCATTTAGTTGGAAGGATGCTGTATGTAGTCTCTGTGGACAGGCTTCTCTGTAATAAACATTTAGGGTTTCTCCCTGTTTTTTTCAAAACTTGATAGTTTGTTTCTTTTTACTGCTGAATAATTTTCTGTTGTTAGGATGTACCAATTTATCTGTTCACCTATTTATGACATTTTGGTTGTTTCCTATATTTTCCCAAATTACAAATGAAGTGATAGAAACTTTATGTGCAGCTTTTTGTGTAAACATAAGTTTTCAACTCATTTGAGTATTTAGAAGAGTAACTGATGGATCATGTGATAATCTGTGATGAACTTCGTAAAAAGTTTCCAAATTGTATTCTACATGTAAGCAGTCAGACCATTTTCATTCCTGCAAGCAAGAGAGTTTCTGCTGCTCCACATTCTCATCAGTATTTTGGTATTGTCAGTGTTTTGGGTTTTAATCATTCTAGATGCACAGCGATATCTTGTTGTTTTAATTTGCAATTCCCTAATGCCCTGAGATACTTAGCAGCTTCTCATATGCTTTCATTTGCCCTTTATTTTTTCTTCTCAACTTGCATCCCTTTTATGACTTTTTTTTCTTACTATGTTAGCAAGGACTTCCAATACAACACTTAGTAAGGGTAGTGAAAGTAGATATAGCCTTGCCTTGTTGTTGATCTTAGGGGGAAAGTATCTAGTTTCTCACCACTAAATAGGACATTAGTTTTAATTTAAATCAACTTGGTTACTTTCCCCTCTATTTCTAGTTGGAAGCTTTTTGTTTTTCTTTAATCATTAATGGTATTGCATTTTTCAAATAATTCTTCTGTATCAATACAATTTTTCATGTCTAACATGTGATGGATTACAATAATTAATTTTAAAATATTGATACAGACTTACATACCTGGAAACCATTCCACTTGTTAATGGTGTATGGTTGTTTTCATACAGGGTTGAATTTTATTTACTTATGGCTTGTTGTAGGTTTTATATCTGTTTTCATGAAACATCTTGGTTTTTACTTTTTCTATTTTTTTTTTCACATTGCCTTCCAGTTTATTATTGGAGCAATACTGACCTCACAGAATGACTTAGGAAGGGTTTGCTAGCTATTTTTTGGGTAGACTGTACAGAACTGGTATCATCATTATTGCAATGTTTGTCAGAATTCACTAGTGAAACCACCTGCAACAGGTAATTTCATTTAGGAAGGTTGTTAATCACTGAATTGGTTGTTTTAATAGAGATCTATTCAGATTATGCATCTTCTTGTGGAAGTATCTTTAGATGATTACTTTGAGGGAATGTTCTATTTCATCAAGTTATCAAATTTGTGGGCATAGAGTTAATAATATTTACTTACTAATGTTGCAATGTTCATGGGATCAGTAGTGATGGGCACTTTTCAACTTCTGATATTTGTAATTTGTGTCTTCTCTTGTAATTTTTTTTTTGTAACCTGACTAGAGGCTTATAAATTTTACTGTTAAAGAAAACTGAAAAAGTAGTGGTCCATAGTTTGTTTGGTGAAGTTAAAAGTGTTAGCCTGGCTAAAGCAGGAGGGAGAAAATACACCTAGTGAAGTTGCTTTGGGAGAACAAGTTTGAGACAGAAAGTTAATACTGCAAGTGATATGTTACTAATTTCATCTTATTAATGATTATAAGAAGTTGAATTCAAAAAGGAGTCTAACTGTTGGCAATCAGGGACTCACTGAAAGAAATAAAACAGATATTCTAGAACAATCAGCATGGAAATTTGGGACTGATTTTTTATGAAATCATAACAGATTAGTTTGAAAAGGGCAATGAATAACATTTTGCTACTTACAGTGCTGTCTTGGGCAAAGAGAACATAAAAGGAAGCAAGTTTATAAAATTCATTTCTTATATGCATGCATTAAATTAGTTCTTAGGAAATATTTTCATATGGACATCCCATTTCATATTTGTATAAGCCGGTCAAAATAACAGAACCTAAAAAAATTGAACCAATTGTCTGAGCTACAACCATCCAGCCAACTTCAAATAACATGAGTTAAAAATAAAAAATGTGATTTTTGTAATTCATAGAGAAGTTGGTTGATTTCTGCAGAAATCAACAAAAAAGAAGTTTTGTAGTACAAGATGAGGGACAAAGAACCATTAAAACTATTTGTCTACAGAAATTCTAACCTTCCAAAAATTTATTTATACTGTGCATTTTTGTTTATTAAAAAATGCTATCACACTGGGCACATCTGATTTTCATAATGTTGTGAGTTAGACCAAATCAAATTTCTAGACTCAAAATTTTAGAGTCTAGAAAACTTATAAAGGTAATTTTCTAGCTCCTAGGAGAGTTGAAAACAGACCTGGGTCTTTTGATAATACAGCTAGTATTTTTAATTACACTAACTTTTTTTGAAATGTGTTATGCATTAACTATGTAATTTTACCTGGTTTATACTTATTCACTTAAATAGCAATACAAGAAATGAAAACGTTCTTCAAAGAAATACTGTTATTAACTTCTTCATTGGTTTGGGAAGACCATAAATCATTCAGAAACCAGACTATGGACATGAAAAGCACATAGATCACCCTGATTTTTAGAAAATATCACTGCATCTGGCTTCCTGATCTGTGTCATAAGTGACATTTAAGATACAAAGGAAAAACTAGTTCCCTTCTGCTCTGCACTACACATTCTGACACTTGATTTTATTTTCAGCTCCAAGATTTACATATCCTCTGATGTCCTTATATAGATTAATATCTTTAGAGGACAAAAACTTTTTTTTCCTTTAACACATTCACCATGACTGTAAGAACAAATAGTAGATGTGTAAATTTTTTTTAATTCATTAAGTGACTAAATAAATGTAACTTTCACTTTTCTTACCAAAATGTGTGTTTAATTTTGGTAAAATGGTACTAGTATATGCAGAACCTAAACTTAAGTTGTATTTATTTCTATGCATGAGAATTTTGCCTCTGATTAAGGAGTAGAAAATGAATAGCCCTTCTTGGGTTCTATATTGACTTTTTGGAGATTACTTATTGCTATAATATGTATGTATCCATCAGACAAAAATAAAAACACAGTTCTGACCTGAGAGTTCTTACATTATAGAATGATTTTAGTAAAAAAGGGATGCGTGAATAGTTGGTATTATTAATAAAAACTTTTAAAGGAAATTGATAAAATTCATTCATTCTCCAGAAAAGAAATACTTTCACTCTGCTTTATCATCATGAAATTTAATTTCCTGGTTATCCAAAGAGTTCAAACCTGTCAGTGAAAAAATGTCTTCAGCCTAATGAATGTCAAATTTTGGAAATGTACAGTCTATGCTTTGAATACCAACATTTCTGATTAAGAATGAAACTCGACCATTCTCTTACACCATACACAAAGATAAACTCAAAATGGATAAACATCTCACATGAGGCAGGAATCCATCAGAATCCTAGAGAACATAGTTTTCGACATCGGCCACAGCAACTTCTTTCAAGATATGTCTCCAAAGGCAAAGGAAAAAAAGTGAAAATGAACTTTTGGAACTTCATCGAGATCAAAAGCTTCTGCACAGCAAAGGAAACAGTCAGCAAAACAAAGAGGCAACCCACGGAATGGGAGAAGATATTCTTCCATTGACACGTACTGTCTCCCAAATGACATTACAGACAAAAGGCTGATATTCAGGATCTATAAAGAACTCCTCAAACTCAACACACACAAAACAGATAATAATGTCAAAAAAATGGGCAGAAGATATGATCAGACACTTCTCCAATGAAGACATACAAATGGCTAACAGGCACATGAAAAAATGTTCATCATCACTAACAATCAGGGTGACTCAAATCAAAACCATACTGAGATACCACCTTACACCAGTTAGAATGGCCAAAATTAACAAAACAGGAAACAACGTGTGTTGGAGATGATGTGGAGAAAGGGGAACCCTCTTACACTGTTGGTGGGAATGCAAGTTGGTGAAGGCATTTTGGAGAACAGTGTGGAGATTCCTTAAGAAACTAAAAATAGAGTTTCCCTATGACCCTGCAATTGCACTACTGGGTATTTACCCCAAAGATACAGATGTATTGAAAAGAAGGGCCATCTGTGCCACAATGTTCATAGCAGCAATGGCCACCGTTGCCAAACTGTGGAAAGAACCAAGATGCCCTTCAATGGAAGAATGGATGAGAAAGATGTGGTTCACTTGCACTACAGAGTATTATGCCTCCATCAGAAAGGTTGAATACCCAACTTTTGTATCATCATGGACGGGACTGGAAGAGATTATGCTGAGCGAAATAAGTCGAGCAGAGAAAGTAAATTATCATATGGTTTCACTTATTTGTGGAGCATAAGAAATAACACAGAGGACATGGGGAGATAGAGAGAAGGGAGTTGGGGGAAATTGGAGGGGGAGATGAACCATGAGAGACTCTGAGGGTTTTGGAGGGGTATGGGGTGGGAGGTTTGGTGAGCCTGGTGGTGGGTATTATAGAGGGCACATAGTGCATGAAATACTGGGTGTGATACATAAACAATGAATACTGGAACACTGAAAAGAAATTTAAAAAATAAATAAAAATATAAAATAAATAAAAATAAAAATATTTTACATATATTAAAAAAAGAATAACACAAGGAAGACTTGGTAGAATATAAGAGGCAATGTACTTGGAGCTTTTAGTTTAAAAAAATATGGATCCATTCTTGAAACTTTTATGTAAGTCTTCAGTGCTATGCCATTGCTACTTAAATCCATTTACAAGTTACTATACCATTGCTCCCTTCTAAGAGGAGGGAATTTGCCCCTATTCCCTATAATCCAAAATGTAATAATTCACCTGGCGATTGTTGAGTAACCCCTGAGGATTTGCTCCAAGCAATCTCAAAATGATCATGCTTTCAACAGGAGATGGACACATCTATATAGATACTCAAGTCAAATTTTTTTCCAAATTTTTCTTCAGAATGCATAATGGATTTATGTGTATATAAATAGTTGTCCTGTGAAATGTTAACCTTATGTTTTTTGTTGTTGTTGTTGTTTGTTTTTTAAAGATTTTATTTATTTGACAGACAGAAATCACAAGTAGACGGAGAGGCAGGCAGAGAGAGAGAGGGAAGCAGGCTCCCTGCTGAGCAGAGAGCCCGATGCTGGCCTCGATCCCAGGACCCTGAGATCATGACCCCAGCCGAAGGCAGCGAGCGGCCCAACCCACTGAGCCACCCAGGCGCCCCTTATGTTTTAACTACTAAAATATTCCATTGTGCTGAACAAAATGTTTTTATTTTGTTTTGGGTTTTTTGTTTTTTTTTTTGTAATTGGCTATTAAAATGTTTTTCAGAGTTTTTGTTTGTTTGTTTCATTTTGTTTTTAACACTATCATGTCCAAATCCTCCTTGTGTATTGGCTTTTCCAGTTGGTCCATGTTTTTACCTTTGATCTACAAGTCTTGTTCTGCTGTCTCCAGGATTTTGGGATGTCTGCTTTATCCTTAAAATCCAAATTAAATCAAAGCTCCTATATTGAGTTAGGAACTGTGTTCAGCTCTGAGGCCAAGTAAGATAACAGTCCCCTATGAGTTTCCCTTGGAAATGGACAAAAGAATATGAAAGGAGGCATGGAAACAAATAATTATTATAAGTTAGAGATGTAACAGTTAGGAAAATATTTACTTTATGTGACTAAAGGATGACAGTGTTACTACTCTACATAAGAAAGGTTTCAGGTTTATGTGCTACCAATAACCATCTGATTGTCTTATATAAAGCCATAATCTATAAGTCTATGTAATACCCCCAAACTTAATTTCATTAGGAGTTAAATTGTTTCCTTATTTTCTCCAACTATTATACTTGAAATATATTATTTAATTTCTTAGCTGATTCCTAAGAGTACAACATACTTTAATGAATGGCTCAAAAACTACTTTTATGGTCCTCTTTGAAGCCAAGACTGTGAAATCACCTCTCTTCAGTGACTCTGAAAGTTCTGAGGAAGCAGTACAGATGAATTAGAAACCCTACATATGTACCATAGTTTCCTGATAGTAGAGAGATCACACTGAAAATGGAGATCAGTTGATACTTTTAATTTTGGAATTTTAATATATATTATATAGGGGCGCCTGGGTGGCTCAGTGGGTTGGAGCCTCTGCCTTCGGCTCGGGTCATGATCCCAGCATCCTGGGATCGAGCCCCACATCGGGTTCTCTGCTCAACAGGGAGCCTGCTTCCTCCTCTCTCTCTGCCTGCCTCTCTGCTTACTTGTGGTCTCTGTCTGTCAAATAAATAAATAAAATCTTTAAAATATATATATATATATTATATATTAAAACATATTGATGTGTGTGTGTGTGTGTGTGTGTATTTATCTATATATATGGAAAACATGAGAATGAGAGTCTTAGATGATTATTCCTTATGTGGTTTATTGTGGTGGTGGTTGTTTGATCTTCATAATATCTTCTTTTCAAAATACCTTTCTGGTTCTTATTTTCTTAGGTATTAAAATATTATTTTGAGGTATATTTGACTTTAAGACTATTGACTTACTGAACTAGCTCTATGGTCTTGGATACACTGTTTAATTTCCCTGGTAAGTCTGAAACATGCCTTGTTTCTGATCATGGGTAATGTGGTTTATATTTCATCATTAATTACAGTATCAGTCATAGCTTTTTTTGGTTTAAATTTTGTTTTTGAGATTTAATTTATGAGATTGAGAAAATTTACCATTATTCTTAATTTACTGAGCAATTTTATCTTGAATGTATGTTGCATCTTCTCAAGTGTATTTGCCACATCTTTTGCAGTTAGCATATAATATTTCTCCTTTAATTTTAATGGAATAAATTAAATATGTAGAAGTTTTTCTTTATCATCTTGACAACTTTGACTGACTCTGGGATTATTTTGTTCAACTAGCTTCTTTAAGATTTTTTTGTTAAGTCATCTCAGTACCTAATATGGGGTTTGAATTCATATCGCGAGTCACAGGCTCCACCCACTGAGCCAGCTCGGTGTCCCTCCACTGATGTGGAAGTTTATATCCTAGTCTGGGATCCTTTTTCCTTTTTCTTTATTGCATTTAATGCTATAAATCTAAATAATGATTAGCTTATGAGACAACTTTTAATATGTTGTGTTTTCCTCAACTATTTTTGAGGTCTTTTTAAAAAATTTTCGAACCCATGATCCATTAGAAATAGACTGTATAATCTTCAAGCATGTGGAGATTTCCTAGATTTATGCCACTTAGTGACTTATAATTGGATGCTACTGTAGTATAGAACAAATTCTGTGCAAATTTTCTTCTAACAAAATGTGACCTGTTTTGTGGCTCAGCATATGGCTTTTATCACTATTTCCAGTACATTTGAGAGAAATGTGCATTTTACCAATATTCGGTGTGATGTTATAAAACACCAATTAAGTCAAAATGGTACAGCTCTTCCAATCTTCTATATATTTACTGACCTTCTTTGCCTAATTAGAGACTGGAGGAAGGATTTAACGAGGCCAACTACTAATTTATGAAGAGGTTTTTTAGTTTTGTTTTTTTGAGATTGTTGTATTTATCATATATTTATTTTTCCAGGCATTGCTATCAATTCAGAATTAGTTTTCTATATGGCATCTTTTCTCTTCAGTCTAAAGAAATTCTTTTTTTTTTTTTTTAAAGAATTTATTTATTTATTTGACAGAGAGAGATCACAAGTAGGCAGAGAGAGAGAGAGAGAGAGGAGGAAGCAGGCTCCCCGCGGAGCAGAGAGCCCGATGGGGGACTCGATCCCAGGACCCTGAGATCATGACCTGAGCTGAAGGCAGCGGCTTAACCCACTGAGTCACCCAGGCGCCCCTAAAGAAATTCTTTTAATAGGCTTTATTTAGCAGGTCTGCTGGAGATAAATTCTTCCACATTTTGTCTGCAACGTATGTATTCACTGATCTTTATCTGCTATTTACAGTTCTCTTGAAACTTGAAAGCCCCCCAAAATAAATCTTAATGCCCAATGTGATTTTTTTTATTGTAGCATTTCCATTCAGTGCTTTTGAAAATTTCCGTCTCTTTATTGAAAAGCATTATTTATTCCCTCATGATGCTTACTTCTCTAAATTATTTAACACGTTAATCATGATTCCCTTAATCCATATCTGATAATTCCAACATCTGGCTATTTCTGGGTCTGATAGCATTATTATGATAGTAATATGTTTTGTCTATTTCCAGAATTTCTACTTCACCTTTATGCTGTCCTTATTGACTGAAGTAATGTGAGCTTTCTTTAGCATGGACTGTCTATTCTATACATACTTTTTGGTATCTAATTGGTTCCTTTTCTTCAAGACTATTTTTCCTTTAGATGTCACTCGACTTGTGTTCTTATTTTTTGTATTTCAAGGTCTCCTTAGTGCACATACCAAGTTACAATTTCCATTTTGCTGGAACTCTAGGTGAACTTCACTATTGTGGGTACAGTCTTCCTTTATTTTGCTTTTCACTTATATTTCTCTAATTAATATGTTCAAACAACATCCTTAAAAAGAAACAAAGATAGGGAAAGAAGCAGGCAGGCAGGAAGATACACAGAGCATGGAAGACACAGGAGGAGAGAAAACATAGGAGGTAAAATTTCTGTCTGGTGGTCTTAGTAGACAGAGAATTTTAGGTTCAAATTGCATTCTACATCAAAATATTGAAGACACACCAAAATTTTATTTGTAGATTCCACTCTGATGAAAATCTGATGCAGTTCTCTTGTACTTTCTCTCTAGAAAATGCTCTGCCTTTCAAAGTTATGTACCGTGGGGAAGATTTATTTAGTTATATTTTTCACCTATTCTCAAGGGCACTGAGCAGTCTCTTTTGTTGTGAAATATGTGGGGTGTTTTTTCCCCTCAGCTTCTATCAATGGCTTCTCTTCCTACTGTAGGTATTTCTCCTTCTCCATTTCCCCCCCTCTTCTCCACAGCTCAGATTCATGCCATTCATATAGGGACACTATTGGAATGCTGCATTAGGCTACTTTTCTTGCAAAATCAATCTCTCTTAGTCTTTTTTTTAAAACTCTGAATAAAATGTCCTTTTTTGTATTTTTTAATGTTTTAAAATTTTTAATTTATTTTTTTATTTTCAGCATAACAGTATTCATTATTTTTGCACCACACCCAGTGCTCCATGCAATCCGTGCCCTCTATAATACCCACCACCTGGTACCCTGACCTCCCACCCCCCCGCCCCTTCAAAACCCTCAGATTGTTTTTCAGAGTCCATAGTCTCTCATGGTTCACCTCCCCTTCCAATTTCCCCCAACTCCCTTCTCCAATCTATCTCCCCATGTCCTCCATGCTATTTGTTATGCTCCACAAATAAGTGAAACCATATGATAATCGACTCTCTCTGCTTGACTTATTTCACTCAGCATAATCTCTTCCAGTCCCATCCATGCTGCTACAAAGGTTGGGTATTCGTCCTTTCTGATGGAAGCATAATACTCCATAGTGTATATGGACCACATCTTCCTTATCCATTCGTCTGTTGAAGGGCACTTGGTAATTTATATACTGAATATACAATTTTAAAACTCTCTTCCCCACCCCATCCTACTTCTTTTGTAGTTCATTTTGTATGCTATTCTGGTGTTATGTAACCAATGCATTCTTGAGTCATTCTGAAAATATGGATTTGAAATGTTTAAGTTTTCTCTTGAAGCCTGCAATTCTAATTGTTTTCATTGCTTTCATGCTATTAGTTCTTCTTGGTTGTTCCTTACTCAGCTGCTGATTTGCATCATGTGTGTAGCAATAGGAAGATAATTTGGATTCTGGAAGCAGCATCTACCATAGGATCTCTCATTCTTTCAGGAATTGTGATAAATTTCTGCTAAAGTGTGTAGTTCTCCACTGACCTGGATAAAGTCTGTCCTCTGGGTAATCTAAAATGGCCTGATACAAGATATTGGACCAAGAGTGTGCGTGGAGGGGTGGCATGTATTCCTCTTGTTCCATATATGGACTTCCTAGAAACCACTCTCAATCCCTGCCCCCACTCCCACCACCATACTTTCTGCCTGTCTTGCTTTTTTCCAGAGCTGGATCAGGAAGCCTTTCCAGATGACCTACCTGGCCATTTCCTCCTCTGCTTCATCAGTAAAGAAGTGTCCACCCTCTCTTATTCACCCATAAATAGATTTAATGTTACCCGCTGTGCTCCCCATCCCCAGCTCACTCATACATCCCCAGATTTCTTGGCTGTGACCCATTTTAAATGGGTCTAAAGATGGATACAGGTCAATATATGTGCTCAGACCCCTCTTCAACAATTATCTTTGTTCCTATTTTATCCATTCCTCTTTGGAATTCTCATTTTCTATTTTTTGATGAACTTTATTTTTAAGATACTGCCTATTTAGAAATAGCACAGTAATTTTCAATTAAATATTTTTTTAAATGTATTTCTTCTGTCACCATTTCTTCTTAAATCTCTTGTTTTCATTCTAGGCTTAGTTTTGCCTTGACATAAACCATGTGTAATATTTTCTACCGTATTCTCCAGCAGTAAACTTCTTGTGCGTTCTTCTGTCTAGAAATGCATTTTCTTTCCTTAGTCTTGAATGATACCTTAGTGGCATATGAACACCTAAACTGTTATCATTGAGCACAAGGGAAATGTTCTCTAGGGTCTGGTCTGTATTGTAAACATGAATCCTGATATTGATCTAATTTTTATCATGTCATGTTTAGAATTACTGCCCTTTCTGTCTGCTTTAACATTCTTTGCTTGAACTTTCTCCTTTTTTTACTACAATGTATACACAAGGAGTTCACCTGTGGGTGTGCACATGCGTGTGTATGGACAGCGTGAGATAGAGATACATGTATCTCCTATTCTATATATTTATGGAGAGAATAACTTAAGCTTCCTTAGTGTAAAGATTAATATTTTTCAAAAAGTTCTAGAAAATTATTCTTTTAATACTACCTCTCTGGTGTCTTCTGCCCCCGTAGAGATCCAGAAGTGTATAATTCTAATCTTAGGCTGATTCCATGGGTGATCAGAGTTCTTTGGTAGGTAATCAGCTCACTTTACAGGGCAGGTTGAAACAGCACCTCCTACTTCTCCGCCATCTTGTCTCCCTCCTACTTCTCTGCCATCCTGAATCCCTCCCCCTTTGTTATTATTATAGACCTTCACAAATCTGGTGGATTTGTGGTTAGTACATCATAGTGGTTTTAACTGACATTTACCAAATGATCCAAAACATCAGTTTTTGTTGTGTGTGTTTATACATAGTCTCTTGTACATTCTCTTTATATGAGTTTCCTCAGAAATACTGGGAATATACTTCTCCAATTTATCCATTGACTTTTTACTCTCTTAATAGTTGATAGACAGAAGTTCTTACTTCTACTATAATCCCTTAATGATTAACACATTTTGATTCCAGTACAGAAATGTTGATCTTCTCTAGTGTCATCAAAGTGCAAATTTTATCTCCAAAAGTTGCATTTCATGCATGCATGACATATATTTAAAATACATGGTGTTAAACCTCGGAGTTCACTATATTGTCTTAACATTCCTTGGTGCACAGTTTAGGAAATACAGAGTGAGTGTGAATTCATGTTTCTTCTGTCTGCTTTAACCAGAGCTATTTTGAAGGAGTTTGCCAATAAATCAATTAGCAAATAAAGATATTAATAATTACTTCATATGATCTCCCCTTCATACCTATCATCATATTCCCTATTTAATCTTGATATAGTTTGTTATTTTTCCTTTGCATCTTTCATTTTTCTTGAAAAAGTGATTGTTTATTTAATTAATTATTTAATTAGTACATTGTACTATATAAAAAGTGAGGTTTGTGGGGAGGAATCAAGATGGCGGAGAAGTAGCAGGTGAGGCAACGTCAGGTAGCAGATCAGCTAGATAGATTACCTAAACATTGCAAACACCTACAAATCCAACAGGAGATCGAAGAGAAGAAAAACAGCAATTCTAGAAACAGAAAATCAACCACTTTCTGAAAGGTAGGACTGGTGGAGAAGTGAATCCAAAGCAACAGGAAGATAGACCCCGGAATGAGGGGCCGACTCCCAACAAATAGCGGAGCAACAGAGCACAAAATCCGGACTTTTAAAAGTCTCTTCTGCTGAGGGACATCACTCAGAGGCTAAACCGGGGTGAAGCCCATGCGGGGTCAGCATGGCCCCAGGTCCTAGGGTCACAGAAGGATCGGGGGTGTCTGAGTATCGCAGAGCTTGCAGGTATTAGAACGGGGAAGCTGGCTACAGAGACAGAGTGAGCTCTGTCTCACTCTGAGGAGTGAGCTCTCAGCTCGGGGTTACCTTGAACCGGTTGCAGCCTGGGTGAGCTCAAGCATGGCCAGAGGCCAGGGAGACAGGAGTAATTGGGTGCTATTCTCTGAGGGCACACTGAGGACTGGGGCCCCACGCTCTCGGCTCCTCTGGGCCAGAGACTGGGTGGCCGCCATTTTCATTCCCATCCTCCGGAACTCTATGGAAAGCATTCAGGGAACAAAAGCTCCCAAAAGCGAACCGAGCGGATTACTCATCCCAGTTCCTGGTAAGGGTGGTGCAATTCCGCCTGGGGCAAAGACACTTGAGAATCACTATACCAGGCCCCTCCCCCAGAATATCAACAAGAAATCCATCCAGGGGACGCCTGGGTGGCTCAGTTGGTTGGACGACTGCCTTCGGCTCAGGTCATGATCCTGGAGTCCCGGGATCGAGTCCCGCATCGGGCTCCCAGCTCCATGGGGAGTCTGCTTCTCTCTCTGACCTTCTCCTCATTCATGCTCTCTCTCACTGTCTCTCTCTCAAGTAAATAAATAAAATCTTTAAAAAAAAAAAAAAGAAATCCATCCAGGACCAAGTTCACCTAACAAGAAGTGCAAGTTCAATACCAAGGAGAGCAGATGAATTCCAGAGGAGGAGAAAGCAAAGCACTGAACTCATGTCTTTCTCCCCATGATTCATTAGTCTTGCAGTTAATTTAATTTGTATTTTTTTTTGTTTTTTTCTTTTTAAATTTCTTTTCTTCTTCTGATAATTTTTATAACTTTAACCCTTTTCTTTTTTAACGTTCTTAAACTAGTTTATCTAATATATATATATTTAATTTCTTTCTAATATTTTTTCTTTATTCATTTTCCTTTTTTAATTGTTTCGGTTTTTTTCTGAACTTCTTTTTATACCCTTTATCCCCCCCCCCACGATTTGGGGTCTCTTCTAATTTGGTTAAAGCATATTTTCCTGGGATCTTTGCTACCCTTTTAGTATTTTACTTGCTCCTTCATATACTCTTATCTAGACAAAATGACAAGGCGGAAAGATTAACCACCACCACCACTAACAACAACAACAACAACAAAAAACAATAAAAGGCAGTATCGAAGGCTAGGGACCTAATAAATACAGACATTGGTAATATGTCAGATCTGGAGTTCAGAATGACAATTCTCAAGGTTCTAGCCGGGCTTGAGAAAGGCATGGGAGATATTAGAGAAACCCTCTCAGGAGATATAAAAGCCCTTTCTGGAGAAATAAAAGAACTAAAATCTAACCAAGTTGAAATCCAAAGAGCTATAAATGAAGTGCAATAAAAAATGGAGGCTCTCACTGCTAGGGTAAATGAGGCAGAAGAAAGAATTAGTGATATAGAAGACCAAATGACAGAGAATAAAGAACCTGAGCAAAAGAGGGATAAACAGCTACTGGACCATGGGGAGAATTTGAGAGATAAGTGACACCATAAGACGAAACAACATTAGTATAATTGGGATTCCAGAAGAAGAAGAAAGAGAGAGGGGAGCAGAAGGTATATTGGAGAGAATTTCCCTAATATGGCAAAGGGAACAAGCATCAAAATCCAGAAGGTGCAGAGAACCCCCCTCAAAATCAACATGAATAGGTCCACACCCCATCACCTAATAGAAAAATTTACAAGTCTTAGTGACAAAGAGAAAATCCTAAAAGCAGCCTGGGAAAAGAAGTCTGTAACACACAATGGTAAAAATATTAGATTGGCAGCAGACTTATCCACAGAGACCTGGCAGCCCAGAAATAACTGGCACGATATACTCAGATCACTAAATGAGAAAAACATGCAGCCAAGAGTACTATATCCAGCTAGGCTATCATGGAAAATAGAAGGAGAGATAAAAAGCTTCCAGGACAAACAAAAACTGAAACAATTTGCAAACACCAAACTAGCCCTACAGGAAATATTGAAAGCGGTCCTCTAAGCAAAGAGCGACCCTAAAAGTAGTAGACCAGAAAGGAACAGAGACGATATACAGTAACAGTCACCTTACAGGCAATACAATGGCACTACATTCATATCTCTCAATAGTTACCCTGAATGTTAATGGGCTAAATGCCCCAATCAAAAGACACAGGGTATCAGAATGGATAAAAAAACAAACAAAACCCATCTATATGTTGCCAACAAGAAACTCATTTCAGACCTGAAGACACCTCTAGATTTAAAGTGAGGGGTGGAAAAGAACTTACCATGCTAATGGACATCAGAAGAAAGCAGGGGTGGCAATCCTTACATAAGATCAATTAGATTTTAAGACAAAGACTATAATAAGAGATGAGGAAGGACACTATATCATACTCAAAGGATCTGTCCAACAAGAAGATCTAACAATTTTAAATATCTATGCCCCTAATGTGGGAGCAGCCAACTATATAAACCAATTAATAACAAAATCAAAGAAACACATCAACAATAATACAATAATAGTAGGGGACTTTAACACTCCCCTCACTGAAATGGACAGATCATCCAAGCAAAAGATCAACAAGGAAATAAAGGCCTTAAATAACACACTGTACCCAATGGACACGCAGATATATTCAGAGCATTTCATCTCAAAGCAACAGAATACACATTCTTCTATGGTGCACATGGAACATTCTCCAGAATAGACCACATCCTGGGTCCTAAATCAGGTCTCAACTGGTATCAAAAGATTGGGATTATTCCCTGCATATTTTCAGATCACAATGCTCTGAAGCTAGAACTCAATCACAAGAGGAAATTTAGAAAGATCCCAAATACATGGAGACTAAACAGCATCCTTCTAAAGAATGAATGGGTCAACCAGGAAATTAAAGAAGAATTGAAAAAATTCATGGAAACAAATGATAATGAAAACACAAGGGTTCAAAATCTGTGGGACACAGCAAAGTCAATCCTGAGAGGAAAATATATAGCGGTACAAGCCTTTCTCAAGAAACAAGAAAGGGGGTGCTTGGGTGGCTCAGTGGGTTAAGCCACTGCCTTTGGCTCAAGTCATAATCTCAGGGTCCTGGGATTGAGTCCCACATCGGGCTCTCTGCTTAGCAGGGAGCCTGCTTCTCTCTCTCTCTCTCTCTCTCTGCCTGCCTCTCCATCTACTTGTGATCTCTCTCTGTCAAAATAAATAAATAAAATATTTTTAAAAAAAAGAAAGAAAGAAATGAGAAAGGTCTCAAGTACACAACCTAACCTTACACCTAAAGGAGCTGGAGAAAGAACAAAAAAGCAACCCTAAACCCAGCAGGAGAAGAGAATTCATAAAGATCAGAGCAGAAATCAACGAAATAGAAACCAAAAAACCAATAGAACAAATCAACAAAACTTTCTTTGAAAGAATTAATAAGATTGATAAACCCCTGGCCAGACTTATCAAAAAGAAAAGAGAAAGGACCCAAATAAATACAATCATGAATGAAAGAGGAGAGATCACAACTAACACCAAAGAAATACAAACAATTATAAGAACATACTATGAGCAACTCTACGCCAACAAATTTGACAATCTGGAAGAAATGGATGCATTCCTAGAGACATATAAACGACCACAACTGAACCAGGAAGAAATAGAAAACCTGAACAGACACATAACCAGTAAGGAGATTGAAACAGTCATCAAAACTCTCCAAACAAACAAAAGCCCAGGGCCAGACGGCTTCCCGGGAGAATTCTACCAAACGTTTAAGGAAGAACTAATTCTTATTCTCCTGAAACTGTTCCAAAAAATAGAAATGGAAGGGAAACTTCTAAACTCATTTTATGAGGCCAGCATCACCTTGATCCCAAAACCAGACAAGGATCCCATCAAAAAAAGAACTACAGACCAATATCCTTGATGAACACAGATGTGAAAATTCTCACCAAAATACTAGCCAGTAGGATTCAACAGTACATCAAAAGGATTATTCACCACGACCCAAGTGGGATTTATTCCATGGGTGCAGGGTTGGTTCAACATCCGCAAATCAGTCAATGTGATACAACACATCAATAAAAGAAAGAACAAGAACCATATGATACTCTCAATAGATGCTGAAAAAGCATTTGACAAAGTACAGCATCCCTTCCTGATCAAAACTCTTCAAAGTGTAGAGATAGAGGGCACATACCTCAATATTATCAAAGCCATCTAGGAAAAACCCACCGCAAATATCATTCTCAATGGAGAAAAACTGAAAGCTTTTCTGCTAAGGTCAGGGACACGGCAGAGATGTCCATGATCACCACTGCTATTCAACATAGTACTAGAAGTCCTAGCCTCAGCAATCAGACAACAAAAGGAAATTAAAGGCATCCAAATGAGCAAAGAAGAATTCAAGCTATCACTCTTTGCAGATGATATGATACTATATGTGGAAAACCCAAAAGACTCCACTCCAAAACTGCTAGAACTTATACAGGAATTCAGTAAAGTGTCAGGATATAAAATCAATGCACAGAAATCAGTAGCATTTCTCTACACCAACAACAAGACAGAAGAAAGAGGAATTAAAGAGTCAATCCCACTTACAATTGCACCCAAAACTATATGATACCTAGGAATAAACCTAACGAAAGAGGCTAAGAATCTATACTCAGAAAACTATAAAGTACTCATGAAAGAAATTGAGGAAGACACAAAGAAATGGAAAAATATTCCATGCTCCTGGATTGGAAGAATAAATATTGTGAAAATGTCTATGCTGCCTAAAGCAATCTACACATTTAATGCAATTCCTATCAAAGTACCATCCATTTTCTTCAAAGAAATGGAACAAATAACCCTAAAATTTATATGGAACCAGAAAAGACCTTTAATAGCCAAAGGAATATTGAAAAAGAAAGCCTAAGTTGGTGGCATCACAATCCCAGACTTCAAGCTCTATTAAAAAGCTGTCATCATCAAGACAGTATGGTACTGGCACAAAAACAGACACATAGATCAGTGGAACAGAATAGAGAGCCCAGAAATAGACCCTCAACTCTATGGTCAACTAATCATCGATAAAGCAGGATAGAATGTCCAATGGAAAAAGGAAAGCCTCTTCAATAAATGGTGTAGGGAAAATTGGACAGCCACAGGCAGAAAAAATTGAACCATATCCTTACACCACACACGAAAATAGACTCAAAATGGATGAAGGACCTCAATGTGAGACAAGAATCCTTCAAAATCCTTGAGGAGAACACAGGCAGCAACCTCTTCGACCTCCACCGCAGCAACATCTTCCTAGGAACATCGCCAAAGGCAAGGGAAGCAAGGGCAAAAATGAACTATTGGGATTTTATCAAGATCAAAAGCTTTTGCACAGCAAAGCAAACAGTTAACAAAACCAAAAGACAGCTGACAGAATGGGAGAAGAGATTTGCAAATGACATATCAGATAAAGGGCTAGTATCCAAAATCTATAAAGAACTTAGCAAACTCAACACCCAAAGAACTAATAATCCAATCAAGAAATGGGCAGAAGACGTGAACAGACATTTCTGCAAAGAAGACATCCAGATGGCCAACAGACACATGAAAAAGTGCTCCATATCACTCAGCATCAGGGAAATACAAATCAAAACCACAATGAGATATCACCTCACACCAGTCAGAATGGCTAAAATTAACAAGTCAGGAAATGACAGATGCTGGCGAGGATGCGGAGAAAGGGGAACCCTCCTACACTGTTGGTGGGAATGCAAGCTGGTGCAACCACTCTGGAAAACAGCATGGGGGTTCCTCAAAATGTTGAAAATAGAACTACCCTATGACCCAGCAATTGCACTACTGGGTATTTACCCTAATGATATAAATGTAGTGATCTGAAGGGGCATGTGCACCCGAATGTTTATAGCAGCAATGTCTACAATAGCCAAACTATGGAAAGAACCTAGATGTCCATCAATAGATGAATGGATAATGAAGATGTGGTGTATATACACAATGGAATACTATGCAGCCATCAAAAGAAATGAAATCTTGCCATTTGCGACGACGTGGATGGAACTAGAGGGTATCATGCTTAGCGAAATAAGTCAAGCGGAGAAAGACAACTATCATATGATCTCCCTGATATGAGGAAGTGGAGATGCAACATGGGGGAGTTAAGGGGTTAGGAGAAGAATGAAGGAAACAAGATGGGATTGGGAGTGAGACAAACCATAAGTGACTCAATCTCACAAAACAAACTGAGGGTTGCTGGGGGGAGGGGATTTGGGAGAGGGGGGTTGGGTTATGGACATTGGGGAGGGAATGTGCTATGGTGAGTGCTGTGAAGTGTGTAAACCTGGCGATTCACAGACCTGTACCCCTTGGGATAAAAATACATTATAGGTTTATAAAAAAGTTTTAAAAAAGTAAGGTTTGTTTTGTTTAAATTTCATATTATATTTTTGTTTTTTAATTATTTTTTAAAAAATACTTAGCCTATTATTTTTCTTTATTTTACTATGTTCAATTAGCCAACATATAGGACATTATTAGTTTTTGATACAGTGTTCAATGATTCATTCGTTACCTATAACACCTGGTCCTCAATGCCACATGTGACTTTTGAAATCAGGACAAAAAATTTTAAACATTTTACTTTCAGGAATCATAAGTGGATTTAGTCATCTTAGGATTTCTTACCACTTATTGTTCATTTCTGAAGTGTGTTTTTCATTTATTCACTCTTTCCTACTTATTCTTACATAATTTCTGAGATTTTCATTTCAAAATAGTAAAGAATTACTTTCATCTGCTTTATCAGTGTGAACCTAAGTCAGATTTTAATGGTAGGTAAGGTATTATTTTGCACTTTCCTCTGTGATAACTTCACATGGTGTTTGATCTCTATGTTAAGCAGTTCATTTGGTATGAGATTAGGTGTCTGAAAACTTTAAGAATGAGAGAATTGGGATAATTTTTGTACCTCAACAAAGTAATGGAATAAAGATGTTCATAATAGTTACTTACTTTTCATATTCTTGGAATTTTAGTGGTAAGACCTTTTTATATTATCACTGTAGCCGTGTGTCTTCTCTTTTCTTTGTATCCGTGTTCCTCTCTATCTTCGGGTGTCACTGTTGTTACAGGTTGTTACAATATTCTTGATTGTTTCAAAGGACAAACTTCTGAATTTTTGGCTTTGTGAATTTACTGGTTATTTGCTATATCATTGATTCCTTACTGAATTATTTCTCTGCCATTTAATTTGTTCTTCTCTAGTGTTATAAGATGAACATAGATCATTAATCTTGGGCCTTTCCTATTTTCTATCGTAAGAATGTAAAGTTATGTTTTTCTCTCTAAGCATAATATATGCCTTCGGCAAATATTGGTATGTAATATATTCATCCTAATTTATTTAAAGTCACTTGTAATTTCCTAAGTTGATCTGTGAATTATTCTTTTTTGACATATGTGTTAATAAAAAGCAACTTGTTATTTTTAAATACTTATGACTTTCTCAGGTATCTAATTTCACTGATTCTAATTTGCTTCTGTTTGTGTCAGAGGACATAGTCTGAAAGAGAGCTCTCCTTTGAAATTGAAGGACATTTGTTTTCTGGCTCAGCTCAGTGTCTACATTAGTAAATGTTTCATGTGTGCCAGAGAAGAATTTGAATTGTCTGGTATTAGATATAGTTTTCTAGGAATACCATTTGGAATATAGTAATCAATAGCGATATTCAGGTCTTCCTTATCTCTATTGCTATTTCGCCCAGTTGGTCTGTCAATTACTGACTGGCATTAAAGATCATAATTATGATCATGGATTTGTCTGGTAGTTTTGCCAAATCATACTTCAGCTATTTTGCAGTTCCATTATTTCCATTATTTGGGGAATATAATATCAATGTTAAGTTTTCTGATATATTGAGCCTGTTATCATTATGAATTGTCACTTCTGCCCTTTGGTAATATTCCTTGTCTCTATTTGTTCTTGTATTTAGACAATTATTCTAGTCACTCTAGCTTAATTATGATTCAAGATGCATAGTACAGAATTTTGCTTCCTTTTAGTTTCAATGTCTTGGTGCTTTCGATTTAACATGTATCTTTAGTAAAAGCATATACCTGAGTTCATATTTTTCACCTAGCCTAAAAATCTGTGTTCTGAGATTTTAGTCTACTTACTTGTACTGCAGTAATTTACATGTTTGAATTGTTTTTATTTTACGATTTTTATTTATAGATCATATTTTTAGAGCAGGGTAGGGTTTTTTTAACATTTTGTTTATTTATTTATTTATTTATTTATTTATTTGAAAGAGAGCTGGGGAGGGGCAAAGGCAGAGGAGAAGGGAGAGAGAGAATCACAGGCAGGTTCCATGCCCCATGCACAGCCCAATGTGGGGTTCAGTCTCACAACTCCAAGACCATGACCTGAGTTGATATCAAGAATTGGAAACTTAACAGAGTGAGATACCCAGGCACCCTTAGAGCAGTTTTAATTTCACTGAAAAAGGAGCTGGAAGTACAGAGAGTTCCTAAATACCTTTCACCCCTCCATATATGTAGTTTCTCACTATTAATATCTTGCATTAGTGAGATAGAGCTATTAGAAGGATGGATCAATACTGTTACATTATTATCAAAATTCTTAATTTACTTTGTTCCTGTTGGCAATTCTATTGCTTTTGACAAATGCATTACTACATTATCCACTGTTACAGTAACATATATGATGTTTGGCCCTAAAAATGCCATTTTCTGCCTATTTTTTCCCTCTGCCCTTCCCCTCAACCCCCTAGCAACTGTTGGGCTTTTTTACTACCTCTATTGATTTATCTCTTCCAAAATGTCTGTCATCCATGGAGAGGAAGTGTCAGGTAACTGATGACCTAGGAAGTCAACTCACATTTGATTATGTAACTTCTGCTGTGTCTCAGAAAGTGTTCATTTTATACTCTTATTTTCCTGATGACACATTACAGAGATCTATATTGAAGAGAAAATAGAAAGTAATTTCAGGTTTAAAAATTTACTTATAGGGACGCCTGGGTGACTCAGTGTGTTAAAGCATCTGCCTCGGGCTTGGGTTGTGATCCCAGAGTCCTGGGATCAAGCCCGGCACTGGGCTCTCTGCTCGGTGGGGGGGCTGCTTCCCTTCCTCTCTCTCTGCCTGGCTCGCTACCTGCTTGTAATCTCTGTCAAATAAATAAATAAAATCTTTTCTTTTTAAAATTTACTCATAATACTCCCTAAACATGTAAAGGAAAGCTAGCATTTTTGTTTTCTATAAAAGATCTAAATTTGTTAGCAGTTTTCCATTTTGCTGTGTTTCATTATTTTTTTTAAATATTCCATTCACTTATTTAACAGACAGAGATCACAAGTAGGCAGAGAAGCAGGCAGAGAGAGAGAAGGAAACAGGCTCCCCGCTGAGCAGAGAGCCCAATGCGGGGCTCGATCCCAGAACCCTGAGATCATGACCCGAGCCAAAGGCAGAGGCCCTAACCCACTGAGCCACCCAGGCGCCCCAAGAAAAGTTATTTTAATAGCATACTGTTATTAGGCTCATTGGAAAAGTCCAGGGATAACTAAGAAGATGGGCATACTGAGGTGGGCAGTTTGATGAAATAATGGTACAAAACCTAATGTGGTATCAGGGAGGTGGAATTTTCCTACAGCAAATGAGACGAAGAAAGCAGAACTACAGGAACAAATTCACAGTGGCATGGAATTACTAATGGCATGGAAAGGAAAGTGAACAATAAACAGGAACTGTGTTAATGAGAGTCCTGGAGGGGAGATCAAACTCAGACTGTAAAGGTTTCCGTTTCTCTGTGGCCAGATTGCTAAGAACTTGCAATAAGGTATCTCAAATTTTAATTCATAAAAACTGTCATTTATGTAGCCTTGTATGAGGAATAATCAGAAGCATCTGTGTTGTGATTAGTACTGCCCCATTAATTAATTTGCTTTTGTAAATGAATGGTTAATGAATTAAATGGAGGCAGCTATCAATTTTTCTTAAACAATGCTTTTTATTCTTTCAGACACAGAATTTATGCCAAGACTCAATAAATACTTTAATTACTGTCCACTAAATAAACCATGAAAATCTTTATTCAACAAGTAAAAGTAAATTTGGATTACTATATATAAATGGAACAACAGGTTGACCCCTAAAACCTGCAAAAACTGAAAAATTGGTAAAATGGAAACACACAATACTACTGAAGTATGCAAAATACAAAGTATACAAGATACACAAAAGAAAATCTGGCAAAATCCATTATTTAAATTATTTTCTAGACTCTGAGGCACCAAGGTCAAATGCTGGTTTCTGAAAGTTCTAAGTGGAAACCCCAGTAACCTAGAAGGTAGTTTCTAAGAGTTACAGGCAACTCTTATTTTCCATTTCATTCATTTTAATCCAGATGCGGAATTCTCTTCTGCCCTGTTTTTCATTCAAGTTGTTCTTATCCCTTTCAAATTTATCACTTGTATAATATTTCCTGTTTAGAAATGGTCTAAAGGGGTGCCTGGGTGGCTCAGTGGGTTGAGCCTCTGCCTTCAGCTCAGGTCATGATCTCAGGGTCCTGGGATCGAGCCCCATGTCGGGCCCTCTGCTCAGCAGGGAGTCTGCTTCCCCCCTCTCTCTGCCTGCCTCTCTATGTACTTGTGATCTCCCTCTCTGTCAAAAAGAATAAATAAAATCTTAAAAAAAAAAAAAAAAGAAATGGTCTAAAAGATCTGTTCTTGAGTTCCACAATTTCACTAGAAGTAAGAATGTCATTTTCCTCCCATTGTACAAATGAGAACAAAGTATTGCATGATGAGTTTACATTGTTGGTTCATATAAATTAATGGAGCCAAACTAAGAAAATAAGCTTTCTGTTTTAAGTTATGATATTACATATAAACTTTTTACTTCTCTCTTTGATCTCTTCCACATACAAAATCTAGCATCATCTTCAAACTGAAATCACTCTACCTCAGATGTAAAGTACATCCAGGCCAACTTTTCTTTTTCTTTTTTTTTTTTTTTTTTTTTGGCCAACTTTCACAGACTTTCTCAGTGTGGCTTTCATGGACATCTTTTCCTATGTGAACATCGTTAGCACATGAAATAAAATTATTCCTCAGTCTTAATTTTATACAACATGCTATTATTAATTCATCCTAGAATTATAAGATCAAATGCAAATTACAGGTTCTGCTCAGAAACTGATGATTTTTCCCAATTCAAGGATGTGCCAGAAATCTGCTTTCCCTTACTGTTACAGTGCCATAAAATAACATCATTTACCATAGATAAGCCACACTAGAGCAGAATATAAAAGAGTTCCTTAAGAGAGACATCACTATATTTCCACTGTTTTTAAAATTTCCATTAAATTATAATGGATTTATGTACCTCATTGACAGAGAGCCATTGCTTCTCTTTCTCTAGAAGACAAGTGGAAAGAAGGCAACCGGACAAATGAGCTAAGAGTCAAGAGATAAAGATGTTAATTTCCACTCTGACTCTCACTTCCTTGATAACCTTGAGATACCACATGAGCCTCAGCTTCCTTAACAGTCAAAGAGTGTAAATGTAACAGCACCACTTACTTTGGCACTGTTGCAGGGGTCTAAAGACAGGACTTATTTGACACATCTTTGAAAATGACAGAGCACTTTGGAGAAGCATCATATTAATAAAATCTCACCTCTGCCCTATTTTAGCTCTCACTATCTGTGACAAACAACAACAACAACAAAAGAAACAACAAAGAGAATATTCTCATACTTGCTTCAAATCTTTAAATTCTTCACTTGCCTCTTGGTGGCCTTACACCTCGTGATCTTTATTCAAGAGATTTGTCCATTTGGTGTCCTGCTTTCTGTTGCCATCCATAAATTACTTTGTGGAAGCCTCCCTTTCTGTTACCCTTCCCCTCCTCAGCTAAGCCTAGCTCCCATTCCTGCTGCGGTCTCCTCTATTCTTTTTCATCCAGACTTAAAACTGTATGAGGTAATTATATATGTATTTCCTATATTCCTCAGGATAGAAAGTTCTGAGAGCTGGAAAGTTATCTATCTTATTCACTGTTGTTTTCCCCTAACCCATCAAATAGTAAAGCTTCCTAAAAATACACAAATAACTACAACAGATTATTAATCCATCAAATTTTCTTTATCACTTTAAAGTGGTAGCCAAATAAATTTAGAAGGTAGAGCTTACAAAATGAGTCTCCTCTGATTTTTTTTCCATAGCATATATTCTTTCTTTAAAAATTTTTTTTATTTATTCATTTGAGAGAGAAAGAGAGAGAGAGAGAGCATGAGATGGGGGAGGGGGTGCGGCAGAGGGAGAGGGAGAAGCAGAAGTAGACCCTCTGCTCCCTGCTGAGCAGGGAGCCTGAATTGGGTCTTTATGTGGGGCTTGATCTGAAGGCAGACCCTAACCCATCTGAGCCCCCCAGGTTCCCTCTAGAGCTTATATTCTGAAAACTAGAAATTCATTCTTTTTTGGGGTGAACTATCTACTACTTTATTACTTTATTTATTACTAACTATTTCATAGCTTATTGAAGAATAACTAATATACAAAAATACTGCACACAGACATTCACTTTTAAATTCACAACAACAACAACAACAAAAAGGACTGACCAAAAAAAGGAGCCTTGAGTCCACTACAAATATAATACTTTATATATCACTTACTGGATAAAGTTATCAGAATTTTTTCTTGGGCTGATAAGCCACATTCAGAACTCCATTTTAACTTAGGATCTTTGTATGAGGACTTCAGAACACTCCCTGTAAGTCAATCCATATTTTCTTAGAGTATTTTCAAAATGCATTTCATGGGCCTCTATATTCTCTATGAAATTGCTTTGTAGAGTGGAAAATAGTTATCACATCAGTGATTAAAGTTTCTCCAAGAGAACTTAATTTTCTAGGTCCAGATAACAGAGTCATATTCAAGGATAAGACCTTAACATTTCTTTGCCTCAATCAAATCCTAGCACCCCTGTGGCCGAGGTTCATTTGGAGGTGTTACTGGTGCAGTATATGGAACATCCTGATATACAACCACTTAATCACCTTTCCTATTTCTGAGCCATAGTGGTGTTATTCCTGCTGGGCACAGTCATTTTTAACCATGTTTTTGATGGACTATTTTCTGACATGCTCTCAATTATCAAGCCCTTGCTGCTTTATTCCCTTGAGTCTGTTTGGAAATACAGAGTCTCCCAGCCTAGATTTTCTGTTTTCTCTTTTTTAATTTTTATGTATTTATTTATTTATTTTACCTTGTGCCAAGTACTTCACCTTTTGGACATCTCACAAACTAACATGTCAAACTGTGGTCTCAAATCAACATTTCTGTTCTGAGACATGTGGTGTTTTTTTTTTCCTAGGAAAAAGGAGGCACAGGAATTACCATACATTTTCTTAGTTCCTGACCATTTGAATTCTGAATCAGCATCTTTCCCCTGATATTGAACAGTTCTCCATTTTCTGATTTTTGTAATTTTGTAAACATTATGCAGTTAACTATTTTAAGGCATTGAAGTGGGAAGAAGGTTTACCATGTACTATAAGACCGACTATCTATGCACGGGCTAGCTTCCCTTCATGATGGTTACATGTGATCCTTGGCATCACGTGAAAGTGAAAACATTCATTGTTCACTCCTGTGAACTTCCATTTTGTCAAATTCATCTATATAATTAAAAGTTTTTACCCACTCACTTACCTCTATGACTCCCCAAGAAATCAAGAATACGTTATTCCAGTCTTTTAATAAAGCCATAATATAATAGTGGTATTTTTAGAAGTTGAAGGAATTTGAGAATCTGGAAATGTAAACTCACTACACAGACAGTCAAATCAACTGTCACATATGCTTTTTGAATGAAAATAATTAAGAGGTTAGGTATATTTTTGTACTCTCCCTTTCTAGCGCCCTTGCCCTTAATATGTGTACATGCACTCACACACTCTTTGCTGCTTTCATTCCTCAGTGCCCATGGACAATATGCTCCTGCTGTTTTAAATCCTTCTCCATGCATAGCAGATGAAAACTGCATTGAGACTGCTTACACTACAAATCCCCACAGTGTTGAGTGAAATGTATGTGGGTTTAAGTCTTAACAGGAATTGAATTCCAACACTGCCACTCAGCGATACAAGACTGTCTTTACAAGTACTACTGCAAGGCCAAACCATCCTCTCATCAAATTTCTACTTAGTATGTGAAATTAATCAGGGTGATTACCAGTTGGTTCTCATGGCTTTTGGAAGGCAGACATAGGCCTACCCAGCATGGGATCTATGGGCTGGTTCTCACTCAGCATTTAGGGAGACATACTTCATTCTTCAGTGTGTCCCATTTCCTATGGCCCATTGTCCTCTGCTGTGCTGAGGCAGAGCTGTTTTTCTGTATTATCAGTTGTATTTCCTATGTTGTCACCATCTGGAGGAGGAGAAATAAAAAGGAAGAACTAATGTAATTTTTTCTTATCCAATACATGTCCTATCTCCAGAGAACCCTAAGACTTTAAGGTATAAGGGATATCTAAAGATCAGAAAACCCAGATGCTTACTCCTGTTTGATGCTGGAATCTGCTCTGACAGTTTTAAGTAATGAGCTAATTTATTCACCAATGATTTCAGCCAAACAGGATTCATGAGATTCATTCATTTACCCATTTTTTCCTCTGAATATTTATTTCATACTGTGCTCTGAAGATACAATCGAGAAACAGCAAAAATCCCAGCTCTCATGAATTTTACATTCAAATAGGAAAAGACCAAAAAACAAAAATAGCTAAAAGGTATGACATCAGGTATCATTAAGAGCCATAGATGAAATAAAAAAAAGAATTGCTAAAGAGAATGAGGGAGCTCAATTTCAAATCAGATGATTAGGAAACACCTCACTGGAGAAGTGTCTGGGGACAGAAGCCTCAGGAAGTGAGCATGAGTGTTATCCACAAAGAGCTTTCTAGGCAAACCCAAAACCCTAACCCAAACACTTACAGATATAAAAGCTCTTAGGTGTCTATTGCCTGGTGTGTTGGAAGAGCAAAGGTCCAGTGTGGCTAACACACAAGAAGTAAGGGAGATAATAACAGGACATGTGGTCAGAGAGGTAATGTGATTAGAGGCAAATGATATGCAGATCTCCTGGGACACTGTAGGCTACTGTAATGGTTTTTGCTTTCTCTCTGACTAGTAGGTCAAGTCACTGATAGGTTTTGAAGAATGGAGTGACATTATATGATTGACATTCTAAAAGACAATGATCTATATATTTATATATTGGTATCAATGTAAATATAGATATGGATAATTTCTCCCAGTTGCAGTGCAGAGAATAGGTAATTGGATTGAAATCAGAATCAGGGAATGAATAAGGAGGCCATCACAATTATCTAGACTAGAAGCCCGGGTGGCTTGGATCATGTCGCTGTGGTGGATGTAGTAACCTACTGAATTTTAGATATATTTTGAAAGTAGAGCTGATAAGATTGGCAGCCAAAGTGAATGCTGGCTATAAAAGAAGAAGAATTAAGGATGACACCAAATTTTTAGTTTAGGCAGCTGAAAACAATGTAGCTATCATCCAGACAGAGAAGATGTCAGGGGAAGCAGGCCTTGGGAGATAGGAAAAGTTTGCTTTGGAAATGTTGAGTTCAAGGTGTCTTTGACTACTCAGGTAAAGACAGTAGATGGTATTGTACAGGTCTGGAATTCAGGGATTTAGGAGAGAAATCCAGGCTGGAGAATATTTTTAGAGTTCATATTTAGATAATATTTAAAGCTCTAATTATCAAGGAGTACATTTAAATAAGGGAGGAATAATTTTGGTTAAAGGTTCTATGATGTTAGGATCATGGGAAGCTGAAGGGAATAACCGCTGATACAAAAGGGAAAACACTGGGAGGGGGAAGAGCCCTGGAAAACCACTGAAGAAGTATTTTTAGAAAATGGCTATGCCGAAAACTACTAAATGTTATATGTCAATTCTCTCAAGTAAGAAAAGTGGGAATGAATTATATGTAAAATTCTGCTGATAAATAAAGGATGGCAAAAACTGAGGACTCCTGCATTTAGCAATGCATTTCTAGGTGATTTTGATAGAAGTAGTTATGGCATCAAAGTCTCATTAGAATATTCTTGAGCGGGGGGCGCCTGGGTCGCTCAGTGGGTTAAAGCCTCTGCCTTCCGTTCAGGTCATGATCCCAGGGTCGGATGGAGCCCCGCATCGGGCTCTCTGCACGGCGGGGAGCCTGCTTCCTCCTCTCTCCCTGCCTGCCTCTCTGCCTACTTGTGATCTCTGTCTGTCAAATAAATAAATAAAATATTTTTTTTAAAAAAAGAGTCTATTTTCATGTGTGGTGTAAGGAAATGGTCCAATTTCATTTTTCTGCATGTGGCTGTCCAATTTTCCGAACACCATTTGTTGAAAAGGCTGTCTTTTTTTCACTGGACATTCTTTCCTGCTTTGTCGAAGATTAGTTGACCATAGAGTTGAGGGTCTATTTCTGGGCTCAAAATGGATGAAGGACCTCAATGTGAGAAAGGAGTCCATCAAAATCCTTGATGAAAACACATGCTGCAACCTTTCGACCTCCACCACAGTAACTTCTTCCTATGAACATCGCCAAAGACAAGGGAAGCAAGGGCAAAAATGAACTATTGGGATTTCATCAAGATCAAAAGCTTTTGAACAGCAAAGGAAACAGTTAACAAAACCAAAAGACAACTGACAGAATGGGAGAAGAGATTTGCAAATGACATATCAGATAAAGGGCTAGTATCCAAAATCTATAAAGAACTTATCAGACTCAACACCCAAAGAACAAATAATCCAATCAAGAAATGGGCATTAGACATGAATAGACATTTCTGCAAAGAAGACATCCAGATGGCCAACAGACACATGAAAAAGTGCTCCACATCACTCGGCATCAGGGAAATACAAATCAAAAGCAAAATGAGATACCACCGCACACCAGTCAGAATGGCTAAAATTAACAATTCAGGAAATGACAGATGCTAGTAAGGATGTGGAGAAAGGGGAACCCTCCTATAGTGTTGGTGGGAATGCAAGCTGATGCAGCCACTCTGGAAAACAGCATGGACGTTCTTCAAGGTTTTAGAGCTTGCAGTGGATATCAGGAGCTGACTATGCCACAAAGTCTGCATCTACCATCTGTTGGTTCTCAGGTGCTTCTGGATCAAATGGAGTGTATATGCGGAAAGCCTCAAAAAGTCACTTGTAGTAATTACCAGGAGTTTCTTCCCTGTCCTAAGTCACATCAGCTGTCTCTGACATGTTAGTTGTTAATATGCAGTTGTTAGTAGGTTTCCTGGCACCTTGTTGGAGACCTCGCAGGATGGCTTCCTGGTAGCGCTTGATAGTATTATGGTCTTCTTCTTTTAGTCCTAGTCAGGCTGATCATCTGGTGCAGACTCCTAAGCCCATTACTCGGTATTCATACCTTCTCCAGCCACTTACGCGCCTCCTGAAGGATCCTTCTTCTCTCCTTGGTGTTGAACAAGGTGAAAAGGAGCTGTTGACAATCTTCCCACGTTGGTTGGTGGGTTTGGAAGATGGATTCTGAAGGGTCCATGGACAAAAGGACAAGACCGATACAAAGTGAAAGTTAAGCAGGGCTTTATTTCGCGCCAGCACCCGAGAACCAAAACCGACTGGTTGGGGCCGTCTTTCACAAAGTGAAAGCGCCGACCCCCTATCTTCATAGGGCAGTTTTTATAGAGTAAAGGCCATATAGTTGAGCCTGGCCAATGAGAATGTAGCACACAGAGAACGTCATACAATCATGCTAGGTTAACACACAGGTGACCAATCAGATCACACTCTACCCCATGATAGTCATTTAAATCAGCCTATCACCTTGGCTAGAATTGGCGCCTTAGTTTGGCGCCTGAAAAGCAGTGTGCACATTCCTTAATGGGTAGGAAGGTAATACATGTGCTTTTACTGATTGGATGTCTCCACCTGGCCAAACACGTCCTGGTATCTGGGCTTCATTATCTCCGCGCAGCCTGACCTGTCCTGGTACCTACACTCCGTTATCGGGGACTAGTCGGCTGTATTTCACCAGCCGGCAGTATTTCACCGGTTCTGTTTCTAAGCGCGTTCCTCTGGGGGAAGGGGACAGTGTCAATCTAAGTTCACTACCTATATATCGGGATGGCTATTCTATGGGGATGAGGCCAGCACTGATCAAATAGGCCCTTACAGATTCCATGAGGTCAATCATTGCCTGTGGATTTCTGAATATGTGGGAGTATGATATTTCCAGTTTAGGAGGTCGGTAGTGGTGAAAGACTGATAATAGAAGATGGGCCAACCCGTTCCATCTGCACCAATCGTATCGGTACCTCAAGTCTCATGGAGGGGCATTTGGTAAGTTGGGATCTCCCATGTTCAGAGACAGCGTGTGATGTTTCAGGGTTTGGGTTCTGGGGAGGAGTCCCCACCATGAGTAGTTAGTGGTGGTGTGGAGGCTGGTAGTGAGACCATTGACGGTTGGGGAACTGGAAGTGGCAGAGAGACTGTGGCCACTGGCAGAATCAGAGGTGCTGAAGAGGCTGCAGTTGGTGCTGGAACAGGGAGAGGCAGGGGTGGAGCCAGAGGAGGCAGAGACACTGAGGGTGGCGGTGTGCTGCATCCCACTGCAGGAGCAGCCAAGGGGGCCAAAGGAACATATGGTTGTGGGGGCTCTTCCTCTGGATCCCCCTGATATATGGCTTTATTCCGAGTATTTCTTGTTGGATGAGCGATGCGGATCCTGCACTGTCCCTTACTATAAATGCAGAACTGTACCCATGGGGGAAGGGTTCTAGCTATTTCTAACCCAGAGTCAATATATGGAAACTGATCTGGGTGCCCTGACCATGACCATGACCATGCAATAAACACGTCTGATGGTGGGCAAATCTAAAGTTCCTTCTGAGGGCCATTCAACATCAATTCTAGCTCACAGAGGGTCCTGAGTTTTCCCAGGATCATATGAACTCCATAGTCACCGCTTTTTAAAGTTTTTAAGTTTTTAAAGTTTTTAAGCATGCAGTCTAAGACAGTATGTTTACTGGGTTTCACTCCCATCATGAACAATGTCATAGACAAAGGGGAGGGATTTTTTCAGATGCTGTCCTGCTTGCATCCCTCATGGGAACTTAGGAGCATCTTAGCTAAGGTCTATCCATATAAGCCCCAGACCAGGCTCAGTGGAATAGGTGACCATTATGCTATAGGATGCTCCGTGAGACTCAGGGTGCAGCCTACTTAGACTCCATAGCTGAAGCGGTGGAGCCGTACAGATTCATGCAGTCAGGCACTCTCCACATTCAAACAGGTTGGACAGCCACCTCTGGGTATCCCTGACTAAGGGGAGGTAATCAGACTCCCCTTCCATCCGCAATGGATGGGTCTGGTTCAGGCAATGGCCCCGGGGCTTACCTGGTCTGAAGGGTGGAATCTGCCAGGTGTCCCCAGTCTCCTATTGTTGGTCCAGCAGGGCAGAGGCGAACCGTGGGCATCTGGGAGAACCCAGATTTGGGTCTGCTGAAATCAGTGGGGTGCACCTAAACCCTAGGCTAGGTACTCCATTGCCCTCCACAGCCCATCTCCAGATCCACACTGGTGGCACAATGGGCCAGCATGGTTGGGTTTCCCAGTCAGGGAACCAAATGTTGCAGAAAATCTGAAGTGACCGAGGAAACTCAAGAAACACACAGAAATCAGGGAGAACTCAACTTTATTATCACTAGTGGGATCAGCAGGATCGTTTCCCAAAGGCTGAGCACCCGACAGGGTTAGGGTGAGTTTTTATGGTTACGGGTGTTGGGGGATGGTAACAGGTTGTTTTCGTGGTCTCTCAGGACCAATTGGCCCCTTTATGTGGAAGTTTAGGGGACTGCAGGCAGGCAGGTTCCCAGGGCTATGCTGACTCCTGGGAGGCGGGTTTAAACTGGGGGAGCAGGGGCTGCTTTGGGAGGGAACAGGAGTGCAGGGAGACTGTGGCAGGAAGCCTGTTTACAGAAGCAGAAAAGGCTGGTTAGCTCTTGCTGCCAGTAGAGCTTCTGCTTATCTCTAGCTCATTGTTAGTATCTTTCTATTTTCTCGGGCCTCCTGGCCTGGGCCTGCTCTGGGTCATTTTCCTCTTCATATTAACCTCTTATCAGATAGATCATTTTCAAATATCTTTTTCCATTGAAGAGGTTGCTTTTTTGTTTTGTTGATGAGCAACCCAAGTGTCCACTGCTTGATGAATGAACCAAGAAGATGGGACATATATGTACAATGTAATATTCATTGGCCATAAAAAAGGAGATCTTCCCATTTGCAAAAACATGGATGGACCCAGAGGGTATAAGGCTAGGTGAAATGAGTTAGAGAAAGACAAATATGTGATTTTATTCATATGTAGAATTTAAGAAGCAAACAAAGAAAAATAGACAAAAAAAGACTCTTAAATAGAAAAGACTGGTGGTTCCCAGAGGAAAGTCAAGGGGTGGGGAGGTTGCTGAAATAGATAAAAGAGAGGAAGAGTCCACCAATCTTCAGGAGCACTGAGTAATGTACAGAATTGATGAACCATTATCTTGTACCCCTGAAACCAATATAAGACCACATATTAATTGTACTTCAAAAAATTTGTGAGAGCACAGGTTTTCAGAAAGGTAGTACCTTGCCAGGAATGGACAGAAATCGCTGTACCGACGGATGAAAGATTACCCCAAACTTGGCTGTCACAGAGAGGCAAGGCAAGGGGCTCAACGCCTGGAGACACTTTGCCCCCCTTTCTCCCACTTTTTGGGTCTCGCAGGATAATCACAAATCCTTACCACTGTTTCTCAACAAGGGCTCTCACTGACACTAGGAGGAGCTGTTTCTGGAAAAGATTCAATATGCTAATCTTCCTGTTCTACCAGCTCTGCCAAACATAGCGGAGGGAACAGTGCATCCATCTCTTAGATCACAGGGAGCTTTTTGGACTAACAAAGCTTTGGGGAAGGCCCCTCTTCACAGCATTCCAACAGCAGAATGGGGAGCAGGCCCAGGCATTCCAAAGGCTTCCACCCTCCTCGCAAACCTTCCATTGCCCCAGCATCCTCTGAGGTACATTTTAGCAAACCAGGTATTGCTGCTGATTTCCTGCTCCCCATTAACCCCAGCAGTACCTGGCCCTGCTCTATGGTGGATCCTTACTTTGGCGCCACGAAAGGTAAGAATTGGTTTCCATAAGACTCAAACCACCACTCTCTACTTCTTTGTCAACTTTCCTTCACTCTTGTTGATTTGTCTTTTTATTCACCTTTCAGGTAGCAGGCAAAAATATCAGAAATGCCCTTAGAATGAAGCAGAAATGGTAGCTATATTTGTATTGTCATCTAAATTATGGTACAAAGTCTAAATGCTTTCAAATTATCCGACTCTAACCAGTCCTATCCAAGGTCACATTTTAAGAAAAAAAAAAAATGGTACTAAAGTGAAGACCCATTTTAGGATGGCACACACTTACCTTAGGCACTTCACAGAATCCTAAATGCAAACAATTGCTTTCCTAGGTTAGATTAAGTGGACAGTCTAATTTGATCTGGGATATATAATAGGGGACAATCACTAGGTTTTTCTGGGGCTCATAAAGGAAGCTGTGGAGAGTGTCCTGTCCAGGCTGTTGGTACTGGGGCATAGGTAGGATGGGGTATGCAGAAGGCTTCATAAATATCAATCTAAAAAAAAAAAAAAAATCCTATGACAAGAGGAAAGGGATCTGAACAGTAGTAGTGATTCATTTAAAGCTTGCTCGGGGCTCTAGCATTTGCCTAGGGACCTGAAGTGGAAAATTTAAAAATATTCATGAAGGGAATAGCAACACAGTTTGGTTTTTGAGAGGGATACACTGATTTGAGTTTAAAAACAGCAATCTTGGTTAGTTGGTACAGTGTTTCAATGAAAGGGAGATAAAAGTAAATAAAACATGAAATTACAAGCCCTTCTCGAATGTGACTATATAGCTTAAAGTTTCATGTTGCTTGGATTACATAAGCTCCACTGGAGATCAGCCTGCAGGGCATTAGGTGCTGAAATGGGGCTATCTAGAGAGCTCTTGTTCAATGAACCAGAAAATGAAACTAGACACAAATGGTAAAACAACAATAACAACAACAACAACAAAAACTTGTTAGTGGGAGAAAAGCACTCAATGTCATTATGCTTATGAAAAGGACATTCTTAACAAACACTTCCTACCCCCAAAACCCTCCTAATATTTAACCAGAATAAGCTGTGTTAGTTTTTTGCAAAAGTTTCCTGGAGGATCTTCTATTTATGTGCTCCTGTACCCAGTGTTATATGTGCCTCTATTCTTGCCAAAGGAATTACTCTTGCCCTTCTATTATGTCTAGACTACATAGAAGTCTATAGACTTCTATCCAGTGATGAAGTCTTAGAATATAAGTGAGGCTCTGTGGTAGTTGACGACCAAGAAAGAATTTTTGAGATGTCTTTGGTGCAAAATTTGCACAGAGAGAAAGCAGACTTTCAATCTTATACCAGTTTACTTTAAAATCTGTTTATTTTCATCTTCGTCCACTCTGACCAAACCTAAAATTCCATTCTAAAATTTTCCCTTCACAGACCTTCTACAACTTTCCTCTGCATTCAGATTTTGTCCCAAGCCATCTTCCCCAGCAACCATCTTATTTAGGACAAAATTACCTTTTACCTTCAATAACAGTGCATTCCCATCAGTCATTTAGAATTTTGCATTCCTTAGAAACCTTAATCTCCAGTAAAGACTAAAGAGGAACCAACTGTGAACTGTTATATAAGAATTCTTTACATGGCAAAATTGTGACTCCATTAAGCACAAAACATGTTTACCAACAGATTTAAATATCCATCATTTCTTTGCAATAAGAAGTCAAAAGCACTGACCTATGTCTAGTAATTAATAATTTAGCACTTTATTCTATTTGGAAAAGGCCTAGATGTCCAAGGAATTTAATTCCATTTATCATCTAAGTCCAAAGACTTTGAAAGCTATCTGAACAATTACCCATGAAAACTTTTAGACAATGAACCAACAGTTTAGTCATTTTTATTTCTTTTGCTAACAAACAAATTGCAACAGAGAGCATATTAGCTTATTTGACTTTCAGCAAACCTCCACAGAGTTAGGTTCACATTCAGTGCTGATAACTTTAAAGACACGTCTATCTTAATTAAACCAACAAACTTAACTTGGTTTAAATGCTGATTGACATTCCACTTGGGCCCATCCCACTTCCAGTGTTTATCTGAGACAAGGGTGGGGCAATCTGGAGTGAGAGATATGAGGTCCAGGGGGTGCTTCTTGCTCCCTGACCATGAAGAGAGGAGCTGTGGTGCAGGAGGCACTGAGGATGGTCTAGAGACCATCTCTAGGGAGATTCCTAAAGAACTTTCATGTGTTAAGGAGGACCTGTAAGAAACCGGATACCAGATGCCTTACCATTTTCAAGGTTTTTCCCTCCAGCAAGGTATTAACATCAAGATAGTTGGGGGAATTCCTGGAAGAGTGTCCCTCACATCCCCTCCAGGAGTGGGGGGCTGAGGGGAGGGTGCAGGTGTCAGCTTGTGCTGTGTACTCAGCTTGACTTCTCTTCCCTCATCAATAGTGGAATAGGATTCCAAAGGGTCAGAAACAAGAAAGTTTTCATTTTGTTTTCCATATAATCATTCTCCCATTCTGCCTAATTATATTGCATGGCATGTTTTTACAGGGCAAACCTCAAAGATACAGTCTGTGCTTCAAGCAATGTGATAAATTAAGTGTCGTAGAGATTTTTTTATGGAACAATGTAGCAACCCTTCCCCGAATGAGTACATGGCACCAATAAAATGTTCTTTTGGCCTCCCTGAGTTTGGCAGCACTGCACACTCATACTTCCAGTGGGACAGTTTATCATTTGGAATGAATTAGTGTCATACAATGTGATGGGTGATACAGACAAAACTGGCAGGAGTAAAATAAGTCAATCAACATCGAGTATTAGAACCATGTTAAAAATATGATAGGAGTGATTCTGTCCCATAAAACCCATAAAGGAGATGTTCATCATTCTGAGAGACCTCTGAAAAGTTGCTGTTATTTCTTTTTTTTATACTTTCCTATATACCAAAGGAAAATGGGAGTTGTACAAAATTTGTTGGAATTATTGGCAAACATATTCAGAGAAAGAGAATGTAATATTCTTTATAAAGTTTGCAGTATGTTTTTGGGGGATTTTCTAAAAATAGTTCATTTTAAAGATATGTAGATAGAGATCTTTGGTTTTTTGACTAGTGTAAATGTTATTAAAATCCCAAAGAATGGCAAGAAGAAACTGCTCTGTTAAATTTCAAAGAATCTAAGAAGTAGCAATCATTCTTACATACCACAGTCATCAATAGAAAATCATACCATTGTACATACAGAAAGTCACCCAGAGATCATGAAATTCAGTTTTCTACTCCCATTATCCTGTTGCCTCTCTCACTCAGCAAGGGACATGAGATATTCTACTCAGGGTAAAACAATAGGGATGCATTTTCTTTTTCCCTTAACAACCTCCCCACTCCCATAGCATTAATGACTATTGTGAACATTGCTGCTGTAAACATTCAGGTGCACATGCCCCTTCGGATCACTACATTTGTATCTTTAGGGTAAATACCCAGTAGTGCAATTTCTGGGTCATAGGGTAGCTCTATTTTCAAATTTTTTAGGAACTTCCATGCTGTTTTCCAGAGTGGTTGCACCAGCTTGCATTCCCACCAACACTATTTGCCCTTGCTTCCCTTGTCTTTGGCGATGTTCCTAGGAAGAAGTTGCTGCAGTGGAGGTCAAAAGATTGCAGCCTGTGTTCTCCTCAAGGATTTTGAAGGATTCCTTTCTCACATTGAGGTCCTTTATCTGTTTTGACCAGGTGGGATTCATCCCTGGGTTACAAGGATGGTTCAACATTCACAATCAATCAATGTTATAGAAAAATCAGAAGAGAGAAGAACCACATCATCCTCTCAACTGATGCAGAAAAAGCATTTGACAAAATCCAGCATCTGTTCCTGATTAAAATGCTTCAAAGTATAGGGATAGAGGGAACATTCCTGAACGTCATAAAATCTATCTATGAAAAATCCACAGCAAATATCATCCTCAATGGGAAAAGGCTGACAGTCTTCCTGTTGAGATCAGGAACACGACAAGGATGCCCACTCTCAATGCTCTTGTTCAACATAGTATTAGAAGTCCTGACAACAGCAATCAGACAACAAAAAGAAATAAAAGGTATCCAAATTAGCAATGAAGAAGTCAAACTCTCTCTCTTCACAGATGACATGATACTTTATAAGGAAAACCCCAAAGACTCCACCCCCAAACTACTAGAACTCATACAGCAATTCAGTAATGTGGCAGGATACAAAGTCAATGTACAGAAATCAGTGGCTTTCTTCTACACTAACAATGAAAATACAGAAAGGGAAATTAGTGAATCGATTCCATTTACTATAGCATCAAGAACGAAGATACCTGGGAATAAACCTAACCAAAGAGGTAAAGGATCTGTACTCGAGGAACTATAGAACACTCATGAAAGAAATTGAAGAAGACACAAAAAGTTGGAAGACCATTCCATGCTCTTGGATTGGAAGAATAAACATTGTTAAAATATCTATACTGGCTAGAGCAATCTATACCTTTGATGCCTTTCCAATCAAAATTCCACCGGTATTTTTCAAGGAGCTGGAGAACATAATCCTAAAATTTGTATGGAATCAGAAGAGACCCCGAATTGCTAAGGAAATGTTGAAAAAGAAAAACAAAACTGGGGGTGTCACGTTACCTGATTTCAAGTTTTACGACAAAGCTGTGATCACCATGACAGCATGGTACTGTCATAAAAACAGACACATAGACCAGTAGAACAGAGTAGAGAGCCCAGATATGGGCCCTCAACTCTATGGTCAAATAATCTTCGACAAAGCAGGAAAAAATATACAGCACAAAAAGTACAGTCTCTTTAATAAATGGTGCTGGGAAAATTGGACAACTATATGTAGAAGAATGAAACTCAACCATTCTCTTACACCATATACAAAGATAAACTCAAAATGGATAAAACACCTCAATGTGAGACAGGAATCCTAGAGGAGAACATAGGCAGTAACCTCTTCGACATCAGCCACAGCAACATCTTTCAAGATATGTCTCCAAAGGCAAAGGAAACAAAAGTGAAAATAAACTTTTGGGACTTCATCAAGATCAAAAGCTTCTGCACAGCAAAGGAAACAGTCAACAAAACAAAGAGGCAACCTATGGAATGGGAGAAGATATCCTCCCATTGACATGTACTGTCTCTCAGACAAAAGGCTGATATCCAGGATCTATAAAGAACTCCTAAAACTCTACACAGACAAAACAGATAATCATGTCAAAAAAATAGGCAGAAGACATGAACAGACACTTCTCCAATGAAGACATACAGATGGCTATCAGACACATGAAAAAATGTTCATCATCACTAGCCATCAGGGAGATTCAAATTAAAACCACATTGAAATACCACCTTACACCAGTTAGAATGGCCAAAATTAACAAGACAGGAAACAATGTGTGTGGAGAAGATGTGGAGAAAGGGGAACCCTCTTACACTATTGGTGGTAATGCATGTTGGTGCAGCCAATTTGGAGAACAGTGTGGAGATTCCTTAAGAATTAAAAATAGAGTTTCCCTATGACCCTGCAATTGCACTACTGGGTATTTACCCGCAAAGATACACATGTAGTGAAAAGAAGGGCCAGCTGTACCCCAATGTTTATAGCAGCAATGGCCACAGTCGCCAAACTGTGGGAAGAACCAAGATGCCCTTCAAAGGATGAATGGATAAGGAAGATGTGGTCCAGACACTATGGAGTATTATGCCTCCATCAGAAAGGATGAATACCCAACTTTTGTATCAACATGGATGGGACTGGAAGAGATTATGCTGAGTGAAATAAGTCAAGTAGAGAGAGTCAATTATCACATGGTTTCACTTATTTGTGGAGCATAAGAAATAACATGGAGGACATAGGGAGAAGGAGAGGAGAAGGGAGTTGAGGGAAATTGGAGGGGGAGATGAACCATGAGAGACTATGGACTCAGAAAAACAACCTGAGGGCTTTGAAGGGGTAGGGGGTAGGAGGTTGGGGGAGCCAGGTGTTGGGCATTATAGAGGGTATGTATTGCATGGAGTACTGGGTGTGGTGCATAAACAATGAATTCTGTTACATTGAAAATAAATTAATTAATTAATTAACTTAAAAAAAATGTGGAGGGCCAGAAGATCTTTTTCATGGTGGACACCAGGACAGAACACTTGGTAGTAACTACACCAGTGGCACCCCTTATAGGATGAACCATAACCATCATGGGTGCCACAGGGGATTGAACTACAAGCCAACCCTTTTGCCAATCCAAACTTGTAAGCGAGGCAGACACATTATGTCCCATGAATTTCTATATGTTCTAGACTTCCCACTCCCTTTACAGGGAAGAGATTTTCTTTCAAAATTAGGAGCACAAATCTCCTTTGAATCTTCTGGACAGGCCACCATGAGTCTAAACCCCGCCAGCCTTCAACTCATCTTGTCCCTCAACACACCCTGGGATGAAGAATGGAGACTGTTTGAATAAGAACACCCTGAGACAAAACCCCAAGCCCTACCAGACTGCAGTTCTCGATGTATGGGAGGAAGATAACCCTCCGGGACTTGCCATCCAGTAAGCTCCAATCATTATAGAACTAAAGGCAAGAACACAGCTGTGATGGCAAAGGCAGTATCCAATCTAATGGGAAGCCCAAATGGCATACAGGTGCACCTAGAGCCACTAAAAGAAGCAGGCATTCTAGTCAAATGCCAGTCTCCCTGGAACACTCCACTGCTGCCAGTAAAAAAGCCTAACAGTGACTACTGATCCATCCAGGACTTGTATGCCATAAACCAGATTGCTCAGACTCCACACCCAGTGGTGCTAAACCCCTATACACTCTTAAGCCAGATCCCACTGGACCTGCCTGGTTTACCTGCCTTGATCTAAAGGATGTCTTTTTCTATATTCACTTAGCCCCCGTAAGTCAACCTCTCTTTGCCTTTGAATTGACTGATGTCAGCTCGGAACTCCAAGATGCAACTCACCTGGACCAGAGATTTAAAAACTCACCAACAATATTTAGTGAAGCCTGTACTCTGACTTGGCTGACTTCCCCAGGGAATGAACAGGCTACACAGTACTCCAGTATGCTGATGACATTCTCATCAACAACTAAGCTGACCTTCTAATCAACAATCAACTAAGGAAACCTGCCACCAAGCAACATGACCTCCTACATCATTTATCAAAAAGAGGATATTGAGCATCTTGGAAAAAGGCTCAGTTATGTAGACAAGAGGTCAAATACTTAGGATTCATGATAACTCAAGGAAGACAGGCCCTCAGCACTGAACAAAAAGCTGTGATAATTAACCTCCCACGGCCCACCCCCAAATGAACTTTGCATGAGTTCCAGGGGGCTGCAGGTTTCTGTAGAGTCTGGATAACAGGGTTCTCAGTCATAGCCAGGCCCCTGTATGATTCACTAATGGGACCAAATAATCATCCTCTTTAATGGGAAGACAGACAAAAGAAGGCTTTCAAGGAACTCAAGGACTCACTGGGAAGGGCCCCAGCCCTAGGCCTACCTGATACTGGAAAACCGTTCTGCCTGTATGTTCATGAAAAAAACAAAATTGCCTTCGGACTTCTAACCCAACCAATAGGCCCTTGGGAAAAGCCCACTGCATATCTGTCAAAGAAATTAGACCCTGTCACTTCCAGATTGCCCCCTTGCCTATGGGCCTTGGGAGCTGCCATACTTCTCATCAAGGAGGCTGACAAGCTCACTCTGGGACAACAGCTTACAGTAAAAGTTCCCCACTCAGTGAACACTCTTATGAACAGTCAGGATCAGAAACGGATATCAAATGCCAGACTTACTCAATATCAAGGGATACTTCTAGAAAATCCTCGCATAAACCTAAAGACTGTGCCCTAAACCTGGCCACATACCTCCCAATGATGGAAGGGGAACCAGAACATAACTGCCAGGAAATCATAATGGAAGTCTACACCACCTGGCTGGACCTCCAGGATTCCTCGCTGATGAATGCTGACCTTACCCCTATACACTGATGGTAACAGCTTTCTAAGCAGTGGCCCAAGAAAAGAAGGTTACACCATTACCATGGCTACAGAAGTCCTAGAAGCTAAAGCACTCCTTCCAGGATGGTCAGCTCAGAGAGCTGAACTCTGGGCCCTCATCCAGGCACTCTTACTGTCTAAGGACAAAAACGTCAACATATATACTCAGGATACACCTTCACCACTCTACATAAACATGGGGCAATCTACAAAGAAAGAGGACTCCTCACATTCGATGGAAAAACCATCAAGAACAAAAACAAAATCCTCCAGTTATTAGAAGCAGGATGGGTGCCCCGGAGCTTAGCCATCATCCACTGTCAGGGACACCAAAAAGGAGATGCTGAACCAGCTATAGGGAACCGCTTAGCTGACCAGGCAGCCAGGGAAGCTGCCCAAGACAGACAACCTGCTATTATAGCATCCATTACCCTCTCTTTATGAAATATCCCTTATACAGCAGCTGAAGATGATTGGGCCAAAACCAAGGGAGCCATTCACCATCCCCAGGGTGGGTGGATCCTCTGGTTGGGTGCTTATTCATTCCAGCAAACCTTGCCTCCTATGCCATCACTGAACAACATTCAACTTCACACTTGGGAAAAACAGGACTTGAAAAACTGCTGGCAAAACATTTCTACACTGCCAGATTCACAACCTTATGTGAGTTGGTCACAAATTGGTGTGCCACTTGTGGTAGACACAACCCAAAAACTGGACTTTCCCTGCCCCCCAGAGAACAGCACACAGGGGCAGCTCCCTTCGAAGGCCTGAAAGTGGGTTTCAGAGATGACTCCTTACCAAGGCATAAAATATCTGCTAGTTCTGGTTTGTACCTTCTCAGAATGGGTGGAGGCATATCCAAGCCAGACCAAGAAGGCCACAGAAGTCACCAGAGTACTCCTCCAGGAGGTCGTGCCTTGGTACGGGATCCCACTTACCATACACAGTGACAATGGTCCAGCTTTTATCTCTGAAGTTTTATGAGAGCTAACTTTAGCCCTCAACATCTCCTGGAAACTCCACACAGCCTACTGGCCTCAGAGCTCAGAGAAAGTAGAGCATATGAACCGTACCCTCAAGGAAACCTATCCAAATTACATGCTGAGACCTCCTTAGGATGAACAGATCTACTTCCCTTAGCAGCACTCCACTCCCACTATACCACTCAAAAAACTGGATTCTTCCCATTTGAAATACTCTACGGCAGGCCACCCCCACTGTTTTCTTCTTTTCCAGGCAACGTTAATGTCTTAGGAGATATATACCTCCAGGACCAACTGTTATCCCTAGGAAAAATCCTCATAGAATTACACACCCACATATCCACATATTAGAGAGGGCCTCTATATCCTTAGGAACCCCTGTCCATTCCTTCTGCCCTGGAGATGAGGTCTGAATAAAAGATTGGAAACGTGAACCTCTTTGCCCAACCTGGACTGGCCCACCTACAGTAATTCTCATAACTCCCACTGCCCTCAAGGTTACCAACTTCACACCATGGGTCCACCATTCATGAGTGAAAAAGGCAAACCTGGACAAAGCTACCTGGATCCCACATCCATCACCATCAAACCCTCTGAAGATCATTCTAAGCCCCCAAACTAAAATACATCCTCTCCTTTCTCAAACCAGCTGGAGCCTCACCTTATGACTACTAAGTTTCCTCTGCCTCTTCCTGCCAGAGACCCCCAGTAACCCAAAAACATATGACTGGAAATTAACCCAGACTTTGGAAGGCCAGGATAAATTCTTTCATAACCAGACCTGTCGGAGGCAGGCCCCTGGCCAGGGCGGCCTCTGGCATTAAAAGATGGCTCCTGGCTAGTTGCCAGGTTAGGGTTGCCTCGTGAGACTAAGTGGAACACCCAAAGAGGAAGTAAACAGCATTGGTTGCTAGCCAAATTGTCCGTTTAGGTGCACAGCCTGATTCGCTCCCTCCTGTACCCTGCTCACTGATTGGTCATGTAAGCGTATATAAGTGTGTAGACTTGCGGAAATAGAGAAAAGATGCATCCGAACCAGGGTTCTTGTCATCCTTGTGCGTCGAGAGCGATACAGACCATTGATGAGTGTCCCACCTTCCAGCTATCCCTATGTCAACTCCTGGCTCCATGCAAGAAACAAGTACTTGAAGGGAATATAGAGAGCTTTCCTCTCCTGCTATGCAAAGAACAGGGACACAAGATATACCTTTGTCCAGACCAGGGGTTAGAGGAATTTGAGGAAAACTTTTGTGACCAATGAGGTTGGGAGACCATAGCCCCATAGCCCCAGGCAACCTTCAGATTTCCCCTGTTTACATGTCCCAGGCCAACCAAACACTCACAATTACCCCCACAGAACTGTGAAGGCCCCTACTGGGACTGACTGTGATGCTGGGGACTGGGTTTGTATGTTTCTGAGAAGAACCCCAGAATGACATTCACTCTCTGCCAGTACAGACTCCCTCTGCAGCCCAGGTTCTCTTCTACAAACCCCACTCCTTCAGAGCCAACCATTCAAAACTGTACTTATCAGCTTTTAAACACCTCCTACCACTTATGGCTCAACTAGACCCATTCGCCTACTGGTTCCACCTGCTGGGTCTGTCTTCCCTTGGCTCAATCAGCTTTCTTTGGTATCTTCATCCCTCCTAACCGGCTGTTGCCCAATAATACAAGCCCTGTGAGTTTGGGCCCCCTACAAAACTCAGTCCTGCTCTTTCCAGCTAACAGTCTAACCAGCTTTCTTCCCCCCAGCTGCACTGAGACCCCTGACCCAGGCTGCCAGAACTTCACAGCTCCTCTACCTCATTGCACCCCCCACCCTGGGTATTTTCCTCTCCTGCAAAAACAACTTCTCTTTAGGTGCCACAATGAAGGTAATGCCCCTTCTTGGTTGCATTCTTGTGTTTTTATCCCCCTCTGCCTCACTGTATTCAGACTTCCAGTCCCAGGTCTCTCTTCACCATTGAAGTTGATGGGCAATATAGTCTTACCATTCCTCCTGGGGGCTGGAGTCTTTGCCAGCGTAGCTACTAGTGCATGGGCCTTGGGACTTCCCTTAGCTTTTACTTCAAGCTTTCACAGGTACTCAATGATGATATGGAATGTATCGCAGATTCATTAACATCCCTCCAGACACAACTCTCCACTCTGGTGGCAATAGCCTTTTAGAATCAGCGAGCCCTAGATCTTCTCACTGCTGAAAATGGAGGAACCTATCTCTTCCTACAAGGAAGAATTCTGCTACTGTATCAACAAGTCCAGGATCATCACCTCCAATGTTTATGAGCTCCGGGAACACATCCAGCATCATCAAGAAGAACTCACGTCTTGGGGTTTCAACCCATGATCATGAACATCCTGGCTATTACCCCTAGCAGGCCCTTTATTGTCCCTAGTCCTCCTAGTTACCCTCGGTCCTTGTCTCCTCAACAGCCTCATCTGTTTCATCAGAAATACTATCTCTCAACACACAACAGCCTGTATCCTCACCCTCTGAGGATACAGTCCCTTAAATCTAGATAATGATGTTCTCTAGGTTACCCCTGCCAATCGTCAAGAGGGGGGGACATGAGGCGGATAGAGACCACCGGCTCCCAGCCCTTTCCTGTCCGTTGCTCTCCATTTCTCCTGCTGAGGCAGAAGAAAAGACCAAATGGCCATCCTGTTTGGTTAAGAAAAGGAATGTCTAAAAATAATACATTTATACTTCTAATTTCTGATCTTTCAATTGGAATGTCTTTTCTTTCATTTCGTAGGTTGGATCCATGTTTGCTTATTACTTCTTCAAAAGGCTTACCTTTTGAATTTGCCAGAGCACAACTTGAAGCAACCTCCCCAAGAAAGGAGTATAAGAGAGGTAAATTTTCTGAGTTTTTCTGTTTGAAAATGTTTTAATTCTACAAAAATATGGTTAACAGTTTGGTAGCTGATGAAAGTACACATTGAATCTTATTTTGTGGGGGGTCTCTAGGTAATTATTAGTACTTTTTGAATATTATTTATATCATATTGAAAATGTCTTTATTATCTCCACTTTTACATTCTTTGTTTTATTTCAATCCTGAAATTCATGATGATGTGTCTGTGTATGAGTCTCTCTAGAAAGTATTAGATTCTCCATTGAACCTTTTTCTTTTTGTTGCCACTCTCTCTTATACATCTATATTCTGAATTTAGTTAACTCTTAAACCTTATATTTCATTTGAATTTTTGTTTGTTTTTATTTTTATTAAAGATTTTATTTATTTATTTGACAGACAGAGATCACAAGTAGGCAGAGAGGCAGGCAGAGAGAGAGGAGGAAACAGGCTCCCCACTGAGCAGAGAGCCAGCGTGGGGCTTGATCCCAGGACCCTGGGATCATGACCCAAGCTGAAGGCAGAGGCCCTAACCCACTGAGCCACCCAGGCGCCCCTCATTTGAATTTTTAAAAAATAATTTTGTCAATCATGTTTAAAAATATGATCCAGTGCATTCAAGAAAAGAAATCTATGTAGGTCTTTGTATTGTTGAATTTTAGAGGCAAAAACTTTTTTTAGGGGACATACAACCTTACCCATGACCAAAATTAAAAAGTAGTAGTAGTCTTTGCCCTTCCTCTCCACCTTCCCTTCTTCATCCTCTTCCTCCTCATTCTACTGTTGGTGATTATGTAATGCTGTCAGTACATGAATTAATACAACCTTCCTGGAGGACGCATGCTTAGTAGAGAATGAAGCTTTAACAGTATGACTATGACCTAATTGCTCATACATACAGAGTCTACCTCTAAAAATGTATAACTAAGAAATTATAAGAATACCATAAAAAATGTATTCAAGAATAGGATAACTCATAGCCAATATTGAGAAAATGTATCAATTAAGTTACACTTAAGTGCAAGTAACCAGTGAGAAGTTCCTGAATTAATAGAGTGACATATTTCAAATTAAATATATTAAAATGGGGATATTCGGCATCAGTTAATTCAGTGGTTTATACATATCACTAAAGCAGTTGGCTTTATTTCTCATATTGGCCTATGGTACCTGTCTACAATTAAACTGGCCAGAATTATAATTACTATAATACTATTATAGTAATTGATTAGACTAAACAAGATTGAGACTAATTTCTGAAAAAGTTGTTGAGATTATGTTGGTAATTAGCATGGTGGTCAAGCTTGCCACTGGAATTGATTAAAGTTTTGGAATTTTGTATAACCATATAAAAATGGATCTCACAAAGGTCTTTATAAAGCCCACTGACCTTTGTTTTGGGGTGACTAACTTTAACTATATTGAATCTCAAAGAGAGTTCAAAATAGTTGGTTTGTGCTTAGAACCTAATGCAATAGACAGAAAGATATTGAAGTCTCCAGAGTAGCTAAGAGGAGTCAGGCAGGCATTTTGGGGGATGGTTGGCAGAACACAAGAGTACAAAACAGGAAAGGCAAGCCTCTAAAATCCGTTCACATTCTCACCATGCATATGTGGAATGAATCCTTTACATCTCACAAACCACTTACATACCTGAAGTGAGCTATTTTGGGGGTCTAGACATTGACCCCTGGACAAATTCCTCTTTTGTTCAGTCATCTCCATAAGCTTACATAAATTTTGTCAAATTGAAAAAGTCCCATCCTGTGTCCTTCAGTGTTTTTCTATCACTGATACAATTATCTGTGCTAATAATCATGTGGGTGGTAAACTGTTCAAGTCTCACAATTTTAAGAGAATTGGAAAATACTTAGGACAAGCATTTAAGGATAGAAACTTCTATCTTATTAGGACACTGTGCTTATAAAATAGTATTATTTTCAAATTAACTGAGACTGGATGAAAAAGAGTAAAATTCAATCTGACTTAGAACTTCAGATGAGCAGGAATCTGTGTACCAGAGACACAATGCTTATGTCTGTAGAATTCACTGGGAGTTTCAAAAATTTTTTTTAAAGATTTTATTTATTTATTTGACAAACAGAGGTCACAAGTAGTGGGGGGGGAGGGGAAGTAGGCCCCCTGCTGAAGCAGAGAACCTGATGTGAGGCTAGATCCCAGGACCTAGGATCATGGGATCATGACCTGAGCCAAAAGCAGAGACCTTAACCCACTGAGCCACTCAGGCACCCCAAGATTCTAAAATATATGTGATTTTGAGAAACTCTTTGAAAAAATCTTCAGGATAGAAAAAAAAACATCATAGAGACAATATTAACATTTAGAGAAAATAATATGAACTTTGCTTTTTGGTATAGGGATGTGATGATGATGATAAAATACATCAATGACATGTATCTACTTAACTTCATTCATGGAGTAAGTGATGCTTTTGCTGCTGAAAGGATAAATCCATCAGAGCTTTAAGTGTTCACCTTTTTAAATGCAAATGACACTAGTGTTGAAATAGCAAACTGAATTGAGGACAATACATTACTAAATAAGCTTTTTAATTCAAGATAAATAGATAAGAACAAGCAATATCAAGGACTGATCTTGAGTAACTTCAGTCTGATTTTAGCACATCACAGAGTAAACTCAGAATTTCTGTGAAAGGAAGCTATCCAGTAGCCACCTGTAGAATTTGAAATAGTATAACTTTTCAGCAAAGGAAGAGACATAAGTTTGATCCACCTGCCAATGTCTAATATTTTCTTGCATTTTTCTCCAATTCCAGTAATTTGAATGATTCACAAGATACTTAAATAGCAAGGAACATAGGATATACTCTCACTCAACTGTCAGGTACAGGTCAAATAATTGAGGTCCTTTCTCCTTTTAGAAAAATACATCTGTAAGATGTCCAAATGTCCCATCTTTTTAAATACAGGTTATAAATGTAGGTTATAGAGGTGAATGACTAAGTGCATAACCACGAGATGTCATGACCTGGATTTGAATCATAGTCAAAATGTTTACTAATCATGTAATTCTGGTCAAATCTTTTAAAAATGCCTAAGCCTTAGCTTTTTTTTTTTTTTTTTCCTGTCTCTATCCACCTGTATTCATTGGGTCATTATGAGGAATAAATTAAATAAAGTATATTAAAAAGTTACATAAAGGTTTCTGACAATCTTAGCAAATGGATCTAGTATGGATCACTATCCAGGCAAAACTTCATGAAAACTATTGATAAACCATGACTAAACCATCATTATATGTCAAATATTTTTTCAAAAAATGGTAAAAAGCTTTGTCTAAAATTGGAAAGAGGAAAAAGAAGAATCTCAGAGTAAAGAAATCAAGTGGACATTGGTGATCCTTGCCTGGCCCTGAGGACTTGGTTTCCATGTGGACTGTGGTAAATAGTGACGTGGCCTTATTTGAAGGCAAGCTTGAAGCTGGTTATAAAGAAGACCACTCACAAAGCCAGGACACTTGAAGTGACAGATAATCTCTAAAAATGAAAGAGACAAGCTACAGAACAGAATTCTTCTTCCCTTTATGCTATGGATGGGAAAAACAAAAAAATCTTTGAAAACTTGAATCCCCAGTCCTGGACCACACATGAGAAGAGATCAGAATTCCATAAAACAATACAACTTTAAAATATTACATAAGAGCAAAATCAATACCTAGAAATGAAAATACAGAGTGATTTTTAATATAATAAATACCGTAAAAAATTGTTAAATGAAAATTAAAGAACTGTTCGACATGGGGATACACACACATAGAAACAGAAGGATAAACATATGAGAAATAGGAAGAAAAGAGAGGGTTCTAGCACATTTATAATGGTAGTTTCCAGATGGAAGAGTACACAGAATATGGGACAGATTACAGCAGTAGAGAATGGACTGGAAATTTATGGGTTTAACAAATGAAAATAAAGATCGGCATGCATAACTGAAGAATCATAAATGAAGCAGAGAAATCACTCAGAAATATGAGGGGTTTTTTTAAAGATTTTAGTACTTGACAGAGAGAGAGAGATCACAAGCAGAGAGGCAGGCAGAGAGAGAGAGAGAGAGAGAGAGAGAGAGAAAGGTAAGCAGACTCCTCACCGAACAGAGAGGTAGATGCGGGGCTTGATTCCAGGACCCTGAGATCATGACCCAAGTTGAAGGCAGAGGCTTAACCCGCTGAGCCACCCAAGTGCCCCTAGAAATATGATAGTTAAAACCCAAAGGAATGACACTTAGATGCAATAGGGCAATAAATAAAAGGTCAGGAGTCCATGTAAATACACTGATTTTCCAAACAGTAAAAAATAAAATAAAAATATGTAACTTTCTGTATTTACTTTGGGAAAACGTCAAACATGAGAGCAAAACGAAGCCATTTTTCAGGAATAAGACACAGTATTACTTATAATCTGACATTAACAGAATGAAAATGTCTTCAATAAAAAATGAGTCATCAATAAGAAGCAAGACAATCAGTATAGAAATTCAGCTTCTGGCCAGGATGGAATAATAGGAACCAGATCTGTACTTCCAAGTGAAACTATTTTAAAAAATAAACAAAATTATGAAAAAGTGTTTTTCAAGACACTGGGCATCACAAAATGGAGAAAAAGGATCCCTTGGAAATGGGGTGGAAAGGAACATGAGCTGGAGAAAGACCTATGCTTACTGCATTAAGACTTATCAGTGTGAGGCATTACAGAGAACAAACCCATGTAGTTCTGTAGGTCTCTGCATTAGCGGTAGCTGGAAATCTGGAAGGTCAAAGCAGCAGGGGTTCACAGTAGGGATGAGGAAAGAGTTCCAGAGAGACAATTTCAGAGATCAGTAGCAGGTTCCCTTGAATATTCAGCTGAGTACTTACCAAGGCATGCATGTGAGGAAACTCATCAAAGCCAGGAAAAAAGCACCTGGAAGAATTAGAAGGAACAGTGATTGATGTTTACACAGAGCTGGGAATAGGGTATGCTCCCCTCAGTGTTACTGGAAAACTTGGTGATTCCCAGAACATGACACAAAGTGTTTCTTTGAGCTTATGTACTAAAAGTGTAACAATTCCTTTAATGTTCTCTTCCCTCATATCCAGTATCTATCAGTTATGGGTCATTTTTGATTAGGTGATATTTGCCCTCACCCAAGATTGTATTTTTCTGCGCTCTTTCAACTTTTTCCAACTTTCTCAACTCATTAGCATTAACTTTATATAAGAGGTACTCATAAATCTAGCATAAAAATTATTTTATAGCCCACTTATGATATATTATAGATTGATTGATCTACTCATGAGCCCTTCCTAAACTTCTGAAATGCCAATAGAGTATTACCCCCACCTTAAAAGACCACCAGAGACGTGAGTCAAAGCCAATCAGCAAGGGTCGTTTATGGCAGGTTCGAACTTGGACCTCTGCGCCGCTCGTTGCCGATAAGGCCGAAGAGGTCCAGAGCTGGGTTGGTGCAGGGTTTTTATAGACAGGTACAAACAAGTTTCGGGTGGGGCTGAGCTGATTGATTGACAGTTTGAACAGGCATACTTGGCGTCAGTGAATTGGGTCAGGGGACCCCGCGCGAAAGCAGACAAAGCAATCTTACAGAAGCAGAACTGGCCGGTTAGCCCACGCATGCGGAAAAAGCACTATCAGGATATTGAAGGCCTGGTTACTTATCAAGTAAAGACAATCGGGAGTCTCCTGGTGGAATGTTACATTCCTGCTATCAAGCATCCTTGTTAATGAGATTTAGGTTTAGAAGAAATTTAACTTTATTTACTTTTCCTTCTACCTCCGCCTCCTTCCGTTTTTCATGGAGGGGAGGGTGACATTAGGGCTATTGATAAGGTAACTTCTTTGTTGTAAATCTCAAGGACATTTGCAAACCAAGGGAGACTCCTACCCTGCAGGACTGTGATTTCTGCAAGTTAACTATTTATCATTTTATGGCAGTCAGGGGTGCCTGAGGAATGCTACACATATGGAGGGGAGCAGGTGAAGGGGGGGTGCAAGGCGCCAGCTTTTGCTTTGTCCTCAGCCAGCCTCCTGCTCTTTCACTTCAAGAAACTGTTAGGGTATGTTAAATATATTAATGGTTTTTTGCTCTGAATTCTGATAAGCAGGACAAGCTAATCAGCTGTCAAATTACCTCAGAAGCCCTCTAGTGAATTTTTTTTCTTACTCTTCTAGTTACATTGCTCATAGCAGTCTGTCAGAACACTTTAGAATTTGTTGATTTCTCCTGGACCTAAGGATCCTGACTGAAAGTGCCTATATCTGTGTGGAAGGGGTATTCTTGGATGCTTCCATATGTTAATACATTTATAGAAAAATAGACCTTCTGCAGTTTTTACCTGCACAAGATAGGCACTAGAGTTTGAGGAAGCATTCTTACTTTTCCTATTACAGAGTTCTTTAAGCATGAATTATTCTCAATGTTAAACAACAAGTTACTGTTCTTAATATAGGGGAAAAAAAAAAAAACCCTCACAGATTAGCTAGCATACATGTTTGAAGACCTAAGTCCTTTCTCCAATTTAACAAATTCACAGAAAGAAAAAGTTCATGTGGACTATACAGGTAACTTTCTCATGTATTCATGTACTAAAGACAACAACACTGTCAATGGGGCGCTGAATTTACCAGCGACAAGGGGAAATGAGGGCAGGTGAGACTTCTCTTTTAATAGAGCAGCTTTGCTTTTAGCTTTTTTTATATTTGGACTTTATTATGATTTGAATTAAAAAGAAAATGTTTTGAGAACTACTAATCCAAATGACCACCAAGGTCCTCTCTATCCCTGTCATGCTGATGAAGTTTTAGAATTTGAGTCAGGTTGAGTGGGGGAAGGCCGGAGTGGATGACCAAGAAAGAATTCTTGAGAAATCTTTGGTGCAAAATGGTGGTTTATTAAACATGGGGCAGGACCCGTGGGCAGAAAGAGTGGCTGCCCCGGCATTGTGAGGAGTGGTGATTACAGACTATGAGTTTGGGGGAGGTAAGGAAAAGGGAGGGCTTGAAAGAACTTTGATGTTTTAAAGAAGACACACAGGATACCAGAGGCTTTCCTGTTTTTCAAGTTAAGGTGGTCTTTCCTTTCAGTAAGACATTAACAGTAAGATAGTTGAGAGTTTCCTGGAGGACTGTCACAGTCCTGCTGTCAAGTGTCCTTATCAATGAGCTTTAGGTTTGGAAGACAATTAACTTTATTTACATTTCCTTCTGCCTCAGGCTCCCTCAATTATAGGGAATGGAAGATGATGTTAGGGCTTTAGGAACTGAGTTAGGAGTCTTTGGAAGTTAGGATATTTGGGAAGTCATGCTGTTGCTAAGAAAGCCTCTTCCTTGTAAATCACAAGGACATTTGTAAAGTAAGGGAGACTCATATCTTGCAGGATTGGGATCTCTACACGTTAACTCTTTGTTTTTCCTTTAGGGCAGCCAGGAGTGCCTGAGGAATGTCACACAAGTCCTGAAGGGCAGGCTGGGGGTGGGGGGATGCTGTAGGGTGCCAGCTTCTCCATTGTCTTTAGCTAGCCTTCTGTTCCTTCATCACTGCTATAAGGCTTTATTCCATTAACACCCAAGTAAACAGCCATCCTCCTGACCTATCATAAACTATTTGACATTCATTTTAACACCAATGTCACCCAACTAACCTAGCCAGATTTCTAAACAAAGTAAAAATATTCACTAGCTTGGAAAAATTTCTTTAATTCACAATATGCTATTTTTAGACAAATTCAAGAACCTCTGTTTCTTACAAGTATTATATCAATATAGTTTCTCTATTGAAAATGTGGAATATTACAGATTGTCCTTATCAAACCTTGATGTAACATTGGAATGACTCAAGCTCTAGCAATATAATTTACTGTCATCTATTCTTTACTCAAGGAAACAAAATACAAATGGACTTTATTTTGGTTTTGTCCTGTTTCTCTCCTTCCTGGTCTTCTTCAAGAAAATATCAATTTATTGATAATTCATTTGGAATAATATTGCCTATTCCTACAGTATTGTCTTTGCTGCCAGTGGACCTCAGTGAGGCAACCAAACAGCCGGCCATAGATGTCTTCCACTTAAGGCCACTCCTGATAGTCCCATTTTATCCTGAGTAAAAAGATACTCTTCTCCTTGAACTACTAGTGTGGGACTGAGAGGAGACCATATTTAATAAGACTTATTCACGGGTTGAGAGTTGGAAAGAACCTGTTTTCCTCTCCTTACAGCCTGTCTTACCTATTTGAATAACTGATAAGGCAGATCAAATCTGATTTGTTCAGGTTTACAAAACTGCATGACGGAGATTAATGAGTCTGATGAGGGAGCAGGAGGCTGGCTGAGGACAAAGCAAAAGCTGGCGCCTTGCACCCCCTCTTCACCCGCTCCCCTCCATATGTGTGGCATTCCTCAGGCACCCATGACTGCCATAAAATGATAAATAGTTAACTTGCAGGGATCACAATCCTGCAGAACAGGAATCTCCCTTGCCCTACAAGATGTCCTAGAGACCTGAACAGGGAGGTTACCTTATCAATAGCACAAATTTCCAGAGGCGAATAACTCTTGGTTCCTGAAGCCCTAATGTCCCCCTCCCACCATAAACTGGAGGAGACTGGGGTAGAAAGGAATGTAAATGATAGCCAGATCATAATGCCCCACCAAGAATCCCCCATTATCTTGATGTTAGTGCTTGACCTAAAGACGACATTAATCAAGCCATAATGGCAAAGACTCCCCCCCCCCCCCGGCACCTTGTAGACCCTCCATAGCATGTGAGAACTCTGTCAAAATCCCCCATTCCTTTACCACCTCCCCCCCAACCGTGGGGTATATAACATGCCCACCTTCACAACCTGGGGCAGCAGCTCTTCCTGCCCACGGGTTCTGTCCCCGTGCTTTAATAAACCACCATTTTGCACCAATGACGTCTTAAGAATTCTTTCTTTAGTCGTCGGCTCCGAACCTCCTCACCACACCGAACCTGACTTAAGGTTCTGGGACTTCATCAAGTCCATACCAAATTATAATTAGCACAGTTTTATGCAGATACATTTGAAAACCTAGGTGAAATACATTAAAAAATCTTCTAAAGTCTTTTTTCTAAGTAAGTTAATATATATAATTTTCCTAAAATAATTCTTCTCAAAATCTATCTCCATAGAGACAGAAAATTCAAAGAGACCAATGCCAAAGAAAAACTAGGAAAATAATGGTTAAAGAAAACCCTACCAGGGATTTTCACAGGGGAATGACACTAGGGAGATGCACAGGGGAACTAAACAAATTCTTGAAAAAAAACAAAAAACCCTAAAGTGCATGAAGTATTGTAGAATAAATGAAAAAGAACTTTCTAAAAATTTCTTTGGCATGAATGCAACATAGATATCAAAACCTGACAAAAATTACAGGTGATTAAAAAAAATTTTATTATAGTTGACTTATGATGTTGTATTAGAAATGGATTTACAGATATAAAATATCAGGGTAGTTATGTGTAAGAAAAAAAGACAAATGGATCTACAAAATAGATCCATTTATCTTTTGACAATGGAGTCATTGTCTTTTGAGAGTAAGCATTTGAGATTCTGAATAAAAGATCTGGGAGGAGGTAAGGAAACCAGCAGAACTTTGGACAATATCACAGGCTTTTAGAAACAAAAAAGTCTGGAGCTGTCAAGGCAGCCAAATTTGAGGAAACCATGATGCAGGGTAAAGTGAGGTATTGGAGTTTGTACCTGAAACACCTCACGGATGCACAGGGCGGACTCTGGGACACCAGCCGTGCTGAAAACAACACAGAGTTCAGGTCTGGACCTGAAGAAGGAGCTTCCAGGAGATTTTTCAAGGGCTGTACCCAACAACCTGGGAGAACAGAGTCAGACTGAGCCTCCCCAAAATTACAATCCACATTTGAATTAGTCAATCCTATCTGCCCAACAAAGAATAAAATATTCTCTGTAGTTAAAGATCATCCTACAAAGTTCAAAATTATATCATATAAAATGTCCTATATTCAGGGTAGCATTAAGCTAAATTAAAGAAAATCTAAGACCATAATGACAGAGCAGAAAACACACTATGGTAAAAATATGGTTCCAGTTTATTTTGATCTACAGAATCTGTTGAATTGCCCTCAAAATTCCAGAAGTTTATATTTGATGGAAACAAACACTCTTACTCCAACATTTTTTTTTTTAATTGGGAAAAGAAACAAAAGAGCAAAGAAAAACTGTTAGAGGAATACATGCCCTGGAAACTTATCCTACCACATACTTTTTGAATGAAATAATTGTAAGGTTTTTCCGGCGAGATAAACACAACACCAGGCAAAGTGGGTGTAAGGCAAGGTTTATTAAAGGTTCTCTCCGGTGAAGTTTCAGGGCCCAGGTGAAGGGAGCCGAGAAAGTTGCACCGGGAGGAGGTGGGCACCCTCGGGCGAGGTTCCGCAACTCTGGAAAGCAGAGTGGGGGAAGTCGCGCCCAAGGCAGGGAGGAGGGGGCTTTTAAGGGGTCTTGGGGAAAGCTCAGGGGTCTTTTGGCAAGTTTCCCTTATTTGGATATCCCTCCTGCTCATCGGGATCCCATTGGTCCACAGGAGCCCAGGGCGGGGGTCTCAGGTTCCTGCTTGGGCCTTTGTTCTCCTGTCCGAGCTCAGGTGGTGTGGCGGGAACTTTCGCCATCTTGGTCCTTTGTTCCCCTGTCCGAGCTCAGGTGGTGTGGCGGGAACTTTCGCCATCTTGGTCCTTTGTTCTCCTGTCCGAGTTCAGGTCTTGTGGCGGGAATTTTCGCCATCTTTGGTAGCCCTTCCTGCCAGCCCATCATTCTGACCTTTTGCTTAATATAATGGTGTCAGGGGCGTCGACTCGGTTCTGGCTACTTCCTGCTGACAGGGGGCGTCGTCATAGGGGTAGTCGGAAGTGGGCAGGCGAGAGTAGGGCTGGAGGAGGAGTTGATTGACGGATACTCGGGCAAGTTCTTGTAGGCGACCCTGCAAGTACCGGAAAAGACAGGGAGCAACTGAGATTAGAAGGAGGATTATGCATACAGGTCCCGCCAGAGGGAGCAGCCAGGTTACCCAGTTGTAGGGGTCCAGGCCCCAAGAGGACGTGTCTCGCCGCCGTGCTTGGATCCGATCCCTGAGTTCTTTGATCTTGGAAGTAACTATACCTGATTGGTTAACAAAGTAACAACATTCTTCATTTAAGAATAGGCAGGTCCCCCCTTTTTCGGCGGTCAGAAGGTCTAAGGCCCGTCGGTTCTGTAGAGCTAAGGCTGCCAGGCTGGTGACCTGGGTCTGTAGGGCTGTGAGGGAGTCAGCAACCCGTTCCATATCATCATTCAGAGCTTGGGAGAGTTTGTAATAAAAGTCTATGGAGGTTCCTATCCCTGCTGTCCCAGTTGCCACCCCTATGGCTACCCCTGCCCCTATTATGAATGGGAGGAAGACGGCCCTTTCTTCACGGTGTTGGGGGAATAGGATGGATAGCAGCTGGGATTCAGAGTAAATGGTGGTAGAAGGAGATAATAGGATGAATATACAGCCCAGGGAGTCGTTAGTGGTCAGACAGCGATAGATTCCCTGAGGGCACGAGAGAAATATTCCCGAGGGAGTACAATACGGGAGGGAGGAGTTAGTGATGTTGGCAGCTGCAGTGGTGAGGGGGGAGGACACATTAATAATAGGTATGTTTTCCCCAATGGGGCCAATATGAACCGTGCTATTTGTGGTCGTGGAGTTGGGGAGTGGCCAATCCATAGGGAGGGGTATCCCTACAATGTTAGAACGTGTTGAAAAAGGGAAACAGATCCAGCAGTCACTGTCACCGTTTTTCGACACATTTCGCCATAGGCTGTAACTAGAGTTCAGGAGGGCCACTGTCAGTTGTTCAGTGGTAGGGGATTTCTGGATGCTACCGAGATTAATGCCCTTATAGACCAGGTCATTGGGGGGTCGGAGTCGTTTAGTCAGGTCCCTGACTGCTGTTTTAATGTGCTCACGGCTAGCCTGGTCCTGGACCCCGCCCCCATCGGAGAGGCCGACCTGACCCAGATAGGTCCAGCACACTTTCCCAGACCTGGGGTAGATGTTGCAGGGGGCAATACCTCGTTTGGCTGTCACAAGGTCGGAGACCCAATAGGTTTTCTGGTCATACATACAGGTTGTCGGTTCCTTTCCCCGGTAGCAGGTTGCAGGCATATAAGTAAAGGCTGAAAAATGGCGAGAAGTACCTGAACCCCTCATGCAGCTAGACTCACATGATTCCGCCTGGCTTGTCTGGATTAGAAGGAATATGAGAAGGGGCCCTAACCAAGCGGAGTTTGGTGGGGCCTGCCATCTGGGAGGTCCAATTAGTCTCTGTGGGTGCCCGCTTGAGATTGTTGATATGTACCCATGCAGAGTGCCCCAACAGTTTTGCAGCAGTTGGGGTGGTAAGGACAACTGTATAAGGCCCAGTCCACCGAGTTTGTAAGGAGTCTGGCCGCAAGCTTTTGAGGACCTGGTCCCCAGGGGATAGATCTCGTATACCCCCTTCAGAAGCATGGTCGCTAGGGGCTGGAATGACAGTGTCAGCGTGAGCCCTTAAGAGAGCTCGGAGGAGAGTAAGATAAGGTAAATAGGATAAAAGAGGTGGGGAGATGGCCGGAAGGCTATGATTTATAAGAAAGGGCCGGCCGTATAGTAATTCGAATGGGCTTAAGCCCGAAGGCCTGCGGGGCGTAGCTCGGAGTCTGGTGAGAGCCAGGGGCAGAAGTGTGGGCCAGGAAAGACGGGTCTCTAGGGTAAGTTTGGTGAGTTGGGCTTTCAGCAGCCCGTTGGCCTTTTCTACCTTACCCGATGACTGTGGGTGGTATGGGATGTGAAGTTTCCAGGTTATGTTGAGGCTCTCCGCTACCTGCTGGGTTACAGTGGAGATGAAGGCAGGTCCGTTGTCTGACTGGAGGGTCCGGGGCAATCCAAACCTCGGGATGATGTGCTCGATGAGTATTGTAGCCACTACGTCTGCTGTTTCTCGAGCCGTAGGGTATGCCTCGATCCAACCTGTGAACGTATCAACCAAGGTTAATAGGTAGCGAAAGGTTTTATGGCGAGGCATATGAGTGAAGTCCAGTTGCCAGTCTTCCCCGGGCTGATGCCCTCGGAGCTGATGGTTAGGCCCCGGTCTGCGGATTCCTCCTTGTGAATTCACAGCGGAACAGGTTTTGCAAGCCCTGTGGACAACTTCAATTACTTTAGATAAGGAAGGATGATAGAACAATGGCTGAAGAAATTGGTGGAGAGCCTTTGGGCCAATATGGAGGGATCGGTGGATGTCAGTAATTAGGGTGTGCGCCAGATTGCCTGGCAGGGCAATCCTGTCCTGAATGTAGATCCACCCTTTATCTCCAATTTTTCCTCCCCGTGCCTGGAGGGCTTGTGTTTCCTCTGTAGAGTAGGAAGGCTGGTGAGGGGTGTTAAGAAAGAGGATAGGAGACACAGGGGTACTTAGGGCCGTTTGTCTGGCCACTGAGTCTGCCCTGTTGTTGCCTAGGGAGACCAGATCCCTGGTTGTTTGGTGGCCTCGGCAGTGGACAATTGCTACCTCAGTGGGCAGACTAACGGCCTCAAGCAACTTGGCAATGAGGGGTCCATTAGCTATAGGGGTGCCCTTGGTAGTTAGGAACCCCCGTTCTTGCCAAAGAGCAGAGTGTGTGTGAGTTATGAGGTAGGCATATTTAGAGTCAGTGTAAATGGTGACTCGTTGTCCCTTCGACAGGTGTAATGCCCTGGTGAGAGCTACGAGTTCAGCCTTCTGGGATGTGGTCCCGATTGGGAGGGGAGCTGTCTCTAATACTGCATCCATAGTGACTACAGCATAAGCAGCGTGCCTCTGGCCATCTGAGGCCAGGAGGGAGCTGCCATCTACGAAGAGCACGCGGTCAGGGCTGGATAGTGGTTGATCAGAGAGACCGGGATGGGGAGGAGTGAGGTCTTCTATAAGTTGTAGGCAGGAGTGAACAGGTTCCGGGGTGGGTGAGGGTATGGGTAGTAAAGTCGCGGGGTTTAAGCGGGGGGAGGTAGAGAGAGAGATATAAGAGTTTTCTAGAAATAGCAGATGGAATAGTTGAAGACGGGAAGGAGTCAGATGGGCCAGAGATCGGTGGCTAAGGAGGTCTGTGAGTCGGTGGGGAGAGTAGACCGTGATAGGCTGCCCTAAGGTAAGTTTAAGGGCCTCCTTTGTAAGAGAAGCCGCTGCCGCTAGGGCTCTGAGGCAAGGTTGCCATCCCCGGGCGGTGGCATCCAGTTGCTTGGATAGGTAGGCTATAGCCCTATGCGTAGGTCCCACCTGTTGTGTTAGGAGGCCGGTGGCAGAGCCGGAGCGCTCATCGGTGTAGAGATGGAACGGTTTAGAGATATCAGGTAGGGCTAAAACTGGCCTGGTGGTAAGGCGGTCTCTCAGCTTAAGGAATGACTGACGGATTGAAGTGGGATCAGTCAGGGGACCCTGGGGGGTCTCTTTAGCTGCCTGGTACAGAGGACGGGCTAGGATAGAGAAATTCGGAATCCAATGTCTAAAGAACCCGACCAACCCAAGAAAAGATAGTATCTCATCCGCCGTTTGGGGAGGTTGGAGTTCTTGGAGGAGTCTTATGCGGTCCCCAGTAAGGGACTTAGAAGTGGGAGTCAGGAGTATGCCCAGATAGGTAACCGAAGGGGCACACAATTGGGCTTTAGAGGGGGTGACTCGATATCCCTTGGCCCCCAGGAAATTAAGTAGGGTGGAAGTGTCGTCTTGGGAGACCGAGAGGGAGGGGCTACAGAGGAGGAGGTCATCCACATACTGTAGTAGAGTGCTGGCCTTAAGGGCACACTGCTGTAAATCTGTAGTCAAGGCCTGGCCGAAAATGTGGGGGCTATCCCTGAACCCCTGGGGTAGGACAGTCCAAGTTAGTTGTCCAGAAACGTGTGTGTCGGGATCCTCCCAGGTGAAGGCAAAGAGAAAGTAAGAATCAGGGTGCAGGGGGATAGTGAAAAAGGCATCTTTTAGGTCCAGTACAGTGAAGTGAGAGGTGTTTGGAGGAACGCGAGACAATAGGGTGTAGGGGTTAGGAACAACTGGGTGGAGGGGGACCACGGCCTCATTAATAAGCCTAAGGTCTTGCACCAGTCGATAAGCCCCTGAAGGCTTGCGTACTGGGAGGATAGGGGTGTTACAGGGAGAACTGATGGGGATCAGGAGTCCCTGACGTTTAAGCCGTTCTATGATAGGTTTCAGGCCCCGGCGGTGGGCTAAGGAAATAGGAAACTGAGCTCGAGAGGGAAACTTAGAGTTATCCTTAAGCTGTACTTTAACCGGGGTAAGGTGGGAAGCGATGATGGGCTCAGAGATGTCCCACACCTGAGGGTCTACAGTAGGTAGGTCATCTGGAGCGGGGGTCGAGGGAGTGGAGAGGTGTAAGATGAGACGGGTTGAGGTGGAGGGAGGAGAAGAAGGTGAAAGACAGATAGTTGCCCTCAGTTTCTGGAGAATGTCCCTACCCAGTAGAGGGACCGGGCAGGAAGGAATGACTAGGAACGAGTGGGAGAAAGGGAACCCATCCAGGCTACAGGTAAGGGGAAGGGTCACCCTAGGGTTGGAGGAGGTCCCATCGATCCCCATAACAGTAATTGGTGAGGTTCGAGTAAGTCCCGAGTAGGAAGGCAGAACAGAGTAGGTAGCCCCCGTGTCCAGCAAAAAAGAGATGGACTTACCCGCTACCTGGAGCGTAACCCTGGGCTCGGCCTGGGTGAGAGGGGTGGCCGAGTCTGGGCTTCGTCAGTCGTCCTCCAATCCAAGCAGTTGAAAGGCCGGACTTACTGTCTCGGGGGGTCCCCCACGTTGAGGCGCCGAAGATACCCCGAGGTTAGGGCAGTCGGATTTCCAGTGGCCCATCAAATGGCATTGAGGGCAAGGCCGAGTTGGCGGCTTTGGATTGGGGCACTGGCGAGCCCAGTGTCCCTCGGCCCCGCATTTGAAACAGGCCCCCGGGGGGGTGCGGTTGGTTGCCCCTCTCTGCTGGCTCCCGGAGCCGGCCGGCCGCAGGGCTGCTACCAAGGCTTGGGTCTGCAACTGAACCTTTTGCTGGAGTCTGGCTTGTCGTTTAAGCTCAGCCGCCTCCTCACGGGAATTAAAAACCTTAAATGCCATTTTCACCAAGTCAGAAATGGGGGTCTGAGGGCCCTCCTCAGCCTTCTTTAACTTTTTCCGTATATCCGGCGCCGATTGAGAAATAAAATGAGTAGCCAGTACCGTGGCCCCCGCAGGGGAGGCAGGATCCAAGCGAGTGTACTGGGTTAAGGCCTCAGTCAATCGGTTAAGAAACATAGCGGGGTTTTCGTCAGGGGCCTGGACAATCTCCCTGATCTTGTCATAATTAACGGCCTTATTAGAAGCTGCCCGCATGCCAGCTATGAGACATTGGACCATGCGGTCGCGGCGCCGGCGGCCATCTTGGCCATCCTGATAATCCCAACCTGGTTCTACGGCTGGGACTGCCTGGGCCCCAACTGGCATGGCAGCATCAGTGAGATGGACCTGATCTGCGTGCTCCCGGGCAGCAGCCTGGATGCGTTCCCTCTCCTCTGTGGTGAGGGTGGTGGTCTGGACCACATGTAAATCATGCCAGGTGAGGTCATAGGCTTGGGCCAGATATTGGAATTCTTTAATATAGTTATCAGGACTGGCCGAAAAGGAGCCCAAACGCTTCTCAATTTGGGAAAGGTCCTGTAGAGAGAAGGGCGCATGGACTCGAACAACTCCCTCAGCTCCAGCAACCTCCCTTAGGGGGCAGACTAACTCAGGGGAGGGTTTTCGAGCCCTAGTGCGGGTGGAGATGGGAGGGGAGGCTGGAGGGGATGTAGGGGAAGGTTCCGGGGGGGCCGCATCAGGAGCAGACTCAGGTTTTGGGGGTTGAGGGGATGAGACGGGAGTCGAGGTGGAAGGGGTGGAAAGGGTGGAGGGGGTGGAAGGGACCGAAAGGGGGGTGATTGGAGCGGCGGGAGGATTAGGGGGCGTAGGGAGAGAGGGGTCTTGGGGTGGGGGATCGCGATAAGGGGGAGGAGGGAGAGGAGCCGGGGCCCCTCTCGTCGGCGGGTGGGTAAAGCTCTCCGGAGGTTCAGAGAGGGGAGAATCAGAGAGGAGAGACGGGGAGGAGAGGTCCGGGTCTTTGGGAGCAGTGGGTGGCAGGGTAGGGGGAGGGGAGCGGGCCAGGAGGACCTGAGAGGTGGAGCAGTGAGAGCAGAGGGAGGGGCGAGAGCGCAGGGTCCAGAAAGCCTGGACATAAGGGACCTCGACCCATTTGCCCTGGCGTTTGCAGAAATTGCCTAGGTCCATGAGAATCTGATAGTCAAATGTGCCTTCCGGAGGCCACTGGGACCGATTGTCTAATTGGTATTGCGGCCAAGCGACGGTACAATAATGTATGAGACGTCGCCTACGCAAGTCCTGGTCCAGTTCCAGGGTCTTAAGATTGGCCAGCAGGCACCCTAGGGGTGTTTTAGAATCGAATTTGGATTGGGAGGTCCCCATGATTCGTTGCCAGGCAACCCGAGGGCTGGAGGAAGGCGTCCCCTCGTCCACCACTGGGTTGAGGAAAAACTGTATCGACTGACGTAGAGGTAGGGACGTCTCCCAGCCTCTCGGAGTCACGGAGGTCACCTGGTGACCGGCGGGGTCCGCCCTGACGCGGCCGCGATTAAGGCAGGGCTTTCCGGAAGGGGGCGCAGAATCGGGGAAACTCACCACGGCTTCGGAAGTGGCGTTTGGAAAGGCAGGTCCAGTCCGGCTAGGGAAAGGAGAGAGCCTCCCCACTGGGGTCGGGGCTCAATCTCCTCCCGGGTTTCGGCGCCAAATGTAAGGTTTTTCCGGCGAGATAAACACAACACCAGGCAAAGTGGGTGTAAGGCAAGGTTTATTAAAGGTTCTCTCCGGTGAAGTTTCAGGGCCCAGGTGAAGGGAGCCGAGAAAGTTGCACCGGGAGGAGGTGGGCACCCTCGGGCGAGGTTCCGCAACTCTGGAAAGCAGAGTGGGGGAAGTCGCGCCCAAGGCAGGGAGGAGGGGGCTTTTAAGGGGTCTTGGGGAAAGCTCAGGGGTCTTTTGGCAAGTTTCCCTTATTTGGATATCCCTCCTGCTCATCGGGATCCCATTGGTCCACAGGAGCCCAGGGCGGGGGTCTCAGGTTCCTGCTTGGGCCTTTGTTCTCCTGTCCGAGCTCAGGTGGTGTGGCGGGAACTTTCGCCATCTTGGTCCTTTGTTCCCCTGTCCGAGCTCAGGTGGTGTGGCGGGAACTTTCGCCATCTTGGTCCTTTGTTCTCCTGTCCGAGTTCAGGTCTTGTGGCGGGAATTTTCGCCATCTTTGGTAGCCCTTCCTGCCAGCCCATCATTCTGACCTTTTGCTTAATATAATGGTGTCAGGGGCGTCGACTCGGTTCTGGCTACTTCCTGCTGACAGGGGGCGTCGTCATAGGGGTAGTCGGAAGTGGGCAGGCGAGAGTAGGGCTGGAGGAGGAGTTGATTGACGGATACTCGGGCAAGTTCTTGTAGGCGACCCTGCAAGTACCGGAAAAGACAGGGAGCAACTGAGATTAGAAGGAGGATTATGCATACAGGTCCCGCCAGAGGGAGCAGCCAGGTTACCCAGTTGTAGGGGTCCAGGCCCCAAGAGGACGTGTCTCGCCGCCGTGCTTGGATCCGATCCCTGAGTTCTTTGATCTTGGAAGTAACTATACCTGATTGGTTAACAAAGTAACAACATTCTTCATTTAAGAATAGGCAGGTCCCCCCTTTTTCGGCGGTCAGAAGGTCTAAGGCCCGTCGGTTCTGTAGAGCTAAGGCTGCCAGGCTGGTGACCTGGGTCTGTAGGGCTGTGAGGGAGTCAGCAACCCGTTCCATATCATCATTCAGAGCTTGGGAGAGTTTGTAATAAAAGTCTATGGAGGTTCCTATCCCTGCTGTCCCAGTTGCCACCCCTATGGCTACCCCTGCCCCTATTATGAATGGGAGGAAGACGGCCCTTTCTTCACGGTGTTGGGGGAATAGGATGGATAGCAGCTGGGATTCAGAGTAAATGGTGGTAGAAGGAGATAATAGGATGAATATACAGCCCAGGGAGTCGTTAGTGGTCAGACAGCGATAGATTCCCTGAGGGCACGAGAGAAATATTCCCGAGGGAGTACAATACGGGAGGGAGGAGTTAGTGATGTTGGCAGCTGCAGTGGTGAGGGGGGAGGACACATTAATAATAGGTATGTTTTCCCCAATGGGGCCAATATGAACCGTGCTATTTGTGGTCGTGGAGTTGGGGAGTGGCCAATCCATAGGGAGGGGTATCCCTACAATGTTAGAACGTGTTGAAAAAGGGAAACAGATCCAGCAGTCACTGTCACCGTTTTTCGACACATTTCGCCATAGGCTGTAACTAGAGTTCAGGAGGGCCACTGTCAGTTGTTCAGTGGTAGGGGATTTCTGGATGCTACCGAGATTAATGCCCTTATAGACCAGGTCATTGGGGGGTCGGAGTCGTTTAGTCAGGTCCCTGACTGCTGTTTTAATGTGCTCACGGCTAGCCTGGTCCTGGACCCCGCCCCCATCGGAGAGGCCGACCTGACCCAGATAGGTCCAGCACACTTTCCCAGACCTGGGGTAGATGTTGCAGGGGGCAATACCTCGTTTGGCTGTCACAAGGTCGGAGACCCAATAGGTTTTCTGGTCATACATACAGGTTGTCGGTTCCTTTCCCCGGTAGCAGGTTGCAGGCATATAAGTAAAGGCTGAAAAATGGCGAGAAGTACCTGAACCCCTCATGCAGCTAGACTCACATGATTCCGCCTGGCTTGTCTGGATTAGAAGGAATATGAGAAGGGGCCCTAACCAAGCGGAGTTTGGTGGGGCCTGCCATCTGGGAGGTCCAATTAGTCTCTGTGGGTGCCCGCTTGAGATTGTTGATATGTACCCATGCAGAGTGCCCCAACAGTTTTGCAGCAGTTGGGGTGGTAAGGACAACTGTATAAGGCCCAGTCCACCGAGTTTGTAAGGAGTCTGGCCGCAAGCTTTTGAGGACCTGGTCCCCAGGGGATAGATCTCGTATACCCCCTTCAGAAGCATGGTCGCTAGGGGCTGGAATGACAGTGTCAGCGTGAGCCCTTAAGAGAGCTCGGAGGAGAGTAAGATAAGGTAAATAGGATAAAAGAGGTGGGGAGATGGCCGGAAGGCTATGATTTATAAGAAAGGGCCGGCCGTATAGTAATTCGAATGGGCTTAAGCCCGAAGGCCTGCGGGGCGTAGCTCGGAGTCTGGTGAGAGCCAGGGGCAGAAGTGTGGGCCAGGAAAGACGGGTCTCTAGGGTAAGTTTGGTGAGTTGGGCTTTCAGCAGCCCGTTGGCCTTTTCTACCTTACCCGATGACTGTGGGTGGTATGGGATGTGAAGTTTCCAGGTTATGTTGAGGCTCTCCGCTACCTGCTGGGTTACAGTGGAGATGAAGGCAGGTCCGTTGTCTGACTGGAGGGTCCGGGGCAATCCAAACCTCGGGATGATGTGCTCGATGAGTATTGTAGCCACTACGTCTGCTGTTTCTCGAGCCGTAGGGTATGCCTCGATCCAACCTGTGAACGTATCAACCAAGGTTAATAGGTAGCGAAAGGTTTTATGGCGAGGCATATGAGTGAAGTCCAGTTGCCAGTCTTCCCCGGGCTGATGCCCTCGGAGCTGATGGTTAGGCCCCGGTCTGCGGATTCCTCCTTGTGAATTCACAGCGGAACAGGTTTTGCAAGCCCTGTGGACAACTTCAATTACTTTAGATAAGGAAGGATGATAGAACAATGGCTGAAGAAATTGGTGGAGAGCCTTTGGGCCAATATGGAGGGATCGGTGGATGTCAGTAATTAGGGTGTGCGCCAGATTGCCTGGCAGGGCAATCCTGTCCTGAATGTAGATCCACCCTTTATCTCCAATTTTTCCTCCCCGTGCCTGGAGGGCTTGTGTTTCCTCTGTAGAGTAGGAAGGCTGGTGAGGGGTGTTAAGAAAGAGGATAGGAGACACAGGGGTACTTAGGGCCGTTTGTCTGGCCACTGAGTCTGCCCTGTTGTTGCCTAGGGAGACCAGATCCCTGGTTGTTTGGTGGCCTCGGCAGTGGACAATTGCTACCTCAGTGGGCAGACTAACGGCCTCAAGCAACTTGGCAATGAGGGGTCCATTAGCTATAGGGGTGCCCTTGGTAGTTAGGAACCCCCGTTCTTGCCAAAGAGCAGAGTGTGTGTGAGTTATGAGGTAGGCATATTTAGAGTCAGTGTAAATGGTGACTCGTTGTCCCTTCGACAGGTGTAATGCCCTGGTGAGAGCTACGAGTTCAGCCTTCTGGGATGTGGTCCCGATTGGGAGGGGAGCTGTCTCTAATACTGCATCCATAGTGACTACAGCATAAGCAGCGTGCCTCTGGCCATCTGAGGCCAGGAGGGAGCTGCCATCTACGAAGAGCACGCGGTCAGGGCTGGATAGTGGTTGATCAGAGAGACCGGGATGGGGAGGAGTGAGGTCTTCTATAAGTTGTAGGCAGGAGTGAACAGGTTCCGGGGTGGGTGAGGGTATGGGTAGTAAAGTCGCGGGGTTTAAGCGGGGGGAGGTAGAGAGAGAGATATAAGAGTTTTCTAGAAATAGCAGATGGAATAGTTGAAGACGGGAAGGAGTCAGATGGGCCAGAGATCGGTGGCTAAGGAGGTCTGTGAGTCGGTGGGGAGAGTAGACCGTGATAGGCTGCCCTAAGGTAAGTTTAAGGGCCTCCTTTGTAAGAGAAGCCGCTGCCGCTAGGGCTCTGAGGCAAGGTTGCCATCCCCGGGCGGTGGCATCCAGTTGCTTGGATAGGTAGGCTATAGCCCTATGCGTAGGTCCCACCTGTTGTGTTAGGAGGCCGGTGGCAGAGCCGGAGCGCTCATCGGTGTAGAGATGGAACGGTTTAGAGATATCAGGTAGGGCTAAAACTGGCCTGGTGGTAAGGCGGTCTCTCAGCTTAAGGAATGACTGACGGATTGAAGTGGGATCAGTCAGGGGACCCTGGGGGGTCTCTTTAGCTGCCTGGTACAGAGGACGGGCTAGGATAGAGAAATTCGGAATCCAATGTCTAAAGAACCCGACCAACCCAAGAAAAGATAGTATCTCATCCGCCGTTTGGGGAGGTTGGAGTTCTTGGAGGAGTCTTATGCGGTCCCCAGTAAGGGACTTAGAAGTGGGAGTCAGGAGTATGCCCAGATAGGTAACCGAAGGGGCACACAATTGGGCTTTAGAGGGGGTGACTCGATATCCCTTGGCCCCCAGGAAATTAAGTAGGGTGGAAGTGTCGTCTTGGGAGACCGAGAGGGAGGGGCTACAGAGGAGGAGGTCATCCACATACTGTAGTAGAGTGCTGGCCTTAAGGGCACACTGCTGTAAATCTGTAGTCAAGGCCTGGCCGAAAATGTGGGGGCTATCCCTGAACCCCTGGGGTAGGACAGTCCAAGTTAGTTGTCCAGAAACGTGTGTGTCGGGATCCTCCCAGGTGAAGGCAAAGAGAAAGTAAGAATCAGGGTGCAGGGGGATAGTGAAAAAGGCATCTTTTAGGTCCAGTACAGTGAAGTGAGAGGTGTTTGGAGGAACGCGAGACAATAGGGTGTAGGGGTTAGGAACAACTGGGTGGAGGGGGACCACGGCCTCATTAATAAGCCTAAGGTCTTGCACCAGTCGATAAGCCCCTGAAGGCTTGCGTACTGGGAGGATAGGGGTGTTACAGGGAGAACTGATGGGGATCAGGAGTCCCTGACGTTTAAGCCGTTCTATGATAGGTTTCAGGCCCCGGCGGTGGGCTAAGGAAATAGGAAACTGAGCTCGAGAGGGAAACTTAGAGTTATCCTTAAGCTGTACTTTAACCGGGGTAAGGTGGGAAGCGATGATGGGCTCAGAGATGTCCCACACCTGAGGGTCTACAGTAGGTAGGTCATCTGGAGCGGGGGTCGAGGGAGTGGAGAGGTGTAAGATGAGACGGGTTGAGGTGGAGGGAGGAGAAGAAGGTGAAAGACAGATAGTTGCCCTCAGTTTCTGGAGAATGTCCCTACCCAGTAGAGGGACCGGGCAGGAAGGAATGACTAGGAACGAGTGGGAGAAAGGGAACCCATCCAGGCTACAGGTAAGGGGAAGGGTCACCCTAGGGTTGGAGGAGGTCCCATCGATCCCCATAACAGTAATTGGTGAGGTTCGAGTAAGTCCCGAGTAGGAAGGCAGAACAGAGTAGGTAGCCCCCGTGTCCAGCAAAAAAGAGATGGACTTACCCGCTACCTGGAGCGTAACCCTGGGCTCGGCCTGGGTGAGAGGGGTGGCCGAGTCTGGGCTTCGTCAGTCGTCCTCCAATCCAAGCAGTTGAAAGGCCGGACTTACTGTCTCGGGGGGTCCCCCACGTTGAGGCGCCGAAGATACCCCGAGGTTAGGGCAGTCGGATTTCCAGTGGCCCATCAAATGGCATTGAGGGCAAGGCCGAGTTGGCGGCTTTGGATTGGGGCACTGGCGAGCCCAGTGTCCCTCGGCCCCGCATTTGAAACAGGCCCCCGGGGGGGTGCGGTTGGTTGCCCCTCTCTGCTGGCTCCCGGAGCCGGCCGGCCGCAGGGCTGCTACCAAGGCTTGGGTCTGCAACTGAACCTTTTGCTGGAGTCTGGCTTGTCGTTTAAGCTCAGCCGCCTCCTCACGGGAATTAAAAACCTTAAATGCCATTTTCACCAAGTCAGAAATGGGGGTCTGAGGGCCCTCCTCAGCCTTCTTTAACTTTTTCCGTATATCCGGCGCCGATTGAGAAATAAAATGAGTAGCCAGTACCGTGGCCCCCGCAGGGGAGGCAGGATCCAAGCGAGTGTACTGGGTTAAGGCCTCAGTCAATCGGTTAAGAAACATAGCGGGGTTTTCGTCAGGGGCCTGGACAATCTCCCTGATCTTGTCATAATTAACGGCCTTATTAGAAGCTGCCCGCATGCCAGCTATGAGACATTGGACCATGCGGTCGCGGCGCCGGCGGCCATCTTGGCCATCCTGATAATCCCAACCTGGTTCTACGGCTGGGACTGCCTGGGCCCCAACTGGCATGGCAGCATCAGTGAGATGGACCTGATCTGCGTGCTCCCGGGCAGCAGCCTGGATGCGTTCCCTCTCCTCTGTGGTGAGGGTGGTGGTCTGGACCACATGTAAATCATGCCAGGTGAGGTCATAGGCTTGGGCCAGATATTGGAATTCTTTAATATAGTTATCAGGACTGGCCGAAAAGGAGCCCAAACGCTTCTCAATTTGGGAAAGGTCCTGTAGAGAGAAGGGCGCATGGACTCGAACAACTCCCTCAGCTCCAGCAACCTCCCTTAGGGGGCAGACTAACTCAGGGGAGGGTTTTCGAGCCCTAGTGCGGGTGGAGATGGGAGGGGAGGCTGGAGGGGATGTAGGGGAAGGTTCCGGGGGGGCCGCATCAGGAGCAGACTCAGGTTTTGGGGGTTGAGGGGATGAGACGGGAGTCGAGGTGGAAGGGGTGGAAAGGGTGGAGGGGGTGGAAGGGACCGAAAGGGGGGTGATTGGAGCGGCGGGAGGATTAGGGGGCGTAGGGAGAGAGGGGTCTTGGGGTGGGGGATCGCGATAAGGGGGAGGAGGGAGAGGAGCCGGGGCCCCTCTCGTCGGCGGGTGGGTAAAGCTCTCCGGAGGTTCAGAGAGGGGAGAATCAGAGAGGAGAGACGGGGAGGAGAGGTCCGGGTCTTTGGGAGCAGTGGGTGGCAGGGTAGGGGGAGGGGAGCGGGCCAGGAGGACCTGAGAGGTGGAGCAGTGAGAGCAGAGGGAGGGGCGAGAGCGCAGGGTCCAGAAAGCCTGGACATAAGGGACCTCGACCCATTTGCCCTGGCGTTTGCAGAAATTGCCTAGGTCCATGAGAATCTGATAGTCAAATGTGCCTTCCGGAGGCCACTGGGACCGATTGTCTAATTGGTATTGCGGCCAAGCGACGGTACAATAATGTATGAGACGTCGCCTACGCAAGTCCTGGTCCAGTTCCAGGGTCTTAAGATTGGCCAGCAGGCACCCTAGGGGTGTTTTAGAATCGAATTTGGATTGGGAGGTCCCCATGATTCGTTGCCAGGCAACCCGAGGGCTGGAGGAAGGCGTCCCCTCGTCCACCACTGGGTTGAGGAAAAACTGTATCGACTGACGTAGAGGTAGGGACGTCTCCCAGCCTCTCGGAGTCACGGAGGTCACCTGGTGACCGGCGGGGTCCGCCCTGACGCGGCCGCGATTAAGGCAGGGCTTTCCGGAAGGGGGCGCAGAATCGGGGAAACTCACCACGGCTTCGGAAGTGGCGTTTGGAAAGGCAGGTCCAGTCCGGCTAGGGAAAGGAGAGAGCCTCCCCACTGGGGTCGGGGCTCAATCTCCTCCCGGGTTTCGGCGCCAAATGTAAGGTTTTTCCGGCGAGATAAACACAACACCAGGCAAAGTGGGTGTAAGGCAAGGTTTATTAAAGGTTCTCTCCGGTGAAGTTTCAGGGCCCAGGTGAAGGGAGCCGAGAAAGTTGCACCGGGAGGAGGTGGGCACCCTCGGGCGAGGTTCCGCAACTCTGGAAAGCAGAGTGGGGGAAGTCGCGCCCAAGGCAGGGAGGAGGGGGCTTTTAAGGGGTCTTGGGGAAAGCTCAGGGGTCTTTTGGCAAGTTTCCCTTATTTGGATATCCCTCCTGCTCATCGGGATCCCATTGGTCCACAGGAGCCCAGGGCGGGGGTCTCAGGTTCCTGCTTGGGCCTTTGTTCTCCTGTCCGAGCTCAGGTGGTGTGGCGGGAACTTTCGCCATCTTGGTCCTTTGTTCCCCTGTCCGAGCTCAGGTGGTGTGGCGGGAACTTTCGCCATCTTGGTCCTTTGTTCTCCTGTCCGAGTTCAGGTCTTGTGGCGGGAATTTTCGCCATCTTTGGTAGCCCTTCCTGCCAGCCCATCAATAATTATAACTATTGCAAGAACAGAAAAACACCACAATGAAAGGACTATCTGGAAATGCACCCATTCATAATAGCAATTCCCTTTACATTTAGAGTTTTAACATGAGTAATGTTTTTAAATGACAAATGACACTGCTCTTCATTTGGGGAAGAACTATTTTTTCAGTAAATGCTACTTGCTCAGGCAGATATTTGTAAGAAAAAGGTAAACTTTAACTGGAAAATAATTCTGAATGTTACTGTAAAGACAAGAATTCTTAAGGATTAATACATCAGAGAATGTTTTCATATTCCTAAGATATGCAAATATGTCTTTATTTGGTGAGATTAAAAAATGCATTAATAAATGCTTAGCCTTAAAAGAAATACTGAAAACTTAGATTGAGACAAAGTTGAGATGAAGAAGCTCTGTTTAGCGAAAAATCCTGATAGGGAAAATTGTACTCTAAGATGGCCAACCAAACCAGCAAGGGAATTCCAGTCCCTGTCTCAAAACCCTTCTGTGTTCTTCTTTCCTACTATGTTTCCCACGTGCACCAGAAGTACCAAGTATGTACTCCCTCCTTGTGCTTGGGACGCAGACCTTTGGAGAACAACGTCTGAGTTCACCAGTGTTGAATAAACCTCCAATCCTCTAAAGTCTCTGAGTGCCACTTGGTTCTTCCGCCAGGATTCAGACCAGGTTCTGTAACAATCCCATCCTCAACGTGAAGAGTCAAGACACAGAGGCGAAGAAATAATGGTCAGTAAATTATATTTGACAAAGACTAGGAACCACAACATAAAATAAACTAAAAAAAAAAAAAAAAACCAGTTAAAAATCGAGACATGGATAGCAAATGTGCAAAACATTTGAACAAGAACTTGGTACTGAGTTCATATATAAAACTACAAAATATATTAATGAATCATTAAAAATATGCTAATTAAAACTTCCATAGGATAACACTACCCACAATCAAAATGCCTAATTTTAAAACTGTGCAAATATGTCAAGCATTTGCAAGGATACAGAGCAACTGAATTGCCCATATAGTGCTGGTAGAAATGTACATCTGTGCATCCATTTTAGGAAATTGGTTTTGCTAGATCTACTAGATCAACATCTACTAGAGCTGAGCAAATACACACCCCATGGTCAGCAATTCCACTCTTTGTCATGGACTCAACTCAATGTTTACATTCACTCAGTAATATCGATATAAACTTCTTATTGTTGCACTATTACTATAGTAAAATTGGAAATAAGCCAAGTGTTCATTAATAATGAAATCTATTTTTTATATTTATAAAAAGAATACTGTAGTGAGTATATTAATGAAGGAACATTTCTGTTTTTTTATCAATATAAAAAATACTGTCATAAGTATATTAATGAAGGAACATTGTTACATGCAACAGAATGGATAAATTCCACATGCATAATGTTGAAGAAACAAAAGAGAGTGGATATATTTAAAGCTAAAGACCAGGCAAAACTAGAAGTACCAATTGAGGTTAATTTGGGGAAATGAAACTTTCTTGTACACTCCAGTGTTCTGTTTCTGCAGCTGCAGTTTTCTAATGGAAGTGTTCGCTTTGTAAACAATGATTATTTTACTGGTGACTTGTTCAACTTTCTGTATTCTTCAGCAATTTAAAAATGGTGTCTGATTCTTGACCTTCCTTAATAGAAAGTTAAATTTGTTAATGAAAAATTATATATGTTTATAACTATAATAAATCAGTAATTCTAAGCATCTCATAGGCAAAACTATTATAGGAAATATGGGAAATCCCACATTGTCTTTACTCCCCAGAGACAAAAAAATAAAATAAATTAGAATGATCCATACAATCCCTTTCATTAGGTTTTAGATAGACAGACTTTTGGGCTACCTTCCACAAACTCAGTGGCAGTGCTTTCTTTCAGGAAAGGCATTTAAAGAATATTTTTTGAATGCCAAATTAGCATATAATATCACATGTATATTTTGTAAAATATAAGGGTACAAGATAAAAGAATGCATCTATCTTAATTACCTACTAACAGTTCACTTTTAAGGAGTTAAATTGGGTTCATTATTGCAGAAGACACCCATCATTTAAATGTTGGAATTGTAACACACACGTGCTGTTTTCTGTACTAATTTTTTTTGAGATTTTATTTATTCATTTGAGAGAGAGAGAGCACGAGAGAATGAGAGGTGAGAAGGTCAGAGGGAGAAGCAAGCTCTCTTTGGAGCTGGGAGCCCAATGTGGGCCCGACTCAATCCTGCGACTCTGGGACCATGACCTGAGCTAAAGGCAGTTACCCAACCAACTGAGCCACCTAAATGCCTTGTACTAGTATTTTTAAGAAGATACATAAATACTTATGCTTTTAGTTCCTGTTTCTGTTTTTTTCTTTATTTAAAAAATACTTACTTTAGAGAGAACTTGTGCAGGAAGCAAGGACAAAGGGAGAGGAAGAGAGCCTCAAGCAGACTCTTTGCAGAGCTTGGAGCCCCTGCACAGGGCTTGATCTCAGGATCCTGAGATCTATGACCTGAGCTGAAACCAAAAGTCTGATGCTTAACCAACTGTGCCACCCAGATGCCACTGGTGTTGTATTGTTTTTTGTTTGTTTGTTTGTTTAACTCATGAAAGTCTTCAATTTTAGTATTACCTGTTTTCTTATATTACAAATACTAACAAAAATCAGCTGGTGCCTTTTGTGTGATTCTTAACAATGTCTTTAATCTTTGGAAATTTAATGTGTATTTACCTCTATTCATTCTATGCCTATAGAGAGAGACTCAGAAGCAGATGGCCCAGTTTCACAATATTTCATTGACATAAGTTACATTTTAACAGTCATCTATCAAAATGAGGCTATGCTAAAAATCAAGCCTTCAAGAGAAATAGATTTGTATAAGAAAAACATAGCAAGAGGTTGAAAAAGTTCAAAGAATCAAATGAATAGGGCAAAATGCTCGGTCAACATATAAACTGAGAACAGCACATTCAATATCATTATCATTAAAATGGACTAAACACTTAAAAGTAAGACCTGAAAGCGTGAAACTCTTAGAAGAAAACATAGGAATAAAACTCATTGACATGGGTCTTGATAATTTTTTTAGATACGATCCCCAAAACACAAGCAACAAAATTGAGAATAAACAGGTGGGGCTACATCAAACTAAAAAGCTTCTGCACAGCAAAAGAGAACATCAACATAGTGAAAAGACAACCTATGGAAATGGAAAAAAAATATTTGCAAACCATGTATCTAATGAGGGGTTTATATCTTAAATATATTTTTCTTTTTACGGTCTTTTTTTTTTTTTAATTTTATTTTTTCATTGTTCCAAGGTTCATTGTTTATGTATAACACCCAGTGCTCCATGCAGTATGTGCTCTCCTTAATATCCACCACCAGGATCACCCTTCCTCCTCCCCTCCAAAACCCTCAGTTTGTTTCTCAGAGTCCACAGTCTCTCCTGGTTCATCTCCCTCTCTGATTCCCCCCATTCACCTTACCTTTCTTTTTCCTAATGTCCTCAATATTATTCCTTATTGACACAAATAAGTGAAACCATATGATATTGACTCTCTCTGGTGACTTATTTCACTCAGTATAATCTCCTCCCGTCATGTCCATGTTGATATAAAAGTTGGGTATTCATCCTTTCTGATGGAGGCATAATACTTCATTGTATATATGGACCACATCTTCTTTATCCATTTGTCTGTGGAAGGGCATCTTGGCTCTTTTCACCATTTGGCAATGGTGGCCATTGTTGCTATGAATATCAGGGTACAGATGGCCCTTTGTTGGAGATAGGCCCCTGGCCAGGGCGGCCTCCGCCATTAAAAGATGGCGCCTGGCTAGTTGCCAGGTTAGGATTGCCTCGTGAGACTAAGCGGGACGCCCAAAGAGGAAGTAAACAGCATTTGTGCTAGCAAAGTTGTTCGTTTAGGTGCACAGCCTGATTCACTCCCTCCTGTACCCTGCTCACTGATTGGTCATGTAAGCATATATAAGTGTGTAGACTTGCGGAAATAAAGAGGGAGAAGATGCATCCGAACTGGGGCTTCTTGTCGTCCTTGTGGGGCGAGGGCGATAAATGGCGCCGAAACCTGGGAACTAAATAAAGGAATCTTGCAAGGTAATCCGCAGGAAAGCGGGGAGTAAAGGTCCGCAGGTAAGCGGGGACATTAGCCACGTTCAAAAGTGGGAATTACGCGGTAAAGCGGGGAGTAAAATAGAAAAACCTTGTAAGGGAGAAGTCCGCAGGTAAGCGGGGTAAAACCACGACAAAGGTGGTGGGAAACTTGTACAAGACTGCAATAAGAAGTGGGGCAGCCTTAGAGCCGGGATTAACTTGTACAAGTCTGCAATAAGAAGCGGGGCGGCCTTAGAGCCGGGATTTAGTGGCGAGTATACGTGGAACAGCCATTAGGTTGGGATTCTAATTATGGGATCTGGACTGTCAAAGTCGAGGTTAGAGGGTTCCCTAAAGGACCTTCTAAAGGCCAATGGCACGCCGTTAAAGACAAAAACTGCTAGGATAAAAATGGTCAAGCAGCAGCTGAAAGACATTCAGCCTGTATGGCTTCTTCCCCCAAGCCCTTAGTTCTTTGGAGGACACTGCCCACCATAATGCAGCAGCTGAAAATCCTCGGTGGGACCTAGAAATGTTAATGGGAATAGGACCATACATGGGAAAGCAGGCCCAAATACAATACAACCCTGAGGTGTATCTGCAAATAGCCACGGTGGCCACTAAAGCATGGAAGACAATTCAAGGCAGTGGGGATTTACAGGGTCAGCTGTCTAAGGTAATACAAGGACCAAATGAAGCATATGCTGATTTTGTAGCGAGGCTGATGCAAACAGCTGGTCGAATATTTGGGAGGTAGAGACAGCCATGCCATTGATAAAACAGCTGGCTTATGAGCAGGTTAATAAATGGTGTAAAGAAGCCATCAGACCTTGGAAAAGCAAAGACGTGAGTACATATATTAAAGTTTGCAGGGATATCAACGACAGTGTTATTCAAGGGGAGGTTATGGCTGCAGCTATCACTCAAGGTTTACAAGGATTACAGGGAGCTCAACAATATAAACATAGGGGTACTCCTGGAGTTTGCTATTACTGCTAGAAGCCAGGACACCTGTAGGAGCTATAGTTACCAAAGAAGAGAGTTGGACCTTCCTATTTCAAAGCTGCTCTCCCCAAGAAACCAAGCTGCTCACAGTGATAAAAGCATTTCAAATGTTTCATCAAGAACCCTTCAACCTTTTATCAGATAGTAGATATGTGGTGCAAGCTGTCTCTATCATTGAAAATGTGGGTTCTATTAATGCCAGGTCTACTATCTCTAAGGCATTACAAGAAATCCAAACATTAGTTTGGGACAGGAAGGCTCCATTTTATATTGGCCACATACGAGCTCATACAACCTTACCAGGCCCCCTGACAAAAGGTAATCGGTTAGCAGACTCTTTAACCAGAGGAGAATTTGTCTTTGCCATTGAGGACCCGGTGCAACAGGCGAGACATTATCACAAGCTATTCCATGTGAATGCTTTAACTCTTCGCCTCAAATTTAACATAACAAAAGCACAGGCACAGGACATAGTAGTCTCCTGCAGAAATTGCGTGATCTTACTACCTGCACCGTCCTTGGGGGTTAATCCTAAGGGTTTGTTACCTAATCATATATGGCATATGGATGTCACACATGTTCAGAATTTGGAAAGTTAAGATATGTTCATGTCTCTGTAGATACCTGCTCTGGAATAATTTTCACCTCAGTGCATACGGGGGGGAAAAATCCAGAGATGTTATCGCCCATTGCCTACAGGCTTTCGCGGCATGGGGAAAGCCACGCCAATTAAAGACAGATAATTGTCCAGCCTATACCTCACAACCCTTTAAAGCCTTCCTACAACAACTTGACATTCACTTGATACATGGAATACCCTATAACCCACAAGGACAGAGTGGTGTGGAGCGCGCTCATCTTACAATAAAAAATGTGCTTTATAAACAAAAAGGGGGAATAGGGGACACCTTCAGGTCCCCTAAAGATAAGCTCAACACCATTCTCTTTATTTTGAATTTTTTAACGTTGGACGAAACGGGTAAATCAGCTGCAGACAGACATGCAAGTGATGCTGCTGCTTCCCCTAAGCCTTTAGTACTTTGGAAGGACATCCTCACAGGAAAGTGGAATGGACCAGATCCAGTGTTAGTATGGAGTAGGGGGTCTGTATGTGTTTTTCCACAGGAAAAGGAGGCTCCAATTTGGACCCCAGAGCGGCTGGTGCGTGCAGCCTTGCCTCCGAACACCAGTTATGATGCTGAAGATGCTGATGATAACTCTGGGGATGCTACACCTCCTGCGGCAGACTCAAGCCAGAGAGCTATGAGCAGTGGTTAAAGCATGGCTATATCCTTTACCAGTGACTAACTCTTCTCTCATATTCCCTCCTCTCCCTTTGATGCATGGCAGGTCTGTAACTTGCTAGGAGCATGTACTGATATCTCAGCAGTGTCCATGTTAAATGGTGCCAAATCCCTCAACTGTTCTTATAAACAAAATGACTCTAGTACCTTTGAGACAACAGTTAATATGTCTTGTCCCAATAATATTACTTATCAGCCCACTCTCATATGCGTCTGGCCACCGTTCCTTTTCCTCGTAACAAATGCTAGCGAGCTGTGTGATACATTGAATTGCACTAAGAATTGCTATCTTTCCCAGTGCTGGAATGTCACGGCCTTCAAGCTGGCTGTGATTATGCGTATCCCTGCCCATGTTCCTATCCCAGTTTCCATTCCAGAGGACAAGTTACCGGTGGTGCTATCCAGAAAGAAGAGAGATTCTGGTATCACAGCCGCCGTTGTGACAGCATTGGCTATATCTACAGCAGCTGCCACGGCAGCAGCAGTCTCGCTTGCTGCAACTATACCCACTGCGGAAGCTGTGAACACCCTTGCAGAAGGAACGGCGGCTGCCCTTCAAACACAGACTCAGATCAATGCACATCTGCAAGCAGGAATCCTGATAGTCAACCAGAGAGTGGATTTGGTTCAAGAACAAGTGGACATATGGGGGGCCCTATTGGGACTGGGATGTATAGTACCCTTCCCGGCAATTTGTGTAACTCCCATAGCCTATACTAATATGAGTGACTTACAGAATGTCCCCGGACAGCTCTCCCAATACTTGCCGGGGAATTAGTCCGCAGAATTCCAAAACTGTACTCAGCACCTGCTACTAGGCATAACAAGGATAAATAACACCAGAGTTGAGCTTGCAACCCTCCCAGAGATAATCAAAACATTGCAAGATGTGTTAACCTTTACAAAACAATGGGCTAGCATAATTGGTCTGATGACAATCCTCATAGTGGGCTTGATTCTGCTAGTAAGGAAACTGCAAATTTGGAGGCGACAGCAACCTAGGCAACAGCAAGCCATGGTGCAGGCCTTGTTAGCCATCGAGGCTGGAACATCCCACCAAGTGTGGCTAAGTATGCTGGATCGGTAGTCAACGACGGGTAAGATTGGTGGGGGAAATACACCAACCTAAGACAGGACGCAGATCATTGATATCTGCCGTCTGATGACGGGTAAGGATATTCCCTGCCACTGACAACCTAAGACAGGCACTATCCCTGCCATAAAAGAAAAAAGGGGGAGATGTCGGAGGCAGGCCCCTGGCCACGGCAGCCTCTGCCATTAAAAGATGGCGCCTGGCTAGTTGCCAGGTTAGGATTGCCTCGTGAGACTAAGCGGAATGCCCAAAGAGGAAGTAAACAGCATTGGTTGCTAGCAAAGTTGTTCATTTAGGTGCACAGCCTGATTCGCTCCCTCCTGTACCCTGCTCACTGATTGGTCATGTAAGCGTATATAAGTGTGTAGACTTGCGGAAATAAAGAGGGAGAAGATGCATCTGAACTGGGGCTTCCTGTCGTCCTTGCGGGGCGAGGGCGATAGCCCTTCTTTTCACTCCATCTGTATCTTTGGGGTAAATACCCAGTAGTGCAATTGCAGGGTCATAGGGAAGCTCTATTTTTAATTCTTAAGGAACCTCCACATTGTTTCCCAAAGTGGCTGCACCAACTTGCATTCCCACCAACAGTGTAAGAGGGTTCCCTTTTCCACATCCTCACTAACACACGTTGTTTCCTGTCTTGTTAAATGGACTATTCTAACTGGTGTAAAATGATATCTCAATGTGATTTTGATTTGACTCTCCCTGATGGCTAGTGATGATGAACATTTTTTCATGTGTCTGTTAGCCATTTGTATGTCTTCATTGGAGAAGTGTCTGTTCATGTCTTCTCCCCATTTTTTGACATGATTATCTGTTTTGTGTGTGTGGAGTTTGAGGAATTCTTCATAAATCCTGGATATCAGCCTTTTGTCTGTACTGTCATTTGGGAATATCTTCTCCCATTCTGTGGGTTGCCTCTTGGTTTTGTTGACTGTTTCCTTTGCTGTGCAGAAGCTTCTCATCTTGATGAAGTCCCAAAAATTGATTTTTGCTTTTGTTTCCTTGGTCTTTGGAGACATATCTTAAGTTGCTGTGGCAGATGTCAAAGAGGTTACTGCCTATGTTCTCCTCTAGGACTCTGATGGATTCCTGTTTCACATTGAGGTCTTTTATCCTTTTTGAGTTTATCTTTGTGTATGGTGTAAGAGAACGGTCAGGTTCCCTTCTTCTATACGTAGCTGTCCAATTTTTCCAGCACCATTTATTGAGGAGACTGTCTTTTTTCCATTGGGTATTTTTTCCTGCTTTGTTGAAGAATATTTGACTGTAGAGTTGCGGGTTCATATCTGGACTCTCTACTCTGTTCTACTGGTCTATGTGTCTGTTTTTGTGCCAGTGCCATGGTGTCTTGGTGGTCACAGCTTTGTAGCAAAGCTTGAAATCAGGCAACATGATGCCCCCAGCTTTGTTTTTCTTTTTCAACATTTCCTTAGCAATTCGGGGTCTCTTCTGATTCCATACAAATTTTAGGATTGTTTGCTCAGCTCTTTGAGAAATGCCAGTGAAATTTTGATCGGAATGGCATTGAAAGTATAGATTGCTCTAGCCAGTTTAGACATTTTAACAATGTTTATTCTTCCGATCCAAGAGCATGGAATGGTCTTCCATCTTTTGTGTCTTCTTCAATTTCTTTCATGAGTGTTCCATAGTTCCTCGAGTACAGATCCTTTACCTCTTTGGTTAGGTTTATTCCCAGGTATCTCATGGTTCTTGGTGCTATAGTAAATGGAATCAATTCTCTAATTTCCCTTTCTGTATTTTCATTGTTAGTGTATAAGAAAGCCAATGATTTCTGTACATTGACTTTGTATCCTGCCACATTACTGAATTGCTGTATGAGTTCTAGTAGTTTGGGGGTGGAGTCTTTGGTGTTTTCCATGTAAAGTATCGTGTCATCTGTGAAGAGAGAGAGTTTGACTTCTTTATTGCCAATTTGAATACGCTTTATTTCTCTTTGACTGATTGCTGTTGCTAGGACTTCTAATACTATTTGAACAAGAATGGTGAGAGTGGGCATCCTTGTGTTCCTGATCTCAATGGGAAGACTGTCAGCTTTTTCCCATTGAGGATGATATTTGCTGTGGGTTTTTCATAGATTTTATAAAGTTGTGCAATGTTTCCTCTATCCCTATACTTTGAAGCGTTTTAATCAGGAACGGATGCTGTATCTTGTCAAATGCTTTTTCTGCAACAATTGAGAGGGCCTTGAGGTTCTTCTCTCTTCTCTTATTGATTTGTTCTATCACATTGATTGATTTATGAATGTTGAACCATTTTTGCAACCCAAGAATGAATCCCACCTGGTCATGGTGGATAATCTTTTTAATGTGCTGTTGGATCCTATTAGGTAGGATCTTGTTGAGAATCTTAGCATCCATATCCATCAGGGACATCAGTCTGAAATTCTCCTCTTTGGTGGGGTCTTTGCCTGGTTTGTGGATCAGGGTAATGCTGGCTTCATAAAAAGAGTCTGGAAGTTTTCCTTCAGGAGAATAGGTATTATTTCTTCTTTGAAACTTTGGTAGACTTCCCCAGGGAATCTGTCAGGTCCCGGGCTCTTGTTTTTTGGGAGGTTTTTGATCACTGCTTCAATCTTGTTACTAGATATCGGCCTATTCAGGTTGTCAATTTCTTCCTGGTTCAATTTTGGAAGTTTATAGTCTTCCAGGAATGCATCCATTTCATCTAGGTTGCTTAACTTATTGGCATATAACTGTTGATAATAACTTCTGATGATTATTTCTATTTTCTTGGTGTTAGTTGTGATCTCTCCCTTTTCATTCATAATTTTATTAATTTCAGCCTTCTCTCTCTTTTTTGGATTAGTTTGGCCAATGGTTTATCAATCTTATTGATTCTTTCAAAAAACTAGCTTCTAGTTTCATTGATGCTTTCTACTGTATCTCTAGTTTCTATCTCATTGATCTCTGCTCTACTCTTGATTATTTCCCTTCTTGTGTGTGGAGCTGCTTAACTTTGTTGTTGATTCTCCAGTTCTTTAAGGTGTAGAGACAGCTGGTGTATTCTGGATTTTTCAATTTTTTTGCGTGAGGCTTGGATGGCTATGTATTTCCCTCTTAGGACCGCCTTTGCTGTATCCCATAGGTTTTGGACTGAAGTGTCTTCATTCTCATTGGTTTCCATGAATTGTTTCAGTTCTTCTTTGATTTCCTGGTGGATCCAAGCATTCTGAAGCAATGTGGTCTTTAGCTTCCAGGTGTTTGAGTTCCTTCCAAACTTTTCCTTGTGATTGAGCTCCAGTTTCAAAGCATTGTGATCTGAGAATATGCAGGGAATACTCTCAATCTTTTGGTATCGGTTGAGCTCTGATTTGTGACCCAGTATGTGGTCTATTCTGGAGAAGGTTCCATGTGCACTTGAGAAGAATGAGTATTCTGTTGTTTTAGGGTGGCATGTTCTGTATATATCTATGAGGTCCGTTTGGTCCAATCTGTCATTCAATGCTCTTGTTTCTTTATTGATTTTTTGCTTGGATGATCTGTCTATTACTGATAGAGGTGTGTTAAGATCCCCTACTACTAGGGGATCCCCTACAATATGACTCATTATCTTGATTAACAGTTTTCTTAAGTAATTGGCTGCTCCCATATTGGGGGCATACATATTTACAATTGTTAGATCATCTTGGTGGATAGTCCCTTTAAGAATTATGTAGTGTCCTTCTCTATCTCTGACTACAGTCTTTAGTTTAAAATCTAATCTATCTGATATGAGAATCACTATCCCAGCCTTCTTTTGAGGCCCATTGGCATGAAAGATGCTTCTCCATCCCATTCTTTCAGTCTGGATGTATCCTTAGGTTCAAAATGAGTCTCTTGTAGAAAATATATGGATGGGACCTGTCCTTTTATCAAATCTGCAACCTTGTGCCATTTTACGGGCACATTTAGGCCATTCACATTGAGAATGATTATTGAGAGTTACGTTTTTATTGACATCGTGTTACCTGTTAAGTCTTTGTTTCTATAGATTGTCTCCATATATTTCTATTCAGTGATATTCTTGGGTTTTTTTTCCTCTTTTATAGAACCCCACTTATTATTTCTTGCAGTGCTGGCTTGGTGGTCACAAACTCTTTTAAACCTTGCTGGTCTTGGAAGCTCTTTATCTCTCCATCCATTTTGAATGTCAGTCTTGCTGCATAAAATATTCTTGGCTGCATCTTCTTCTCATTTAGTGCCCTGAATACATCTTGCCAGCCCTTTCTGGCTTCCCAGCTTTCTGTGGACAGGTCTGATGTTATTCTGATGGGCTTTCCTCTGTACATAAGGAATCTCTTTCCCCCAGCTCCTTTCAAGAGCTCCTGTCTAAAATTATGATTCATCATTTTCACAATCAGGTGTCTTGAGATCTTTCTAGATTCTATGATCTTGGGGGTAGACGTTTCTGCCTCTAGTACACGAACGCTGGTGCCATTCACCAGATTAGGAAAACTTTCATGGAGAATTTGTTCTACTATATCTTCTAGTCTTCTTTCTCTCCCCCCTCCCCACCCCCACCAGGGATTCCAATAATTCTGACATTGGAATGTTTCATGGCGTCATTTATTTCCCTAATTCGGTTTTCATGGCTTCTAAGCTGTTTGTTCCAGGCGTCCTCCTGATCCTTTTTCTCTATCAGTTTGTCCCCCAGATCACTAATTCTATCTTCTACCTCAGTTACCCTAGCTTTTAGAGAATTTAGATTCAATTGGAACTCACTGAGAGCATTGTTAACATCATCCCTGGTGGCTTTCACTTCTGCCCTAATCAATTCCATTTTATCTTCAAAGGTTTTCTCCAACCTAGCTATTGCCTGGATAATTGTTAGCCTGAATTCCCTTTCTGACATAATGTTTATGCCATATCCAAAAGCTCTGATGGAGAAAGCCCAATCTCTGAATTTTTCCTCTGTTGGGCATCCCTCCTCCTACTCATTTTGGTGAGAGTTGGCTCAATGGATGTGTAGCTGAATGTATCAACCATGGTGCAGGCAAGTTGCACTCTGGAATGCCTCTGAGAAATTCGAGAGTCCCCAACAAAAAGAAAGGAAAAAGAAAAAAGGAGAGAGAGGTGGGGGGGGGGGGAAGAAAGAAAGAAAAAATAAAAGAGAAGGCCCAGCCTGAACGGGCCCCGAAGAGAGATTTATAAAGTATACAAACAAAAAGACTGACAAAAGTAGATGATGAGAGAAAAATAAATAAATAAATAAATAAATAAAAGAACCCCATCAAAATGAACCCCAAGTATAAGATTTATATACTATCAGAACAAAAGCAAATACACAGAAACACTGACAGAAGAAAAAGATGGGCGGGTGGTTATAGATGCTCAGTGTGAGCAAGGAAGGTTATTTTGATTCTTCCTGGATATATCTTGATATCTTTGTTAAAGGACTCAACTTTCCTGAGATAAAGGGGGATTAAAACTGGTTTACATATAGGGGCAGCATTGATTGGAGAAAGGGGATTACCTTGAAGCTTATCTCTATATGAATATTAAAAAAATTAAATTTTATTTAAAAATTAAAAAATAGAAAGCAAAAGAAAAACACAGGTATATGTAATCAAAAAGTTCAGGTTAAAAGGTTATTATGGAATTTGATGTACTGAACATCTCATCGTGATGGTAAATAGATTAAAAAGTTATATATATATTAAAAAAATGAAAAGAAACAGAATAGTGGGAATGAATTAAAAATAAAAGTTGTATCTATGAAGTAGTGGTGGTTGTCCTCTTGTTTTTGTTTTTGTTTTTGCCTGGCTTTCTAGGGGAGGGGCCTGCCGTGTGGTTTTTCAGAGAGTCTTGCTAGAGTTGAGTCCTCCTACCCCCATCAAGGGACTGGGCTCTGAGGAAACCGGTTTTTCAGGCTTTTGTTCTCTGGAGGTTTTTTGGTTGGTTGGTTGGTTGGTTGGTTGGTTTTTCTCCCCTTAGCGGCTTTTGGTGGTTCTTTGGAGGTTTAGAGGAAAGCAAACTGCACCCAGACCTCCCTCTCAGAGAGAAGCCTCAGTCTGTTCCCCTCTGGGTGCTCCAGAGCACATAAATTCCCCCTCTGCCACTGGCAAAGCACATCCTCCATCATGGTCTCTGGGGTCACAGGAACGTCTGCTTGTATCCAAAACCACGAGAAATACTAGCCGCAGCTGTCTGGGCAGGTCCAGACCGCCAGAGAGGTCCCAACCAGATATTGCACACTGAGATTTTGATGCTGGGCTGGGCTGGGCTGAGAGTGTTCAGAATCTCTGGGTCCTAGAGAGCACCACATGGACCTCTCTCAGGGGAGGATGTGGAGCATGATGCAGACCCTGGTCGCACAACAGGCATGCAGAACACAAAAGGCTGTGGTTCTAGACATTACCAGCTGGTGTCCAGACCAGACTACCTCATGGGCGCCACCACCCAGATGTTCTCAGGCATGCTGGTGGCTCAGGGACCAAGACCTGGCTTCTTCGCTGAGCTCTCTGGTTCCCTCACAGCAGTGGCAGTCCTGGGTCCATGGGCTTAAGTCCCAATCCCCATCTGCCCAATTCCACCAATTTCCCCTTAAGATCTTTTGCTCTTTTTGAGTGCTTTTAACAAGACTCCAAGTTAATGCTGGTTCCCAATCATAGGGCACTCTCGTATTGGAGTATTGCTTTCCAGTAGTTCAATCTGGTTGCTCCATCCCCTTTTTGTTTATCTTCCAATATCAGTCCTATGTTCCCACTCTGCTTTACCTGTCCCCTGGTGTCTTCTGCCCACGTAGAGATCCAGAAGTGTGTAATTCTAATCTCAGGCTGATTTCATGGGTGATCAGAGTTCTTTGGTTGGTAATCAGCTCACATTACCAGGTTGACACAGTGCCTCCTACTTCTCCACCATCTTGTCTCCTCCTGACTCCATGATTTTTTTTTTAAGATTTTATTCATTTGACAGACAGATCACAAGTAGGCAGAGAGGCAGGCAGAGAGAGAGAGGGGAGGAAGCAGGCTCCCTGCTGAGCAGAGAGCCCAATGCAGGGCTCGATTCCAGGATCCCGGGATCATGACCTGAGGCGAAGGCAGAGGCTTTAACCCACTGAACCACCTAGGCCCCCCACCATGAATTGTTTTAAGTTCTATGATTTCCTGGTTGATCCAAACATTCTTGAGCAGATTGGCCCTTAGCTTCCAAGTGTTCAAATTCCTTCCAAACTTTTTTTTACGGTTGAGTTCCAGTTTCAAAGCTTTGTAGTCTGAGAATATGCAGGGAATAATCTCATTCTTTTGTTATCAGTTGACCCCGATTTGTGACTCGCTATGTGATCTATGCTGGAGAAAGTTCTGTATGCACTTGAGAAGAATGAGTGTTCTTTTGTTTTAGGGTGGAATGTTCTTTATATATCTATGAAGTCCATCTGTTCCAATGTGTCATTCAAAGCTCTTGTTTCTTTATTCATTTTCTGATTGGATGATCTGTCTATTACTGAGAGTGTTGTATTAAGATCCCCTACAGTTAATGTATTCATATGAATGTGACTCTTTATTCTGATTAACAGTTGGCTTACATAGTTTGCTGCTCCTTTATTGGGGGCATAAATATTTACATTGTTTAGATCTTCTTGGTGGATAGACCTTTTAAGCATGATGCAGTGTCCTTCTGAATCTCTGACTACAGTCTTTAGCTTAAAATCTAATTTATCTGATATGAGAATTGCTACCCCATCTTTCTTTTGAAAAAAGAGAATTGCAAAATGATGCTACAACTGCATTCTGATACTCTTGTGGCATCAAGCAAGTGACAGAGGAAAAGATCTGTGTTCTAGGTCATCTGATGCCTTGAACAATTTTGCAAACAGGGAAAATTTGACAAAACCCCAAATCAAGTCATCCCAGCAATTTTTATCCATTTGTCATGTAAAGTATATGTATTTCTAGGGAACTAAATTGTCCACTTACCTAATTCAACTTGTCAAAATGTTTCTAATGGCTTTGTGTTGTTGTAGAATATTTATGATGATTCGTTGAGAAAATAAAAGTGTATTGACTCTAAGAAGAACTAGAATGACATAAGTCAGTTTAAATGCCGTTTTATAGAAAATCTCTATCTTTGCAATTCAGTCTTGCATCTCAAATTAGTTATGTTTCATCCTTTAAACATTAACTAAGTAAGAACTATACTATTAACAATGACCATTATTTATTGAATGCTGATCATGGATGCATATTAAGATGAATTGTAAGATTCTGAAGCCCCTGACTTGGAATATTATCTGATACACAAGTCTTGTAGATGACCTTGACTTGTTTGATTAGCTAGAAATTTTTCACCTGTAAGTGTGAAGATCGAATACAAGTCAATGTTAGCTAAATAGAAAATCTCATGGTTCCTATAAGTGAAAAGGCCGGTGGTATATTACATCTGGTCACCTGGCTCAAGGGACTGAGAGCATTTTTGATCATAAAATCTTACTCATCTCTTTGCTCTGCTTCCTTCTTTATTGTTTTTGTTATTCTTTATTGCATAGCCTCTGTTTTGGCAGTGGCTAGGTTATATTCTTAGAGCTTTCAAGTACCTAAGAAAGATGGCTTCTGTTGTGAGTAGTTTCAGCAACGGTTGGTTGTTACTTTTTGACCTGGTTTGGAAGGTAACCTTGTTCCATGACTCCATCTTCCTGGAGCTATAGAAAATCAGTACTTACTAAAGGGCTTTGGAAGCTGTTAGACTATTGCATAAGTATTCAGGAAGCTCTTGGGATGTGCTTATACTGAAAAAAATCATTATTTATCTGAAATTAGAATTTAATTGGATATTCTATAATTTTATTTGCTAAATCTGGCAGCTTTACTCAAGAGCTTATTAACCTCTATGAAAAGTTAATATTTCCAAATATAGTAATATGCACGTCCTAAAGGCACATTCATAAGCAAAATGATCATGACCCAACCAACCAAACAATACATATCAAGAATGGCATTTTTCTCGTGTCAAGAATTATTCAAAATTCTTTTCATGCAGTAACTCATGTAGCCTTGTAAAAACCCATGAGATAAATAATTTAATTATTCTTATTTTACATATAAGGAAATTGGGTCCCAACGATGTTAAATATCCTGAATATGAAGTAGCCAGAGGGGCTGAGAGCCAGTGTTGAACCAAGTTGTGTGGCACCAGAGATGTCTTGCAGATAATCTTTTCAATAATTTCATGTCTCTTGCTTTCCAGGGAAGAATTAACAAGCTACTCTGGTAAGAACCAAACTTTCTTTTTTCTGTTGATATCTTCATAGTCTCCTTCCTTGGGCTACATTTGCAAAGAATATGAACTGTTTCATCTACTTGAATTCCAAGTGCATTATTATTACTTGGTAAATTAAGAGACCCATTTGCCCTATTAGACTGATATCCAGTTATCTGTCCCATTCCCAAAAAATCTGTGGAATGAGAGAAACCTAGATTCACATCTAGAAAAGTTGTCTTACTAAACTGCACAGCCTTTTCTTCTTGCTATCACACACTATGTCAGTGCAGAAGGGCAGTCCTTAGCCTTGGGGCCAATTATGTTTTCTGCTTTTACATGGCCACCTTGCGTGGCTCTGTGTCCACATGCAGAACTCAGTACTTGTACAAGAGCATTTCAAATGAGCCAGGGTTGGCACCTCAAACCTCAGTATCCAAATACTCTTCTACACGTGGGGAACAAAACCATCCCCAGTGTAACCTTCCACCTTATGGGTCAGAATTCCCTTAATCCCTTTAATTCTTTCAGGAGGAAAGAGAAGAAAACATAAAGTCTGGCAACCCATTTCAGTTGTTCAAACCAATACATAAATTAGGCTTTCTTCCTGCCACTCTTCCAAATCTTAAAATTCTATAAATGTTGAGGTGAGACATTTTTCTAGTAAATTTCATTGTAACAACTAGATTCCAATTCTCAGCTCTCAGAGGAACATATTTCTGCCAAAGCTGCTGCAGTCTAATGGTCAACACTGTTAGGGTTAGAGGTTTGTAACCAGATTTATAAAGATAGTCTTAAAATTTCCCAAATATATGTTGACTTTTTTTTTTTTTTGACTGCTTAAATCCTACCAAAATAAGCACAACTTCCTGACTGACTTTCAGCCTGTCTATGGAAAGGTAAACCATTTTAGCATAATTATATTATGGTTAAAAGTGCCTGGTTAAAGTGTGCAAACTAAGGAGTCTTTTAGAATCAGTTTAGATGCCAGTTCCCTACAGATGTATACAAAATCAAAGGTACCTTTTTAAATCCATGTAAAAAAATGTATCTGTACTACTTAGCCAAAAAAAAAAAGGAGAAAAAATCATTTACTGCAATATGTCAGGGATCAATTTCCCTGCTCTCCTCTAGACACCAATACTACATTCCCAACACAGCAAATACATTTTTGTTACACAGGTGTGTTCATGGTAAGCAGAAGGCATTGTGCTGCCACAACAGGCAAAGTTTCAAAATAAATTTGCCACCAGCCACTTGTCACTGGTCTTGCCTAAAGGGCAAGGGAGACACACGGAGCTTGGCCTCAATCCCATTCATTCTGTCACTTTCTTAACCACTTCTGCCACCTCCTGGGTCAGATAGGACTTGTCTCAGGATACAGCAGCTTGCATTTTTCCTCAAGGAAAAGTCAAGATAGGGAGCTGAGCTGATAAATAAACAGAAGAAAATCTACGAGCATATAGTTTCTTCAAGTGAGCCCCTAACTTCATGCATTATAATCACCAGGGCTGTTTGCTAAAAATGTTTATTCTTTGAGAACACACTGGATCAAATCTTACAGATTCCTCTGGGTAGGGCAGAAGGATCAATAATTTAGAGATTTATGGCATGCTTCTAAAAATGAGGTAATTATAATGTCTTTATGGCAGTGACCTCAAGCGTCTAGAAAACTCTAGTATAAACTTGGCACATTGTTTTGAAGAGGGATGTTTAAGAGCTTATGGCATCCAATAGGCTGGGTTCAAGTCCTGACCTGTCATGGAGAGTGTCTGTTACTTAACCTCTTGGAGTCTCAGTTTGCTGAATTTAGAAAACTAGATAGGAACATAGGCGTGAAGCACTTACACAGCATCTGGTGTTTCCTGAACACCCAAAAAATAAAAGCCTTATTATGAAAAAGCACACCAAATAAATTTGAATTTCTGTTACAAAACAAGAGATTTTCCAGAAATATTTTATTTGAAGCTGGACCTTTCAAACTGTGTTGCTGTCTGCTCTGCCTGTATTCAGACTTCCTTGAAAGGTTTAGGAAGCTCTCATCAGAGGAAAGGATGCCTTTTTTTTTTTTTCCTCTTTAAGGCATTGCTATTAACTAGTCCTTTCTTTGAAATCTTATTAGTGTTTGCTATTATCTAGCAAACTTTCTTGGAAGATTTGCTGTTGTAAAGACCCAGGACTAACTGCAGCTGAGAAAGTGACTAATTCTAACTAAAATATTCTTTAGACTGAGGTACCAGAATGCTAAATCATTGATTTTAAAGCAAAAAAAAAAAAAAAAAAAAAAAAAGAAGAAGAAGAAGGTATTGTGAATACCATATTGGCATGATCAGCATATTCTTTCTCTTAGTCGAGCTATAGAGAAGCCACATATCTTAAAGGGAACATTTTTTAGGGACACCTGGGTGGCTGAGTGGGTTAAAGCCTCTGCCTTCAGCTCAGGTCATGATCTCAGGGTCCTGGGATCGAGCCCCACATCGGGCTCTCTGTTCAGTGGGAAGCCTGCTTCCTGCTCTCTCCTTCTCTGCCTGTCTCTCTGCCTACTTGTGATCTCTGTCTGTCAAATAAATAAATAAAATCTTTAAAAAAAAGAGAGAGAAAAATTTTTAAAGTGAAAAATTGTATTCATAGAAATAAAGTGCCAGATCCTAAAGTCTGTCCTATAATCTACATGCATAGGCCATCAGAAGGTCACTAAAAAGGAGACCGATTCACAACAAAAGGACTTCTGTAAATCAAATGTTAATGGCAATAGATTATGGTATAACTTTGCTGCAAGTTCTGGAATCTTCCCAGTCTCTTGCCCATAATTGCCTATAGCCATCTCCACTTGGGATTTACATTTGTCATCAACACTGACAGATTCAAAATCCATTATCTAAGACTTCCTTTCTTGTGAACACCAAACTCAAGATCACCTCCAAAGTTGTCTTCTCTATTGGTGTTTCTCTTCCCTGTCTTCTCTGTGAAGGCTACAGTGTACTTTTTATAGCTCTAACAAAAGTTACTTTCTAGTTATGTTAATTCATTAAGTTGAAAAGACTATAACCTGTTGATGAGTCTTTCTATATCTGAAAAAATGTTACACACATACTTGTTTATCAGGTATCTGTCTGCCTCTCCATCCCTCCATGCATCCTAATTCTGTTCAATAATAAATAAATAAATAATGACAGTCCAGTTCCTGTTCCTAAAACTGTGACTTCTGAAATGTTACAACAACTGGTACATTTGAAATTGTACCTGGCTTAGTCCAGGACTGGTATAAGAAATGTTCACAGAAAAGTCTGTGGTATTTATGTAAGAAAGCAAAGAAATAATAAAGTCTTGATAGTTTTATACCCAAAGGACTTTGAGATCAAAACACAGGAACTCCCACCGAACAAGATGGGAAAACTCATGCAACAAGAATGAATCAGATTCTATTCACTAATATAACTGAAGTATATATTTTAAAAGTGAGTTCAGAAGGATACTTAAAGAGAATATCTAGCTAAACAACACCAACACCAACAAGACAGAACACAAGATACCCACCTGGGTATTTAGAACACTACTTCCTTACTCTGGAACTGGCAATTCAAGGAAAATTTAATATCTTCCCTGCTGATCTCCTATTAACTGTATTTTAGTGTAATCAAATACTCTTAGCTAATGATGAAAAGGGGTTTTTTAGAGAAGAATTTAATAAATGAGGAAGAAAAATCAGAATTAAAACATTGCCATTTTGCACTTTTTAATAAAATAATTGTTTTAGGCAGAGGGGTAAACAATTAAATGAAAAAAATGATGGGGAACTTTATAAAGGAGGATTTAGGCTATTATCACTAGAACATCAATGATCAATCTTTCAATTATTGAAAGTGAGACAGCCAGATATTTTAAACCTCTTAGAAGCATGATTCCTAAAGTTGAACCTGAATTTATGCAGGCTTTTAGATAATGGTTCCAATTTTTAAGGAAAAATAACTCCTCCAACAATTTAAATAACATCAGAGAAAGGAGACAGATAAGTCAAGAATGTAGTTCATACCATTGGACAATTGGCAAGGCTTTTGCAATGTGATAGCATGTGAAACAAAAAAAAGGAGGATTTGAATAGAAGAAATCTTAGGTTAACAAAGACCTCAGAAACAGAGCAACCAATCCAATATATGTAGTTTGAACAAACTACTTCAAAATAGTTATTTTGAGACAAATGATAAACTACCACATGAAATGGCATTAGATACAAAAGAATTGACACATTTTTTAGATTTGATAATGGGATTTTGCTAAAGAAAAAAACAATCCACAATTTCATGAGATCTACATATCATTGTATAGTCCCCCACCTTACTCTTTGAACTTTATTCTTGATAACTTTTTTTTTCCTTGCCCTGAAGTTGACTTTATCTGAAGTTAATACAGCTACCCTTCTTTTCTTTTGATCAGTGTTAGCGTGGTATTTCTGTCCTTCTTTAGAGAGAGCCACGTTTCTGAACTATATAATTTTCCTTTAGCCTGGAAAAAAAAAACTGCTTTAAGATTTTTTTTCTGCAGGGAAGGACTGCTTGAAAAGAATTTCCTCACATGTTGCCTACCTGAAGATTTCTTAATCTCTATTTCACTGTTTTTGCCATATTTTAAAAAATTCCAGCCTAGTTAACAGTGCTCTATTAATTTCAGGTGTACAAAATAGTGATGCACCATGTCCATGCATTCATTACTCAGTGCTCATCATGATAAGTCTACTCTTAATCCCTGTCACCTATTTTACCTGTCCTCCTTCCCACCTGCCCTCAGTTTGTTCTTTATAGTTAAGGGTCTGTTTCTTGATTTGTTTCCCTCTCATCTCTCTCTTTTCTTCCTTTTGTTCATTTGTTTTCTTTCTTAAATTCCATATGTGAGTGAAATTATATGATTTTTTTCTCTGACTGACTTATTTTGCTTCACATTACACTCTCTATAAAGTTACATTTTAATTTTTATTTATTTGACATAGAGAGAGATCACAAGTAGGCAGAGAGGCAGGCAGAGGGGAAGTGGGAAGCAGGCTCCCGACTGAGCAGGGAGCCAGAGATGTGGGGATCTGCAGGGCTCGATCCCAGGACCCTGAGATCATGACCTGAGCTGAAGGCAGAGGCTTAACCCACTGAGCCATCCAGGTGCCCCAAATCCTCTCTAGATCCATCCATGCTGTTACAAATGGGAGGATTTCATTCTTTTTATAGCTAATACATCATTGTGTATGTATATTACACCTTCTTTATCCATTCCTCTATCAGTGGGCATTTGGGCTGCTTCCCTTGTTTGGCTATTGTATATAATGCAGTATATTTTGGGGTGTATATATCCTTTCAAATTTGTGTTTTCATATTCTTCAGGTAAATAGCTAGTAGTGTACTTACTGGATCATAGGGTATTTTTAATTTTAACTTTTTGAGGAACCTCCATATTGTTTTTCACAGTGGCTGTACTGCTTTTCATTCCCTCCAGCAGTGTAGGAGAGTTTGGTTTTTTACCTATATTCTCTCCAACACCTGTTCTTGAGTTTTTGATCTTAGCCATTCTGATAAGTATGAGTTGATATATCACTGTGGTTTTGATTTGCATTTCCCTGATGACGAATAGTGTTAAGCATCTTCTAATATGTCTGTTGGACATCTGTATGTTTTTGGAGGAACATCTATTCATGTCTTCTGTTTATTTTTTAATTAGATCATTTGTCTTTTGGTGTTGAGTTGTGTAAGTTCTTTTTTTTTAACATTTTATTTTAATTCCGGTTGGTTAATATACAGTGTTATATTAGCTTCAGGTATAAAATAGAGTGATTCAACAGCTCAAAACACCAGCCTTTGCTCATCATGGCAAGGATACCCTTAATCCCCATCATCTGTTTAACAAATTCCCAAACCCCCTTCCCCTCTGGTAACCATTAGATTGTTTACTATAATGAAGAATCAGTTTCTTGCTTTGTCTCTCTCTCATTCTCTGTCTCTCTTATTTTTTTTCTTTTTCTTGTTTGTTTTGTTTTTCAAACTCCACATATAAGCGAAATCATACTGTATTTGTCTTTTGTGGAATGAGTTCTCTTAGCATTATACTTTCTAGCTCTGTCCATGCCATTGCAAATGGCAAGATGTCATTCTTCTTGATGGCTGAATAATATTCCACCCCCATCTTCTTTATCCATTCATCAATTGATACACACTTGGGTTGCTTCCACATCTTTTTATATTTTCTTTCAGCTTTTTATTTAAATTCTAGTTAGTTGACATATAATGTAATACTGGTTTCAGAAATAGAATTTATTGGAGCGCCTGGGTGGCTCAGTGGGTTAAAGCCTCTGCCTTTGGCTTGGGTCGTGATCCCAGGGTCCTGAGATTGAGCCCTGCATCAGGCTCTCTGCTCAGCAGGGAGCCTGCTTCCTCCTCTCTCTGCCTCTGTCTCTGTCTGCCTCTCTGCCTGCTTGTGATCTCTGTCTGTCAAATAAATAAATAAAATCTTTTTAAAAAGAAATAAAATTTATTGATTCATCACCTAATTACATCACCCAGTGCTTATCGCAAGTGCCTTCCTTAACAGCCATCATCCACCTAGCCCATCCCCCACCCATCTCCCATCCATCAACCCTTAGTTTGCTCTCAGTTAAGAGTCTCCTATGGTTTGCTTCCCTCTCATCCCCCACCCCTTCCCCTATATTCATCTGTTTTGTTTGTTAAATTCCACATACAAGTGATCATATGGTGTTTGTCTTTCTCTGACTTATTTCATTTGGTGTAATACTCTCTAGCTCCATGTTGTTGGAGATGGCAAGATTTCAGTCTTTTTCATACCTGAGTAATATTCCACCATATTGTTTGTATGTATATATGTATGTATGAATAAAGCACAACTTCATCATTCATTAGTCAGTGGATATTTGGGATCTTTCCGTAATTTGGCTACTGTTAATAATGCCTCTGTAAACACCATGTTGCATGTATCCCTTCAAATCATTGTTTTTTATCTTTTGGGTAAATACCTAGTGTTTGTGCCAGTACCATATTGTTTTGATTACTACAGCCTTGTAATTAAAACTTTGTTTTTCTTTTTCCAGATTGCTTTGACTACTCAACATCTTTTATAGTTCTAAATTTTAGGATTGTTATGTGGAAAATGCTATTGGTATTTCAACAGGGATTTCATTAAACCTTTAGATTGCTTTGGGTTTGTATAGACATTTTAAACAATATTTGTTCTTCCAGTCCATGAACATGAATTGCCTTTTTGTCATCTTTAATTTCTTTCATGAGTATTTTATAGTTTTCAGAGTACAGTTCTTTCATCTCTCTTGTTACGTTATTCTTATTCCCCCCCTGGGTATTTTATTACTTTTGTTGCAATTATAAATGGGATTGTTTTCTAAATTTCTCCTTCTGGTGCTTCATTATTACTGAAAACAAATGCAATGGATTTCTGTACATTGATTTCGTACCCTGCAACTTTACTTAATTCATTTATCAGTTCTAGTAGGTTTTTTGGTGGAGTCTTTTGGGTTTATAATAAACCCATATAGTATCATGTCATCTGCAAATAATGAAAATATTACTTCCTTACCAATTTGGATTGTTTTATTTCTTTTTGTTGTCTCATTACTGTGGCTAAGTCATCCAGTGCTATTTTGAATAAAAATGGTAAGAGTGAACATCCTTATCTTATTCCTGATCTTAAGGGGGAAGCTCTTATTTTTTTTCCCATTGAGTATGATGTTAGCTGTGGGGTTTTCATATAAGGTTTTTATTATGTTGAGTTGTGTTCTTTCTAAACCTATTTTTGAGGCTTTTATCATGAATGGATGTTGTATGTTGTCAAATGATTTTTCTACATCTGTTGAAATGATCCTATGGTTTTTATCCTTATCTTACTGATGTGATGAATTACATGGGTTGATTTTCAAATAATGAACTGCACTTGCATCCCAGGAGTAAATCCTGGTTTATACAATGAATGATTTTTTTTTTTACTGTATTGTCAGATTTGATTTGCTATTATTTTGTTGATGGTTTTTACATCTATGTTCATCAGAGATACTGGCCTGTGATTCTTTTTTTTTTTTTTTTGTAGTGTCTTTAACTAGTTCTGATATGAGAGTAATGCTGACCTTATACAATGACCTTGGAAATATTCCATCCTCTTCTATTTTTTTGGATAGTTTGAGAATAATAGGTACTATCTCTTCCTTAAATGTTTGGTAGAATTATCCTGTGACTGTGTCTGGTCCAGGACTTTCATTTGTTGGGAATTTTTTAGATTACTGATTCAATGTCCTTGCTGATAATCAGTCTGTTCAAATTTTCTATTTCTTTCTGCTTCTGTTTTGGTAGTTTATATGTTTCTATGAATGTGTTCATTTCTTCTGGGTTGTCCAGTTTGTTGGCATATAATTTTTCCTAATATTCTCTTAAAATTGTCAGTATTTCTTTGGTGTCAGTAACTATTTCTCTTTGTTCATTTGTGATTTTCAGGGTTTTTTAAAATGAATCTAGTTAAAAGTTTATCAATTTTGTTAATCTTTTTAAAAAAAAATGGGTCCTGGTTTCTTTTTTTTTTTTTCTTTTTTTTTTTTTTTTAGTTTTTATATTGTTCATTTCTGCTATAATATGATTTCTACCCTTCCACTGGTTTGGGGTTTTGTTTGTTCTTTTTTATAGCTCCTTTGGATGTAACATTAGGTAATTTGAGATTATTTATTTATTTATTATTTTTTGCTTCTTGAGGTTGGCTATGATTGCTATAAACTTGCGTGTTAGAATTGCTTTGCTGCATCTTAATTTGGAGCATCGTGTTTCCATTTTCAGTTGTCTTCATGTATTTATTTTTAGAATTTAAAAAAAATTTTATTTATTTTTAAAATTTCTTTTCAGTGTTCCAGAATTCATTGTTTACGCACCACACCCAGTGCTCCATGCAAGGCCCCTTGGGCCTTCACGTGCTCTCCAAGTCAGAGATTTTAGAAAACATCTATTCTTAACAGGTTTGAAGAATTAGTTTGGTTGTTAAGAGATTCAACAAAGTCACACTTTTCATCACCTGTACCATGATCTGTAAACATTGAATTGAATGAGCAAGGTTTGACAGGATGAAGAAAGAATGGGCTTTGCAGTGGGGTTTGGGGTACTGCTTACTCAGTGCTGCCCCCGTGTGGCCACTCTCCAGATAGTAGGTAGTAGAATGGGTTCAGATTGATGGGATTCAAGGGAGAGTAAGATGGAAGGAAGTTAGTCCCTGAATTCCTTAGCTCCTAAAAACCATCCTCTAATGCATAAGTATTATTCTAAATCGACTTTTTTTTTCCTTTTGCAATTTCTTTTCTTTTCTTTTTTTAAAATTTCTTTTCAGTGTATCAGAATTCATTGTTTATGCACCACACCTAGTGCTCCATGCAATACCTGCCCTCCATAATACCCACCACCAGGCTCATTCAACCTCCTGCCCCTCCAAAACCCTCAGATTGTTTTTCAAAATCCATAGTCTCTCATGGTTCGTGTCCCCTTCCAATTTCCCTCAAATCCCTTCTCCTCTCCATCTCCCCATGTCCTCTGTGATATTTGTTATGCTCCACAAATAAGTGAAACCATATGATAATTGACTCTCCCTGCTTGACTTATTTCACTCAGCATAATCTCTTCCAGTCCCATCCATGTTGATGCAAAAATTGGGTATTCATCCTTTCTGATGGAGGCATAAAACTCCATAGTGTATATGGACCACATCTTCCTTATCCATTCATCTGTTGAAGGGCATCTTGGCTCTTTCCACAGTTTGGCAGCCATGGCCATTGCTGCTATGAACATTGGGGTACAGATGGCCCTTTTTTTCACTACATCTGTATCTTTGGGATAAATACTCAGTAGTGCAATTGCAGGGTCATAAGGAAGCCCTATTTAATTCTTAAGGAACCTCCACACTGTTTCCCAAAGTGGCTGCACCAACTTGCATTCCCACCAACAGTGTAAGAGGGTTCCCTTTCTCCACATCCTCTCCAACACATTGTTTCCTGTCTTGTTAATTTTGACCATTCTAACTGGTATAAAGTGGTATCTCAATGTGATTTTGATTTGAATCTCCCTGATGGCTAGTGATGATGAACATTTTTTCATGTGTCTGTTAGCCATTTGTATGTCTTCATTGGAGAATTGTCTGTTCATGTCTTCTGTCCATTTTTAAAAGATTCTATTTATTTATTTATCTATTTATTTATTTATTTATTTTTAAGATTTTATTTATTTATTTGACAGAGATCACAAGTACGCAGAGAGGCAGGAAGAGAGAGAGAGAGAGAGAGAGGGGAGAGGAAGCAGGCTCCCTGCTGAGCAGAGAGCCCAACACGGGGCTCGATCCCAGGACCCAGGGATCACGACCCGAGCTGAAAGCAGAGACCCTAACCCACTGAGCCACCCAGGAGCCCCTTCTGCCCATTTTTTGACATGATTATCTGTTTTGTGTGTGTGGAGTTTGAGGAATTCTTCATAAATCCTGGATATCAGCCTTTTGTCTGTACTGTCATTTGGGAATATCTTCTCCCATTCTGTGGGGTGCCTCTTGGTTTTGTTGACTGTTTCCTTTGCTGTGCAGAAGCTTCTCATCTTGATGAAGTCCCAAAAATTGATTTTTGCTTTTGTTTCCTTGGTCTTTGGAGACATATCTTGAAAGAAGTTGCTGTGGCAGATGTCAAAGAGGTTACTGTCTATGTTCTCCTCTAGGACTCTGATGGATTCCTGTTTCACATTGAGGTCTTTTATCCTTTTTGAGTTTATCTTTGTGTATGGTGAAGAGAATGGTCAAGTTCCCTTCTTCTATACATAGCTGTCCAATTTTCCTGGCACCATTTATTGAGGAGACTGTCTTTTTTCCATTGGGTATTTTTTCCTGCTTTGTTGAAGAATATTTGACTGTAGAGTTGCGGGTTCGTATCTGGACTCTCTACTCTGTTCTACTGGTCTATGTGTCTGTTTTTGTGCCAGTGCCATGGTGTCTTGGTGGTCACAGCTTTGTAGCAAAGCTTGAAATCAGGCAACATGATGCCCCCAGCTTTGTTTTTCTTTTTCAACATTTCCTTAGCAATTCGGGGTCTCTTCTGATTCCATACAAATTTTAGGATTGTTTGCTCAGCTCTTTGAGAAATGCCAGTGAAATTTTGATCGAAATGGCATTGAAAGTATAGATTGCTCTAGCCAGTTTAGACATTTTAACAATGTTTATTCTTCCGATCCAAGAGCATGGAATGGTCTTCCATCTTTTGTGTCTTCTTCAATTTCTTTCATGAGTGTTCTGTAGCTCCTCAAGTACAGATCCTTTACCTCTTTGGTTAGGTTTATTCCCAGGTATCTCATGGTTCTTGGTGCTATAGTAAATGGAATCGGTTCTCTAATTTCCCTTTCTGTATTTTCATTGTTAGTGTATAAGAAAGAAACTGATTTCTGTACATTGACTTTGTATCCTGCCACATTACTGAATTGCTGTAGTAGTTTGGGGGTGGAGTCTTTGGTGTTTTCCATGTAAAGTATCGTGTCATCTGTGAAGAGAGAGAGTTTGACTTCTTTATTGCCAATTTGAATACGCTTTATTTCTCTTTGACTGATTGCTGTTGCTAGGACTTCTAATACTATTTGAACAAGAATGGTGAGAGTGGGCATCCTTGTTGTGTTCCTGATATCAAAGGTAAGGCTGTGAGCTTTTTCCCATTGAGGGTAATATTCGCTGTGGGTTCATTTAATTTTTTAATGTCTTCTTTGCTTTTTTTGGTTGACCCATTCTTCTTTTAGGAGCATGTTATTTATCCTACATGTATTTGTAGTTTTTCTAGATTTTTTCTTGTAGTTGATACCTAGTGTTATAGTGTTGTGGTCAGAAAAGATGCATGGTATGACTTTGATCTTTTCGAATTTGTCAAGATATGTTTGTGGCTGGGGCACCTGGGTGGCTCAGTGGGTTAAAGCCTCTGCCTTCAGCTTGGGTCATGATCCCGGGATCCTGGGATCGAACCCCGCATTGGGCTCTCTGCTCGGCGGGGAGCCTGCTTCCTCCTCTGTCTCTGCCTGGCTCTCTGCCTACTTGTGATCTCTGTCAAATAAATAAATAAAATCTTTTTTAAAAAATGATATGTTTGTGGCCTAATATGTGATGTGTTCTGGAGAATTTTTCATGTGCACTTGAAAAGAATGTATATTTTGCTGTTTTAGGATGGAATGTTCTGAATTTATCTCTTAAATCCATCTGGTCCAGTATGTAATTCAAAGTCATTGTTTCTTCGCTGATTTTTCTCTTTGGATGATCTGTCCCTTGATATAAGTGCAATGTTCAAGTCCCCAACTATATAGTATTAATAGGTGTTTTATCTTTTCCTTTTGATAAGTCTAGCTGAAGTTCTATCAATTTTACTAATTTTTTCAAACAACCATCTCCTAGTTTTATTGATCTGATCTTTTGTTGTTGTTGTTGTTTCTGTATCATTTTTTCCCTAATGTTTATTAATCCCTTCCTTTTGCTGGCTTTGGGCTCTGTTTATTATTCTTTTTCAACCTCCTTCAGGTGTAAGGTCAGGTTGTTTGAGATTTTCTCTTCTTCTTCTTCAGGTTGGTTTGTATTGCTGTAAACTTCCGTGTTCGAATTACTTTTGCTGCATCCTAAAGATTTTGGACCACTGTGTTCTCATTTTCGTTTGTCCTCATGTAATTTTTTATTTCTTTGAGTTTTTGGTTGGCCCATTCATTGTTTAATAGCATGCTTTTTAACCAAACCATGTATTTGTTGTCTTTCTGGATTTTTTCTTGTGGTTGATTTCTAGTTTTATAGTGTTGTAGTATTGTGGTCAGAAAAGATGTATGGTATGACTGATCTTTTTGAATTTTTTAAGATTTGTCTTGTGGTATAATATGTGATCTATTGTGGAGAATGTTCCATGTGTATTTGAAAAGAATGCAGATTCTGCTGTTTCTGATGGAATGTCCCAAATATATCTGTTAAGTCCATTTGGTCTAGTGTGTCATTCAAAGGCATTGTTTACTTGTTAAATTTCTGTTTAGATGAACTATCTATCGATGTAAGTGGGGTATTAAATTCCCCTACTATTATTGTTATTATCAATTAGTTCCCGTATGTTTATTATTAGTTGTTTTATATATCTGGATGCTCCCATGTGGGCTGCATAAATATTTACAATTGCTAGATCTTCTTGTTGAATTTTCCCATTTATTATTAAATAATGCCCTCCTTTGTCTCTCTTTACAGTTTTTGTGTGGTATGGATATTTTAATAATACTAATTGTTCTGATCCTTGAATATGGAATTTCCATTTGTTTGTGTCTTTTTAATTTCTCTCATCAGAGTCTTATAGTTTATGGGGTACAGATTTTTCATCTTCTTAGGAAATTTATTCATAAGTATTTTATTGTGTTTGATGCTGTTTTAAATGGGAATGCTTTCCTTCTCTTTTAGATATTTCATTGTTAGCATCTTGCAACACAACTGAGTTTTTATGATTTTATATCCTGAAACTACTGAATTCGTTGATTGGTTCTCACAGCCAAAATATACCCAGCTCCCGATTTCTGGATTTTTCCCAATGTCTCTATTTTATTACCATAAATAACCCTGGATTCAACTTCAATTTGTTAAAAAAAAAAAAAAAAGGAAATAGATAATAGCCTTGAATAATTTGTCTTAGGCTAGTTTTCTAGAAGTAAAATTACTTTCTCAATAAATGTGAATGTTACTAATATCCTTTTTACATATCACTCTCTAGATATGTTGTATCATATTCTTCTTTACCTAATTATAGAAAGCACTACTTCACTACATCCATGTCAAAACAAATTATTTCCTTTAAAATCTTTTTACTCTTACTAGCAAAAATACAAGAAAATATATTAATTTGTATTTCTTTCATGATTTGAAGAAAACATAGTTCAGTATACATTAGCTAATTGGACTTCACCTCTCATGATTTTCTGGATGTGTCGACTAATAGGTTACCTTGAAATCTTAGTTGTCCAAGTTTTCAATGTTTTTACTTAAATTTATTTTTTTTAAGATTTTATTTATTTATTTGACAGACAGAGAACACAAGTAGGCAGAGAGGCAGGCAGAGAGAGAGAGAGAGAAAGAGAGAGAAGCAGGCTCTGCACTGAGCAGAGAGCCCGATGTGGGGCTCGATCCCAGGACCCTGGGATCATGACCCGAGCCGAAGGCAGAGGCTTTATTTATCCCACTGAGCCACCCAGGCACGCCTTTACTAAATTTCTGTATAAGGAATAATGAGAGAGACAACATCAGGTGATGGCAGGAGACACAAGTTTTAAAATTAACTTATTTAATTGGAAATAAAGGTGAATATTCCTGGTGTAAATATTAAGTATTAGATGCATATTTACAATCATCTTTATGTAGTGTTTTTTAAAATAGGAAAGAATTAAGTGATTTTTGTCAAGGGTTGAAAAAATGAACATTCAGACTTTTTTTTTTTTTTACAATTTTATTTATTTATTTATTTGACAGAGAGAGATCACAAGTAGGCAGAGAGGTGGGCAAGAGAGAGGGGGGATACAGGGATGTAGGCTCCCGGCTGAGCAGAGTCTGATGCGGCGCCTGACCCCAGGACCCTGAGACTAAAGCCAGAGCTGAGCCTAAGGCAGAGGCTTAACCCACTGAGCCAACCAGGCACCCACATTCTGGCATTTTCTAGCTTCAGGTGTTATCAGTCTATGCAAACACAAAGGCAGTTTGGTATAGTTCCTGGTAATACAGCAATTTAGGAATGAACTTAAAAGTAAATAAAAAGTTATCTGATACCATTCCCTTAGTACAATGATACAGAATTAAATCCATAAAATATTTAAGGGTAATAGAGAAATTAACTTATTTGGATGTTTCTTTGTTCTTTTACTCTCCTAGATTTATTTGATTTAATTATAATTTCACAGGCTGCACCTCATTACAGCTAGTATTTTAAAAATGATTTCTAGAACACACTGGCTTCTCCATTGTCCTATTCTTTTTTGTTTTGTTTTCTATGAGCTCCATGTATGTCTTTATTTTCTCTTGTGTTTCCATTGTAATTAGGTCTATATTGGTTGCTCTTCCATTGTCCTATTCTTAATGTTCATCCATCAGAGTGTGTATTTTCAGCATTCATTATATTTGTTTACTGCTTATTAAGTAAATGTATTCTTGGGAGTCTTTTGAATATATATTATTTTACCTTAAGCTGATATTATATGTTACTGTGTATACTATATGCTATAATATATATTATATACCATATAGTATTGTATATGTTATGTAACCTTAAAAACTGATGTCCATTTAGTTATTTACTTTTTATTTTCTGTTACTCCTGCCAGAATCTCACTACTGCCAATGGATGTATATTATCATTTGTAATTCCAGGGATCCCTATTTTCTTCCCACTTTTTTGGTTTCTAATCAACTCGTGATCATATTCTGGGAACTTGAGACTATTAACAGTATTTTATCTAAATAATAAGGGAGATACTGAATGTCAATTGAAAATATGGCTACTTCTCTCCCTGTCCTAAAATGTTTCTAGTAGAGAGATTTCTTAAGCCTTAAGTTAGCAGATGGTCTTACAGGAAAAGTCTTCATTATTCTCTGTACCCAGGTTTTCCTAGTTTAGAATCCTCAGATGGAATGCATGGTAAACTGATATCTCAAAAAACTATATGAAAATGGAGATATTTTACAAAAGAAACATTTCTGAAGCACTTTTCATTTATTTTAGCACCATAATCTATGTGGTAAGCAATTGTTTAGCTTCTCAAATTGAGTAGCACCTTTCACCTATTGAAATTCTTTACATAAAATTAATAAGTCAAACTGAGTTTTATTGAATTACATATCATTTTGGCAACACATAGTCTACATGCTTCAAAGAAACATATCTGAGTACACTTTGTTTTTTTATACTTGTTCTTACACAAATTTGCAATCAGACAGGCAACATGAATGAATAACACAATGAACACCACACATAGACAAATAATCATTATTTTTGCTGTATTTGTTTCTTCTCCCTTTCTGTCTGCCTGCACACATGCATATGGATGTAATTATGTGTGTTGGTATTCATGTATGTATATATGTTCATGCATATGTATAAATATAATTTCACAATAAGCTGAAGACACTATGACAGCTTTTATCTTAAATATTACAGAGTGTATTCAATGAAAATAAGAACATATCCCATTACTCCTTTTAATCAATAATTATTTATGTTACGGGACACCTGAGTGGCTCAGTGGCTTAAGCCTCTGCCTTTAGCTCAGGTCATGATGTCAGGGTTCTGGGATTCAGCCCCACATTGAGCTCTCTGCTCAACAGGGAGCTTGCTTCCCCCTCTCTCTCTGCCTGTCTCTCTGCCTGCCTACTTGTGATCTCTCTCTCTGTGTCACATAAATAAAATCCAAAGAAAAAATATATATAAAATTATTTATGTTTTGTCAATATGTCTTTTCAGTCTGCTAATCTAGAAGAGCTCCCTAACTTCTTATTTTTTTTCTAATTTCTTATTTTATTTTTTTCAGCATTCCAAGATTCCTAACTCCTTATTTTTAAAATATTGACATTGCATTGACACCAAGCCAGATATCTTACAGAGTATACCACAATCTAGATTTATCTTACTGCTTTCTTATGTGTACTTTTTAAAAACCTTTTTCTATTGACAGTAAAATAGAATTTATATATGAAGGCTTGGTTAGATTCAGGATAAACTTCCATTTACTTGTTTTCAAAAATCTATCTTTGGTGAGTCTTTATAGTACATATTCTATTTACAATTATTATACCCTCTTGTTGGATTAATCCCTTTATCATTATGTAATGCTCTTTTGTCCCTTGTGGCTGCCTTTGTGTTAAGGTCTATTTTATCTGATAGAAATATTGCTATCCTGGCCTTTTTTTTTTCTACTTCCATTTGCATGGATTATCTTTCTCCATCCCTTCACTTTTCATCTGTTATGCATCCTTAGGTGTGAAGTGAGTCTCTTGTAGGCAGCATATAGATGGATCTTGGTTTTTTGTTTTTGTTTTAATCCATTTAGTTAGCCTGTGTCTTTTGATTGGAGAATATAATCTATTTACATTTAAAGTAATTACTGTTAGGTATGTGCTTATTGCCATTTTGTTCACTGTTTTCTAGTTTTTTGAAGCTCTATAATTTTGCTCTTTTCCTTTGACATTGATTACTTCCTTTGGTGTTTATGTGTGGATTCCTTTCATTTTTGCACATCAATTATAGGTTTTTGGTTTCTAGTTACCATGAGGCTCATATATAACATCTTAAGTATATAGCAATCTATATTAAGTTGGTGGTCACTTATGTTCAAACACATTCCAAAAGTATTACATTTTTACTCCCCCCTCCACATTTTATGTATATGTCATATTTTGTATTATTTATTCTGTGAATACCTTAACTGATTTGGTTTTTATATTTTATTTTTTTAATTAACTTACAATATATTATTGGTTTCAAAAGTACAGGTCTGTAATTCATCAGTCTTATACATTACCCAGTGCTCATTACATCACATGCCCTCCTTAATGTCCATCATTCTTAATTTTTTAGATATAACTGCTTTTTACTACTTTGCCTTTTAATCTTCATACTAGCTTTATAAGTGATCTACTATCTTTACTATATGTTTACTTTTACCCATGAGCCTTTTTCCTTTAACAATTTTCTTTTAACAATTTTCTTCTTTTCTGCTTAAAGAAGTACCTTCATGGGTGCCTGGGTGGCTCAGTCATTAAGTGTCTGCCTTTGGCTCAAGTCATGATTCCAATATCCTCGGATCAAGCCCCACATCAGGCTGCCTGCTCAGCGGAAAGTCTGCTTCTCCCTCTCATACTCCCCCTGCTGTGTTCCCTCTCTCGCTGTGTCTGTCTCCATTAAATAAATAAATAAATGCCTTCAATGTTCCTGTAAAGTTGGTTTAATGGTGATGAAATCCTTTAACTTTTTGTTTGTCTGACAAACTCTCTTCAATCCTGAATGATGACCTTGCCAGGTAGAGCTTTCTTGGTTATAGGTGGGTTTTTTTTTTTTTTCCCTCTTGTCATAGTTTTCCTTTGACTATATCCTGCCACTTTATTCTGACCTGCAAAGTAGCTGCTGAAAAATGAGCTAGTAACTTATGGGTTTACCTTCTATGTAACTAATTGCTTTTCTCTAGCTGCTTTTAAAATTATCTTTGATATTGTGGGGCACCTGAGTGGCTCAGTGGGTTAAGCCTCTGCCTTCAGCTCAGGTCATGATCCCAGGGTTCTGGGATCAATCCCCACATCAGGCTCTCTGTTCAGCAGGGAGCCTGCTTTCCCCTCTCTCTCTGTCTGCTTCTCTGCCTACTTGTGATCTCTGTCTGTCAAATAAATAAATAAACTCTTTAAAAAAAGATTATATTTGATATCTTAATTATTACATATCCTGGTGTAGGCCTTCTTAAGTTTATCTTGTTTGGAGCCCTCTTTGCTTTCTGCACCTGAATATGTTTCCTTCCCAGGTTAGGGGAGTTTTCAGCTGTTGTTTCTTCAAATAAGATAACTGCCCCTTTCTCTAACTCTTTTTCCCTGCAACCCAGTATAATGAAAATGTTAGTATGCTTAAAGAAAAGCCTTTTTCTCCATATTTGAAGGATAACTCTACTGGATACATTATTCTTGGTTGGCAATTTCAACACTTGGAATATGATGTTTTACTCTTTCATGGTCTGTGCAGTTTCTGTTGAGAAATCTGTTGAATTAGGCTTAATTGGGGTTTCCTTTGTAGGTTAGAATCTCTTCTCCTCCTCTGTACCCCAGCTCTAGCTGCTTTTAGCATTTTCTATTTATTTTTTTTAAGATTTTATTTACTTATTGACAGAGAGAGATCACAAATAGGCAGAGAGGCAGGCAGAGAGAGGGGGAAGCAGACTCCCCACCAAGCAGAGAGCCCGATGCGGTACTTGATCCCAGGACCCTGAGATCACAACCTGAGCTGAAGGCAGAGGCCCAACCCACTGAGCCACTCAGGTGCCCTATTTTTCATTTTTAACATGTTCATTATAGTATGTGTTAAGTAGGTCTCTCATATTTAAATTCATTAGTTAATATACAATGTAATACTAATTTCAGGTTTACAACATAGTGATTCAATACTTCCATAAAACATGCAGTGTTCATCCTAACAAGTGCACTCTTTAATCTCCATCACCTATTTAAACCATTCCCCAACGCACATCTCCCCTGGTAACCATCAGTTTAACTTAACAACCTCTTAAGGGCAAAAATCCTTTATTAGAGGTCAAGATCCCTGCCAGAGATTTCAGGACTCCAAATGAGCACAAGGCTGAGAAGAACTACATTCATTGGGTAAGAAGATCAGGTAAGGGGTGCATGGGTGGCTCAGTCATTAAGCATCTGCCTTCAGCTCAGTTCATGATCCCAGGGTCCTGGATTTGAGCCCCACATCAGGCTCTCTGCTAAGCCAGGAGCCTGCTTCTCCCTCTGCCTGCCACTCCTCCTTCTTGTGCTCTCTTTCTGTCAGATAAATAAGTAAGTAAAAATATTTTTTAAAAAACAGGTAAACTTTTACCCTTCTCCACCTTTTACCCTAGCTAGAACAGCTCAGTGTCAAGATCACACTGGTCTGGTAATTCTTTTTTTTTTTTCCCCCACAAGAAGAAGGAAACAGCATGGTATGCCTTCAACATTTTGAACTTTTAGAATGTTTTCCTAGAGGGTTTTTTCTTTTTACAAGTTTTTATTTAAATTCCAGTTAATACACTGTGTAGTGGTCTCAAGTATAGAACTATTGATCACTTAAATAAAACAGCCAGTGCTTATTGTAAGTGCCTTTCTTATCACCAATCATCCATTTAACTCATCCCATTGCCTACCTCCCCTCCAGTAACCCTGCTGGTTCTCTATGGTTGAGACTGTTCTGTGGTTTGCCTCTTCTTCCTCCCACCCCATATTCATCTGTTTTGTTTCTTAAATTCCACATATGAGTGAAGTCATATGGTATTTGTCTTTCTCTGATTATTTCACTTAACATAATAATGTCTAATGCCATCCATGTCATTACAAATTGCAAAATTGCACTCTTTTTTATGGCTGAGTAATATTCCATTGTATACATGTATACCTCATCTCGTTTATCCATTTATGAGCCCATAGACATTTGGGGTCATCCTATAATTTGGGTATTTTTGATAATGCTGCTATAAACATTGAAGTGTCTATATCCCTTTGAATCAGTATTTTTGTATCCTTTGTGTAAATACCTAGTAGTGTGATTGCTGGGTTGTAGGGTATTTCTATTGTTAACTTTTTTAGGAAACTCCATACTGTTTTCCAGAGTGGCTGTACCAGTTCACATTTTAACCAACAGTGCATGAGGGTTTCCCTTTCTCCAAATCCTCACCTCATCTTTCCTGTGTTGTTAATTTTAGCCATTCTGACTGATATGAGGTGATCTCTCATTATAATTTTGATTTGTATTTCCTGATGGTGACTGGTGTTGAGCATCTTCTCATTGGTCTATTAACCATCTGGATGTCTTCCTTGGAAAAATGTCTTCTGCCAATTTTTTAACTGGATTATTTGCTTGTTGGGATATTGAGTTTGATAATTCCTTTATACATTTTGGATACTAATCCTTCATCAGGTAGTTGGCAAATATCTTCTCCCACTCTGTAGGTTTCCCATTAGTTTTGTTGATTGTTTGTTTCACAGTACAGAAGTTTTTATCGTGATGAAGTCCCACTAGCTTTTTTTTTCTTCTTCTTCTGTTTCCCTTGCCTCCAGAGACCTATCTAGTAAGCAATTGCTACAGCCAATGTCAAAGAGGTTACTGCCTGTGTTCCCCTTTAGGATATTGATGATTTCCTGTCTTACATTTAAGTCTTTCATCCATTTTGAATTTATTTATGTCATATTGTAAGAAGTCCAGATTCATTCTTTTGCATATTGTCCCATTTTTCCGAACACCATTTGTTGAAGAAATGGACTTTTTTTCCACTGGATATTCCTTCCTGATTTGTCGATGGCTAGTTGACCATCTAGTTTTGGAGTAGGTCTCTTTTTCACTGAAATAATAGAGTGATCTATTAGCTTAGTAAACTTGGATGTCCAAATCTTTACCAGGCTTGGGAATTTTTTTAGCTATTTAAATAAACTTCTGTGCTTTTTCTCCCTTTCTTCTCCTTCTAGAATACTAATCTCTCTAATATTTGTATGTTTGATGGATTCCCATAGATCACGTGTGCTTTCTTTGGTCTTTTTCATTCTTTTCTTTGTTCTTCTCTAATTGGGTTATTTGGAAGTTCCTATCCCCCTGCTCATTTATTCTACCATCCCTTTGGTTTACTTGCCTTTTTTTTTTTTTTTTTTTCATTTCATTCATTGAATTCTTCAACTCTAGATTTTCTATTTGTTCCTTTTCTGTGTGTGCGATTCCTCTCTGTTAAAATTATCATTCTGTTTATGTATTCCTGGTTTATTTTTTTTTTAAGATTTTATTTATTTACTTGACAGAGAGAGATCACAAGTAGGCAGAGAGGCAGGCAGAGAGGGATGAGGAAGCAGGCTCCCTGCCGAGCAGAGAGCTTGATGTGGGACTCGATCCCAGGACCCTGAGATCATGACCTGAGCCAAAGGCAGCAGCTTAACCCACTGAGCCACCCAGGTGCCCCTGTATTCCTGATTTATTTGAGTTGTTTTTTCTGTTTTATTGTAGCTCGTGTAGTGTCTCAAAACAGCCATTTTGAATTCTTTATGAGCTTGATTGTGAAATTCCATGTCATTGAGTTCAGTTATTAGAGGATTATTGTTACCTTTTAGATGATGACTTGTTTCCTTAATTCATCATGCTCTTTGGAGTTTTGCATTGCTGTTTTTGCATTTCAAGTAGCAGAATGCCTCCAATCTTTATTAGTTAGCTTCAGAAGGAATATATTATCTGTCGGCCCTGTTATATCTGGGGTTTTCTCTAACCTTGCATGGATACACCTGCTTTATACTTCTTAGTCCCACTTAAGGCAGAATTCTTAAGCTTTTTGGTCTTCTCTGGTTCTAACAACTCACCAAGTTGGCTGTTGGAATCCTCTCCTGTGTTTACCAGGAGTTGGCACTACCACTCAAGTCTCTGGTTTCTCCCTTTTTCATAGACGGGTCTGATTCTGGTCACAGGACCACCACCACCACCACGACCCCCCCACCACCCCCAGAGAACTCCACTCACTGGACCTCAATCTGGGTGCTGCACTCAGGAGCACCCACAAAGAGCTAGCTGCAGAGTGAAGTTTAGCGCTCTGGGTGATGGGGGTTGCCTGTAGGCTGAGTTGGACATCCTCAAGTGAGATTTTTCCAGAGGCTCATTCCCTTTTTAACCCTCTTTGATATTCTTATCAAAGAACATCTTGACACAAAGAGCCTCTTCCTTGATCTCTTGCTTCCCCCCCTCCCCCCCAGTTACAGAGGTTGCACCTCAGTACTGTTGGTGCTGTTGGAGATAAATGGGTTTTCCAGCAGTGTGCTACACAGCTGGGGTGCCTGGACACTCAGCATTCTCCTTTATTGTTGATGGAGAGGTCACTACCTGTTAGTTCAGCCCCATGCTGTGTTACCTTGGGAGGCCAGGTAACAAAATTCTGACAAAATTCTTCTCGCTTTCTTAAGTGTATCCAAATTTATAATTTTTCCAATAGTATGTTAGAATCTTCCCCTCGTGAAGGCTGGAATTCTACAAAGTCTCTTGTCTGAGAGTGTTAGCCTGTTGGCGCTCTCCAAATTTTCCCTGAGAGGAGCTGGAGGCAGTTTCTTCAACTCCTGCTGGCTCCACAGACTATATTGAGCCTGTAGGTTCCACAGTCTGTACGAAATATCCTGTTTGCCTATTACCAGATGCAATGAGATTTCTCCCAAGTCCTTTTGCATTTGGTGCTGGGTGCCACAACTGGAAAGTGGCACTTTTGTTCGTGGATGGATGCCTAATTAGTTGTTTTAAAAAGGACAAAAATGAGGGACATCTTATACCATTATATTGCTAATGTCATTTTTCAGTTTTCTTGACCAGGATTTTCCCCTTATGAGATTCAGCCTGCTTTATTTATATTTTTGTTTTCATAAAAGATTGAACTTTTATTTTTATTGTGTAATTTAAAACATAGAAAAGGTTTCAAATAAAAAGAGTTTCTTCACAAGGAATCTAAGGACTAACACAAATTTAAGTTGATTTTAAAATACATGAAGTAAGAATTTGTATCATGTATAAGAAAAAAGGGCAAAAGAACCCACCCCAATATATTTAATGGGAGAAAGACTAGAAAAGTATGTAGTTTCATGAAACAGGTGTCTTACCTCCTTTGCTTGGATGAACCTGGGAGGAGGAGGTTAAGGATTGTGGAACTACTCAGGAATGGAAAGTGGAGAGGAAAAACCCTGTCAGTCATCTCTGAGGGCAGGGAAGCCACTTAAAAGATCCGCACCATCAAAGAAATAGCAAAGGAAGCCACATGTCCTCTCTCACCTAGCCAACTCCCTCCCACCAGGCAAATCTACATCCCATATTCTGTGGGATGGCTTCCCAGTTAATCGTTTTACTTGGAACATACTTTAAAACTGGAAGCGCTAAGGAATTTTTATGCCCAGCCTCAGACATTTCAGTAGGCGTGATATATTCAGTGATACATTTTTATCATATAATTAAATTTAAGATAATTCTTCAGGCTATTTCCTAATGTGTAACATATACTTTACATTTTATGATCACACAAAATCTGGTACTTGGTCAAGATTTTTTTCCCCCAGAGATCTTATTTAGAGACTTGGCTACCTCTTCTTTTATGAAAGAGAAGGAAAAAAGGCATTCCCAAGCTTGCCAGCTCAGAGAAGTCCACATTTTATTTCTGTGGAGCCGAAGACATAAGAAAAGTTCTTCATAAAATAAAGATTTTAGGGTATGATAAAAAGAATAATCCAGGTTTTTCTCCTTCACACTTACCTGATTAGGAAATATTTTCATATATATTAACTGTATGATAAAATACTTTGCATTCATTTAGAAAGGTGGCTTTACATGTATTGATGTGGGAAAATCTGCAAGCTATACAGTTAAACATGGTGAAAAGCAGGTTGCAGGATAGAACGTACTGAACTACCCCATTTTTATAAAAAGTTAGTCTATGTTTAGAAAATGAAAATTTGGGGGGAAATGCACCAAATCTAGAAAGAAGTAAGCACTGAAATATGAGATTACAGACAGCTTAGAAGCCATGAAAACAGAATTAGGGAAATAAATGATGCCATGAAATGTTCCAACATCAGAATTATTGGAATCCCTGAAAGGGAGGAGAAAGAAAGAAGTCTAGAAGATATAGTGGAACAAGTTCTCCATGAAAATTTTCCCAATCTCGCGAATGGAACCAGCATTCGTGTACTAGAGGCAGAAGGATCTCCCCCCAAGATTATAGATTCTTGAAAGTCCTTGAGACACCTGATAGTAAGAATGAGGAATTATAATTGTAGAGAAACTCTCTTGAAGGCAGCTAGGACAAAGAAGCTCCTTACATACAGAGGAAAGCCCATCAGAATAATGTCAGACCTGTCCACAGAAACCTGGCAAGCCAGAAAGGGCTGGCAAGATAATTTCAGGGCACTAAATGAGAAGAACATGCAGCTAAGAATACTTTACCCAGCAAGACTGACATTCAAAATGGATGGAGAGATAAAGAGTTTCCAAAGCCAGCAAGGCTTAAAAGAGTATGCGACCACCAAGCAGACACTGCAGGAAATATTAAGAGGGGTTCTATAAAAGAGGAAAAATCCTAAGAATATCATTGAGCAGAAATATGAAGACAATCTACAGAAAGAAAGACTCCAAAGGTAACATGATATCAGTAAAAACGTATCTATCAATAATCATTCTCAACATGAATGGCCTAAATGAGCCCATAAAATGACAGAGGGTTGCAGATTGGATAAAATGACAGGACCCATCCATATGTTGTCTACAAAAGACCCATTTTGCACCTAAGGATACATCCAGACTGAAAGTGAAGGGATGGAGAAGCATCTCTCATGCCAATGGGCCTCAAAAGAAGGCCAGAGTAGTGATTCTCATATCAGATAAATTAGCTTTTAAACTAAAGACTGTAGTCAGAGATACAGAAGGACACTACATCATTCTTAAAGGGACTATCCACCAAGATGATCTAACAATTGTAAACATGTATGCCCCCAATATGGGAGCAGCCAATTACATAAGAAAACTGTTAATCAAGATAATGAGTCATATTGATATGAATACATTAATAGTAGGAGATCTAAACACACCTCTCTCAGTAATAGATAGATCATCCAAGCAGAAAATCAATAAAGAAACAAGAGCATTGAATGGCACATTGGACCAGATGGACCTCCTAGATACATACAGAACACTCCACCCTAAAACAACAGAATGTTCATTCTTCTCAAGTGCACATGGAACCTTCTCCAGAATAGACCACATACTGGGTCACAAATCAGGGCTCAACTGATACCAAAAGATTGAAAGTATTCCCTGCATATTCTCAGATCACAATGCTTTGAAACTGGAGCTCAATCACAAGGAAAAGTTTAGAAGGAACTCAAACACCTGGAAGCTAAAGACCACCTTGCTTCAGAATGCTTGGATCTACCAGGAGATCAAAGAAGAACTGAAACAATTCATGGAAGCCAATGAGAATGAAGACACTTCAGTCCAAAACCTATGTGATACAGCAAAGGCGGTCCTAAGGGGGAGATACATAGCCATCCATGCCTCCCTCAAAAAAATTGAAAAATCCAGAATACACCAGCTGTCTCTAGACCTTAAAGAACTGGAGAATCAACAACAAAGTTAAGCAGCTCCACACACAAGAAGGGAAATAATCAAGATTAGAGCAGAGATCAATGAGGTAAAAACCAGAGAAGAAACTAGAAGCTGGTGTTTTGAAAGAATCAATAAGATCGATAAACCATTGGCCACACTAATCCAAAAGAAAAGAGAGAAGTCCAAAATTAATAAAATTATTAATGAAATGGGAGAGATCACAACTAACATCAAGGAAATAGAAACAATCATCAGAAGTTATTATCAACAGTTATATGCCAATAAGTTAAGCAACCTAGATGAAATGGATGCATTCCTGGAAAACTATAAACTCCCAAAATTGAACCAGGAAGAAATTGACAACTTGAATAGACTGATATCTAGTAATGAGATTGAAGCAGTGATCAAAAACCTCCCCAAAAACAAGAGCCCAGGACCTGATGGATTCCCTGGGGAATTCTACCAAACTTTCAAAGAAGATATAACACCTATTCTTTCTGAAGCTGTTTCAAAGATGAGATTACAGGATGTTCCTACTTGGCATGTTTCATGTTTCTGTAATTGACTGTTGTTTACTTTATTAATCTTAAAAAAAAAAAAACAATAAAAATAGCCAATCAAGTCTTCCTCCACTTTCTCTTAGCTATTTAGGATATAGTAATTGGGTCCTACAAATTCAATCATTACAATGTTACCCTCAAATATCTACTTTCAAAACATCTTCTCTTAGCAGATCAATCATCAAAATCATTGCTAGTCTGAGGAAAAGTATGCAGATCACTTACTTTTTTAAAAGATTTTATTTATACACTTATTTGTCAGAAAGAGAGAGAGAATACACAACTAGTCAGAGAGACAGGCAGAGGCAGAGAGAGAAGCAGGCTCTTTGCCAAGCAAGGAGCCCGATGTGGGACTCTACCCCAGAACCCTGGGATTGTGACCTGAGCGGAAGGCAGCGGCCTAACCCACTGAGCCACCCAGGCATCCCATGCAGGTCACTTATTAACAGCATATTCTATTAAAAACAAAAACAAAAACAATTTTAAAAAACAAGCAAACAAACATCCAGAGGCTGCCTTGACCTCTGCAGGTTATCTCAGATCTCCCTCAGCAGGAGCAGTTCAGTCTGCTTTTGACAATCTGAGCAGTGGCTTCTCCTGTTCCTTCTACATTTCTCTAAAATTATTCATATCCTTATCTAGTCCCTTCTTGCACCTCAGTTCATTCCTATAATCTGCCCCAATCATGATAGTACATTATGGGATTTCCAGAGCAGTTCCATCTTATTATATATGTTTATTCAGTAATGGTGATTCATCAGAGGCTATTCCCTTTTTGACCATTGAAAGAATGCATATAAACACTTTCATAACTCAATCAAAATCCATCATGTGGCCATGTTTTTCAATTACAGGTAATGAAATATAAGTGTTTTTTTTTGTTTTTTTTTTTAACTAAGGGCACTGTGGAATTTGTTCCCTTGATAACTGCTGATGACCTTTATTGTCTGTTTTTACCTTCATCCATCTTAATTCCTTTGAAGCATTTAGGACTGCAAGTTGTTGTGTTTCTTAATTCCTCTTGTATTCTCTTCTGTCCACACCCCACTACCACTTCTTTCCTTGGATCTCCTGGACTGATTAAGGAGAGGTACTCAGATGAATTATTTTCAAGCACCCCTTCTACCCACTTCCTGCAATTGAGTATCACATCCAATCAACGTCCAAACCTTACCCTTTCCCCAAACATTTCTAGCAATTTTCTTTGCTTTCTTCCATCTTCTCTGGTACTGCCCTCGCTCAGACCCACACCCTTTGCCACTGTGCCTCAGTCTCTTTGATCAGTCCTAAAACTAGGTCTTGTCTAGAAGAGTTTTCATTCAATATGGTGGAGATAACTATGTAACCACACTCAGAGAAAGGGGTTCCTCTCTTCTAGAACTGAACAGATTAAGTGGAAAGACCATCAAGTAGATAGGTGAGTTATCCAATCTCAGCAATTATATAAAGACTAAAGAATTCGGTCATTAGGCAGAATTGGCTTGAGCAGTAAGGAATAAAGACAAGCTTCCCAGGAGCCCGTTTCTGGGAAGCCCCAAAGCAGCACCTACTTTGTAGTGTGTTAATTCAATTAACCCATTGGGTATTCTTTTGTTTCAGTGATTATGACTGAACAAGTTAAGGTTAAGTCATTATTAGAATGGTCCTGTGGCCTTTGTTTGGACTGAAAAGGAACACTTGTTTCTTAAGAATTGGGCAATACTCTTAAGAAACATATTTAGAAGGTAATATTTTAGATGGCAATACATCCTCTGCCTCCACAGTTGTGGCAAACATTGTCAAACGGTCTCTATCGGTGTCATCCAGACAGGACACTTCCTAGAAAATAAGTAGGGTAAGGGCTCAGGTGCAGGGGAACAAAGTGCATTTCCTCATCTGATCTGTGAAAAGCTCACTGGTCAGTTGTCTGCATTCTCACCATACTACTTTCTCTCAGTTAGTCACACTATTAATCGGTTGGGCTTACAGGGGGTAAGGAATAACACCTACACCCTACAGTGCACCTGCATCTTACAATACACAGGACCGACAGCTCCTGTACCACAAAGGGTTACCCAATCCAAAATGTGAATAGTGCTGAGGTTAAAAAGCCCTGACTCAAACTGACTTTCCTGTACTTAGTGTAATTAGTAATCCTTTATCTAAAATTGTGTATGAGGACTTGGCTAAGGTTGCTCTGGCATCAGGGAAAATTTGATCTGCATGGCCACTTTGTGGTTTTTTTGTCTTTTGTTTTTAAGATTTTATTTATTTGACAGAGAGAAAGAGAACAAGCAGGGGGAGTGGCAGGGAGAGGGAGAAGCAGACTACCTGCCAAGCAGGGAGTCAGACATAGGGTGGATCCCAGGACTCCGGGATCATGACCTGAGCAGAAGGCAGAAGATTAACTGACTGAGCCACCCAGGCACCCCTGCATGGCTACTTTGAATATTGGAATATAATAACTAAACCCTAACATACTTATTTAAAAAAAAAAAAAACTCTAACATATTTAAAGGAAAGAAACTTACAGGCCACATAACTTCCACCCCAATACCAACCTGCTTACAGATGAACAAACTGGGGGCCAGAAATAGATACCTTACAGGGTAAAAGATTCAATTTATTGGAATTTTATTTTTCTCATTTTTCCCTAATTACCTAACACTTTCTGAGGTCCAAATAAGAAAGCTTAGGAGAAAGCACTTTGTAAAATACAAGGATATTTATATATGTATATAGGGCTTATTACTATGATGATATAGCCATATATCAAGCCAAGATTAAATTTATTATTGGAATAAGTTTTCTGTTGTTATTGTTGTTGTTTACTCTAATTCAATACGTTTTTTAAGCTCTTTTTTAGTCTACATACCAGTCCACACTGTAAGGAGAAAATTGAAAAATGAAGAAAACTTGGTCCCCACCCTCAAGGTGTTCACAGTCAATTGATACAATGTAGAGTAATTAACTCATTCTATTCAAAATATATACTGAAGTAAAAAAAAAAAGTGTTCTATAACTATATAGGTCATTTGATCACAATAATTTTAAATAAGGATAGCCTATAACTGCATAATCCAAAATCAGCAATTAGCAAAATAATCTTTAATGATTTTCTGAGATAATTAGTGTTCATAATAATGGCCAAAGGAGCAAAGATCCAAAACTCTTGGAATTATAGATGTAAACACTAGACGATGTTCAGTATAATCTTGGTATGAAGTCTATTCATTGACTCCTGAAATAGTTGAAAATGGGAATCCAAAAATTAAGTAAATTGGTCATTTCCAGAATAGATTCTTCTGTGATGGTATTTCTTGTTTTGTGCAGATTAACAGAGTATCTCACCAGGCCATACCCCCATGCAGTGGATAGTGTATGTGAAAGTAATACCAAGTCACAGTTTGACTAAAATATTTTTTCTCCTGATTCTTAGAGCAAATATATGGTATGAGGAAAAAAAGAAATCACCATCCAGGGGTATTTTCTGTGTTTTTAACAAATAGCTTCTGGAGTAGGATACTCATTCCAATAAATCTAGAGACATTTAGAGAAGCTTACACAGACTTCAAAAACAACTGGGATCTTAAACATCATTCAGCATCATTCTGTGTTCAACATCTGTTTTTATCAAGCCAAATGATATTGAGCATAAATAAACACAGCGGGGTGTAAGTTTTAGTTAACATAAGCATTGGCCACATGTTCTGGGTGAACTCAGTCTCATTTATGATTTTCTCAAGAATCTTCCACATTGGGGCTAGCCTCCTTCTGCGGCTTGAAGGCACAGGTGTTTGTTGTTATTGGTATTGTCTTAGGGTTGCTTGGTCTTGTTTGCCTTCACCCAAACCAAATTCTGCTGCCTTCCTAGGTGCATTTGAAATGAGAGTAAATGTTGTTGGGGCAAATAAATGTCCCAAATGCCATGATTCTTCAACCCCATAACCATAGCAGACATGGCTAATCCATCATGGCACTCTTCCTGGCCAAGCTTGACTATGACCTCTGAATCTTTACAATTATACTCTAGTCAGCTACTACCTACCAGTGAAAGGGACCTGGCTGTGGAGATGGCTGTGTATCCACATGTGTGCATATCTGTGTTTATACTAAAAACAATTGAACTGTGCTTTTCTAATAAGTGGATTGTATGGTGTATGAATTATATCTCAAAGCTGTCACTTTCTGGTCACCAGGGAAAAGATAATGTGCCTTGAACAGCTCTTCTCTGTGCACTCCCCACCCCCCACAACATACACACACTAAAAAAACTTGTCAGAAAAGGGAGTTGGTACTCCAGTGAAAATCTACTGGTTTGTCCAAGCATGAGATTTTTTAAAAATAGACCTCGAAAGAATAGATAACACTTTTTCTTAATGCAAGGCTAAATCCTTTCATAACAGCTTCTGTCACACTTGTGGCATGTAGTAGAATACTCTCGGAAGCTTTGTTGAAACAGAGAATGCCAGCTCCCAGAAATTCTGTGGTGTGGGCTTGACAATTTGCATTTCTGAGAAGCTCCCAAAGGATGCTGATGCTGCCTATCTTGTTTGGCCCACACTTAGTAGTGGCATTGGTTTAAATCAGTTGATAAAACCAGAGAACCAGGACAAGGGCAAATATTGTATAAAAATAGTTTCAAACCCAAAATAGCAAGCAATGACATCATGTTCTTAGAGTGCAGTTACCAAGGAACAGAATGGAAATATTTACCCATGAAGAGCAAAAACCTGTCACAAAAGCAAATGATCCCTCTCTAAGAAAGAAAAATAGAGGAAGGAAGTTTAAAATAGAACTGAGCTACAGCAAACCTAAAGCATGGCTTTTAAATGTTACGATGAGACAGGAGATGTATTATAATTTCTTTTTATTACTTAGGTTTCTAAATTTTTAGGTAGTCTCTGCATAGGTTTTTTTTTCCTCTTTGAGTTATAGTAACCTTTTGATGATTAGGTCTCTCTGAAAAAGTCCCCGTAGGCCCTTTATCAAAGATAAATAAAAATGCCAGTATGTAAGCAGTTGGTCTTTTTAAAGTTCAACTTATTATTTATTTATTTATTTATTTGACAGGCAGACCGACAGGCAGAGAGGCAGGCAGAGAGAGAGAGAGAAGAGAAAGTAGGCTCCCCGCGGAGCAGAAAGCCTGATTCGGGGCTCGATTCCAGGGCCTTGGGATCTTGACCTGAGCCGAAGGCAGAGACTTTAACCCACTGAGCCACCCAGGTGCCCCTCAACTTATTTTTTATTAAGAAGGAAGTGATTACATTATGAAATAACAGGAATACAGCTTTCAGGAAAGTGGAGGACTCTGTTTATAGGAATTAATTAGAATCTCAAGTTTGTACCTTAGGAATCAGACACTGTTAGTTGTTCAGAAAGCCATGTTTTGGCTTCATACTCAACTTACACAGAAAATGACAAAGGAACACGTTGCTGGAGGCTCAAGAGCAACGGAAATGGAACATGGATGGAGATTGTCTGAGATGATGGAGAGCTACCCAAAGAGAAGCAGGTTCTTGCTCTGAACAATGATTCTCCACAGAGGGAGGTAGAGATGGGGGTGAAGATAAGAACTGTGAGAAATTGAAGTTGAAAAACTCAAAGTCTGAATCAATGTCCTAGACAATGGTTCTCAAATTTGAGCTTGAAGACGAAGCACTTTTGTAAAAGCCCTGGTCTCAACCCTAAAGACTGATCCAGTACATTTGAGGTGAGACCTTATGTCTTTGAACCCTTGAGTACAATGCTGTTCTAAGGCTTACCTGAGATTCTACTGCATGCTTGCATCAGTGGAACACACACTGAGAAACTGTGCTTGGGATTAAGAATCCCTGTAACAGTTAATGTGCGGACAGATGGGGGCACATCAGTTAATGTGCGGACAGATAGGGGCACATCTCTCAGACGAATGGGGGGTTGAGAACTATAGCTGTGAAGGGAAAACAGAGCTTAAAAATAAGAAAGAACTTCGTGTTTGCATTCACATTTTTTTCACCTGAGGTGAAGTGAAAGTCTGGGATACTAGTCTGTGTTGAATAGTCAGGCGAATCTCTAGCTGTATTCTTCACTAACCACTTCAGGGCTGGCTGTGAAAGGCCTGGTAACACGGTGTTGGGATTCAGTCTGATCACCATTTAGGTACTGGGACAGGAAAGAGTGAAGAGGAGACATTAGCTCTTGGGAAGGTATCAGTACCTAAGTGAAGCCGACTCATTGTTCCTCAGCTGAGTGTCCCAGTTAAACTACATAATATGATTACTTTTTTATTTTTATTTTTTTAATAATTCTGAACTTAGCACAAAACAATTTATATTGCCTTCCTTCATCTATAGCACAAATAGAATGTTATAAAATGGGTACTGATAAAATGCACCGTATTCAGAGTATTAAAGATTTGGGGCACCTGAGTGGCTCAGTCAGTTAAGCTTCTGATTTTTGATCTCAACTCAGGTCTTGATCTCAGGGTCGTGAGTTCAAGCCCTGTGTTGGGCTCCACACAGGGCATGAAGCCTACTTAAAAAAAAAAAAAAAATTTTTTTTTTAAGAATTTAAGATACATTTGGAACATCTGGGTGGCTCAGTTGGTTAAGTGTCTGCCTTTGGTCATGATCTCAGGATCCTAGAATCAAGCTCCGCATCAGTCCTGCTCCTCCGAGAGCCTGCTTCTCCCTCTCCCTCTGCCTGCCACTCCTCCTGCCTGTGCTCTTGCTCTCATGCTCTCTCTCTCAAATAAATAAAATCTTTAAAAAATTTAAAAATTTTTTAACAGAAATGTCCAAGAAATGAAGATGGTGCAGCGTCTTCTGGGAATGACCTGCACACCTGCACACAGGGACTCAGTATGTCATGCAAGGAAATGCCCCAGGTGGGTGGCAAAACACTTGATGGGAAAGTCCAACCACCCTGGTGTCCTGTGCCTTCCCTTGCTTTGTCTATTACCAAAAATATGTTGAAGAGGCAAAGATAAATGACACACTAAGGCTCTGTGCAGCAGGTGAAACAGACTGGAACAGAGATTCTGGACTGTAAACAGCATGAAAGACCCCAATCTCTTGTGGTTGGGAGAATGGAAAGCAAATATATGTCCTTCACACATACCTTTCTGTGTCATAAGGGAATTCTTGCTAGCCTGGAACCCAGTACTGGTCTCTTCCAAAATGCCAGCAAAAGACAGTTTCAAGAAGACCTCTTCTCATTTGAATGTAACTGTTAGAAAGGAATCGACAGTTTCAAAAAACAAACAAATAAATAAATAAATAATAATAAAAGGAAAAAAGCAGGAAACACAAATGGCAGATAAAGATCTCTCATCAGAAAAAAGTCACCCTGAACATAAAAATTTAGAACAATGCTACCTTGCATACCCTAAACCTTTTAATGAGCTATTGGAACTTGGTTGTTAGTTACCACTTGTAAAACAAGTGGCCAAGGGATGCCTGGGTGGCTCAGTTGGTCAAGTGTCTGCCTTCAGCCCAGGTCATGATCCCAGGGTCCTGGGATTGAGTCCCACATGGGCTCCTTGCTCAACAGGGAGCCTGCTTCTCCCTCTGCCTGCCACTCCCCCAGCTTGCTCTCTCTTACAAATAAATGAAATCTTAAAAAAAAAATTCTAAAACAAGTGGTCAAAAGATAAAATAAAATGAGAGCTGTTCATCAGGGAGATTCAAATCAAAACCACATTGAGATACCACCTTACACCAGTTAGAATAACCAAAATTAACAAGACAGTAAACAGGGTGTGTTGGAGAGGATGTGGAGAAAGGGGAACCCTCTTACACTGTTGGTGGGAATGCAAGTTGGTGCAGCCACTTTGGAAAACAGTGTGGAGATTCCTTAAGAAATTAAAAATAGAGCTTCCCTATGACCCTGCAATTGCACTACTGGGTATTTACCCCAAAGATACAGATGGAGTGAAAAGAAGGGCCATCTTTACTCCAATGTTCATAGCAGCAATGGCCACGGTCACCAAACTGTGGGAAGAACAAAGATGTCTTTCAACAGATGAATGGATAAGGAAGACGTGGTCCATATACACTATGGAGTATTATGCCTCCATCAGAAAGGATGACTACCCAACTTTTGTATCAACATGAATGGGACTGGGAGAGATTATGCTGAGTGAAATAAGTCAAGCAGAGAGAGTCATTTATCATATGGTTTCACTTATTTGTGGAGCATAACAAATAACACAGAGGACATGGGGAGATGGAGAAGAGAAGCGAGTTGAGGGAAATTGGAGGAGGAGATGAACCATAAAAGACTATGGACTCTGAAAAACAATCTGAGGGTTTTGAAGGTGCAGGGGGTGAGAAGGTGGGGGGTCCTGGTGGTGGGTATTATGGAGGGAAGGTATTGCATGGAGCACTGGGTGTGGTGCATAAACAATGAATTCTGGTACACTGAAAAGAAATTTAAAAAATAAAAAATTTTAAAAAGTGAGAGCTGTCAAAATTGAGATAACACATTGAAGAGCAAAATAAAAGGAAGGTGTCTTGACTGTTTTACTGTATAACAAAGCATCCCAAATCTCTGAGGCTTAAAACCATAACAAAATATGCTCTTATGAATCTGTAGTTTTGACTGGGTTCAGCAGAGTTGGCTGATCTCATCTCTATGAGGCATCAGCTCAGGCATTCCAATTGGATTGGAGAATCCACTTTTAAGTGGCTTGCTCACTCACATGGCTGGCAAGCTGGTACTAGCTGGTGGCTGAAAGCTAAGCCAGGGTTGTTGGCTGCATGGATCTCTCCACAGGGTTGCTTGGACCTGTTTCTACAACATGGTAGCCATGTTCTAAAAGCAAGTAGTTGAGAATCAGAAAGGGGAGCTGTTTGTCTCATAAGGCTGGACCCTGACACTTGCAGTGTTACTTCTTCATCTTCTATTGGTAAAATTCAGCTAATGCTTAACAACAGAGCTTTGAACTACATGGGTCCCCTTACATGTAGATTTCTGACAGTGTAGTATTGTAAATGTATTTCTCTTACAGTTTTTTAAAGTATTTTCTTTCCTTTAGCTTACTTTATCATAAGAATATAGGATAGTACATATCACATACAAAATATATGTTTTTTATGTTATTGGTGAGAATTCTGGTCAACAATAGTTAGATTAAGTTCTGGGGAGTTAGGAGTGACATGTGACTCTTCTGTTGCATGGGAGGATGGTGTCCCTAACCTCCATGTTATTCAAAGGTCAGCTGTAGTTACAGCTCACCCAGATTCAAGATTAGGAGAATAAGACCTCTACCTCTTAGCAGGAGACATATCAAAGACATTGTGGCTATCGTTAGTCTGCCACCAATGGCATACTGGAATCACAAAAAAAGAAAGTCTGAAAAGTTGGGAAGGACTGTGAAGGACAAAACTGAGAAAGAGGAGTGTATTAAACAAAAGTAAACAGTTAATAAGGATTAGAGAGAAAATTATAGACACAGAGTATATATATAGGCACAGTTACTGACTCTAAAGAGAAAGGAAAACTCTGAAAATATTATTCAAAGGAATTTTCATATGTGGCAATATTCCTAAAGAGAAATTCTGAATACATTTCAATTATTTTTTAAAGGATTTTATTTATTTATTTTTCAGAGAGAGAGAGAGAGAGAGAGAGCCCAAGCAGGGGGAACAGCAGGCAGAGGGAGAAACAGGCTACCCCAATGAACAAGGAGCCTGACACAGGACTTGATCCCAGGACCCTGCCTGAGGGCAGACGATTAACCAACTGAGCCACCCAGGAGCCCCTACATTTCAATTATTAAAATAACTAATAAAATATAACATTTTAAAAGAAATGTTTCTATTTTTATTCTCATGTTTATCCTTATAGAAAGCCTTTTTAAAAAACCCTTTAGGGTGGCTGAGTGGCTCAGTGGGTTAAAGCCTCTGCCTTCGGCTCAGGTCATGATCCCAGGGACCTGGGATGGAGCCCTGCATTGGGGTCTCTGCTCAGCAGGGAGCCTGCTTCCCTTCTCTCTCTGCCTGCCTCTCTGCCTACTTGTGATCTATTCCTGTCAAATAAATAGGGATGCCTGGGTGACTCAGTTGGTTAAGCAGCTGCCTTTGGCTCAGTTCATGATCCTAGCATCCTGGGATCAAGTCCCACATTGGGCTCCTTGCTTGTTGGGGAGCTTGCTTCTCCCTCTGCCTCTGCCTACCACTCTGTTTGCCTGTGCTCGCTCGCTCTCTCTCTGACAAATTAAAAAAAAAAAAACTAAAATAAAAAAAGTTTTAATAAAAAAAGGTAAAGAAAGAAAATCTTAAAAAAAAAAAACAAAAAACCTTTAGTCCTCTCTTTTAGTGAATGTTGTTTCCCTAACTTGAACAACATTGAAATTAGGGAGTCATAATCTTTTTTCTTTCCTTCCCTGAGCTTCTAATTTGAACTAATACCCACTTATAGGACAATTAGAAAGTTTATTCTGGATAGTCTCTATCCTCTCCTTATTTTAAAAAGTGTATCGTATCTACATTGTCAGAGCACATAATGATTACATACTATTCTGTAACCCTTATTTCCACAACTTGAATTTAGGGTTTTTGTTTAAATTGAGGTGAAATTCACGTAACATAAAATGATTTTAAAGTGTACAAGCTAATGACACTGAGTACATTCAAAATATTGTACAATCAACACTTCTTTCTAGTTCCATGAAGTTTTCATCACTCCAAAGGGAAACCTCATACCAACTACATATGCCCTCTTCCCCCAGCCCCCCGCAACCACCAGTCTGCTCTATGGATCTACCTACTCTGGATACTTCCTATAAAAGGACTGCTACAGGGCACCTGGGTGGCTCATTTGGTTAAGCGACTGCCTTCACCTCAGGTCACGATCCTGGAGCCCCGGGACTGAGTCCCACATTGGGATCCCTGCTTGGCAGGGAGTCTGCTTCTCCTGCTGACCTCTCTCATGTTCTATCTCTCTCAAATAAATAAATAAATAAAAATCTTACCAAAAAAAAAAAAAAAAAAAGACTGCCACGGTATGTGACCTTTGTGTCAGCTTTCATGTGGAATAATGCTTTTTAGGTTCTATATTCCATGCTATAATTTGTATTAGTACGTATTCTTTTCCGTGGCTTAATAATATTGTACTGTGTATATATATATACACAGTACAATATATATATATATATATATATCACAATGTTGATCCATTCATCCATTGATGGATTTTGGGGTTGTTTCCACCTTTTGGCTATTTGAATAATGTTGTTGTGAACATGCAAGTACTCACTTGTCTGAGTAGCTGTTTTCAATAATTTGGGGGATATACCTAGGAATTCACTTCTGGTTCATATGGTAAATCTATGTTTAACTCTTTAAGGAGCCACCTAACTGTTTCCCATTGCAGTTGAAACATTTTACATTTCACCAGTGATGTATAAGTATTCCAGTTCACATTCATACTAACACTTGTAACACTTGTTCTTTGCTTTTTTTTTTTTTTAACCTATAGTCGTTGTAGTAGGAATGAAGTGGTATTTCATTGTGATTTTGATTTGCATTTACCTAATGACTGAAGCTGTTAAACATCTTTCATGTGCTTGTTGGCTATTGCAAATCTTCTTTGAAAGAATAGCTATTCAGGATGCCTGGGTGGATCAGTCAGTTAAGCCTCTCCACTCAGCTCAGGTCATGGTCCCAGGATCCCTCCAGCTCCCTCCTCACTGGGGAGTCTGCTTTCCCTCTCCCTCTGCCCCTGCCCCTGCTCATGTTCTCTCACTCACTCTCAAATAAATTAAATCTTTTAAAAAAGAAAAAATAGCTATTCAACTCTCTTGCCTATTTTTGTTGAGTTGTAATTCATATGGATTACATTGAGGATTGGTTTTTCCATTTTTGCAACAACAACCAAAAAAAGCCTTGGAATTTTGATAGGGATTGTATTGAGTCTGTAGATTCTTTTTGATAGTTTTTTTTTTTTTTGCCATCTTAAAATACTGTATCTTCAAATTCATGATTACAAGGTACATTTCAGTTATTTTGGTCGTCTTTAATTTATTTCACCTATATTGTATAGTTATTAGTATACAAGCATTTCATTTTCTTGATTTAGTGTATTCCTAGGTATTTTATTCTTTGGGTACTATTCTAAATTGACTTGTTTTCTTAACTTCCTTTCTGATTGTTCTTTGTTAATCTACTGGCAATACATTGCTGATTTTCATGTGTTCGTTTTATATACTGCAACTTTGCTAAGTTTATTAGTTCTATTATTATTATTTTGGCTTGTTTATGTATTTTTTGTGATTTCCCACTTATAGGATCATGTCATCTGCAAATAGAGATAAACTTATTCTTTTTTCCCAGTCTGGATGCCTTTCCACCCTTTTTCTTGCCTAACTGTTCTTGACAAGAACTACCAGTACAATGTTGAATAGTGATGGTGAAAGTATGCAACCCTGTCTTGTTCGTAATCTTAGGGGGAAAATTGTCAGTCTTTGACCATTGAGTATGAAGTTAGCTTTGATGTTTTACATAAATCATTGTGAGGAATTTCTTTCCTATCCCCAGTTTTCTGAGTGTTGTTATCGTGCAATGGCATCGGTATTTCCAAAAGCTTTTTCCGTCCCAACTGAGATCACCATGTTGGGTACTTTTTTTCTATTACATTGATTTTTTTTTCTTTTTAATGTTGAACCATCCTTGCATCTTGGAATAAATCCTATTTGGTCATGATAAAAAGTTCTTTTAATATGCCGTCAGATTCCTGTGCTTGTATTTTGTAAAGGATTTGTGCATCTATACTTACAAGTGACATTGGTTTCTTGTCTGACTTTGTATCAGGGTAATATGGCTTTATAGAATACATTAGAAGTTGCTTCCTCCTTTTCTGTTTTTTGGGAGGGTTTTTGAAGGATTAGTGTTAATTCTTCTTTAAATGTTTGGTATAATTCACCGGTGAAGCTGTATGGCCCTGGATTTTTTTTGTTGTTGAAAGATTTTTTCTAAAACTAATCTGTCTCTTTTTTAAAACAGATTAATCTCTTTATTCAATATAGGTCTCTCTAGATTTTCCAGACCTTCTTGAGTCAGTTTTGGTAAGTTGTGAATTTTCTAGGAATTTGTTAATTTCATCTGGGTTATCTAGTTTGTTGGTGTGTAATTGTTTGTAATATTCTCTTATAATTTTTTAATTTCAGTAATGATGTCCTTGCGTTCATTTATTTACATCTTTCCTCTCTTTATTGGTCTAGCTATCAATTTGCCAATTTTGTTGATCTTCTCAGAGAACCACTTTTGGTTTCATCAATTCTCTTTATCAATTTCCATTTTATTTATCTCTGCTTTAATCTTTAGTATCTCCTTCTGCTAGATTTTTTTTTTCATTTGCTCTTCATGGCTTCATTAAGATGTTTGCTTATTAATTTAAGATATTCCCTCTTTTCTAAAAAATAGAAATTATTATTGTTTATTTTAGAGAGAGGTAAGAGGGAAAGGGAGAAGAGAGTCTTAAGCAGACTCCGTGCTGAGCATGGAGCCTGATGTGGGGCTCGATCTCAAGATCCTGACATCACAACCTGAGCCAAAACCAAGAGTCAGTTGCTTAACCAACTGTACCACCCAGGCACCCCCAAAATAGAAATTATTTTTTAAGGTTTATTTGAGAGAGAGAGAGAGAAAGAGAGAGAGCATGCATGCAGGAGCACAGGGGGAGGGAGAGAATAAGCAGACTCCCCACTGAGTGCAGAGCTCTACGAGAGGCTTGATGCCAGGATCCTGAGATCATGACCTGAGCCCATTGGATGCTCAACTGACTGGGCCACCCAAGCACTCCAGAAATTATTTTTTAGAGAAGTTTTAGGTATATGCGAAAATTGAGTGGAAGGTGCAGAGATTTCCCACATATTCCATGTTCCCACTTATGCATAGCCTTTCCCATTATCAGCATTCCCTTCCAGAGCAGTACATTTGTTACAACTGATGACCTACATTGACATAACATTATTACCCAAAGTCCATAATTTATATTATGATTCATTCTTGGTGTTGACTTTGCTGTGGGTTTGGACAAATATACAATAACATGTGTTCTTAGTATCATACAGAGTAGTTTCACTGCCCTAAAAACCCTCTGCGCTCTTTTCATGCCTCCCTCCCCTTTCACCCCTGGCAACCACTCTCTTTATTGTTTCCATCAAATTGTCTTTTCCAGAATGTCATGTAGTTGAAACCATATAGTATATAGCCTTTTCAGATTAGTTTCTTTCACTTTGTAATATGTATTCAAATTTCCTGCATTTTGTTGTTGTTGTTGTTTAGTAGCCCATTTCTTTCCTGCACTGAATAATATTTGTCTGGATGCACCATGGTTTTTATTCATTCTGTTACTAAATACATCCATGGCTTCTAAGTTTTAACAGTTATGAATAGAGTTGCTATTGAATATGCTATTGAATATGAATATGAATATGAATATGAATGCTATTCATGTGTAAGTTTTTACACAGAAATGTTTTCAACTCCTTTTGGTAAATACCAAACAGTGTAATTTCTGGATTGTATTGGCAAGAGCAAGTTTAGTTTTGTAAAAGATTTCCAAACTGTCTCCCAAGATGACTGTACCATTTCACATTCTTACCAGCAATGAGTGTGCATTCTTGTTGCTCCATACCCTTACCAGCATTTGCTGTTATGTCTTGGATTTTGGCCATTCTAATAAGTATATCACTGTTTTATTTTGCATTTCCCTGATGACATTTGATGAGGAAAATCTTCATGTGCTTATTTATCATCTGTATATATTTTTTGGTGTATATATATTTATCATCTGTATATCTTTTTTGCTGTATATCTAACTCTTTTAACTGGGTTGTTTCGTTATTGCTGAGTTTTTAAGAGTTTTTGTATATTTTGGATAATGGTCCTTTATCAGATGTGTCCTTTTAAAAATATTTTCTCCCAGTTTCTGATTTGTCTCCTTGTTCTCTTGACACTTGTTTTCACATAGCAGAAACTTTTAATTGTTGTGAAGTCCAGCTTATCAATTCTTTCATTCATGGGTCATACCTTTGGTGGTGTATCTTAAAAGTCATCACCATACCCAAGGTCGTCTGATTTTCTCTTGTGTTATCTTCTAGGAGTTTTATTGTTTTGTGTTTTGCATTTGGTTCTGTGATCCATTTTGAGTTAATTTTTGTGAAGGGTGTTAAGTCTGGTTTAGAATTTTTTTTTTTTTTTTGCATAGGTTTATGTCTGGTGGTTCCAGCACCATTTGTTGAAGAATCCAATATTTGCTCCATTGTATTGCCTTTGCTCCTCTGTTGAGATCAGTGAGGTACAGTTATGTGGGTCTGTTACTGGGCTCTTCATTCTGTACCATTAATCCATTTGTCTATTCTTCAACCAACAGTACAGTATCTTAATTACTGCAGCTCTATGGTAGGTCTTGACGTTAGTGTCATTCTTCCAACTTATAAAGAATAACTTTAGACCTTTAATAATGCAGTAGGGTATAAGAGGAAGGAAAGCGTTTTGTTCCTATTGTTATTTCTCTACCTTTTATTGATCCTATACTTCTGGATCATAAACGAACTTCATGCATGCTTTCCCCGCTCTCTGGGGTGGGACAAGTTGGCAAGAGGGGCTGGAGTTTCGGATATTCTTTCCCCAGGGTCATTATGCTCTGACAAAAGCCCAGCAGGTTAGGCTTTGGTAATAGGTTTTCCTGAGAGCCAACCTTGTTAAGAACAGAATGCTCTGGCATACTTCAGAATGGCTCCTTTCCCTCTCTCCCTGTCAGAAGCATGAGGGGATTTTTTTCTGATATTAACTTTGAGAATCTGATAGAGACCCAGGGAAAGCTTAAAAATGTTTGGGTTCACTCCACCTCCATGAGTGGGTCCCCTGGAGTTTTTAACTCTCAGAGTTGTCCACATGCCTCGAGAAATCTACCAGTTACGGTTCAGGTTTCACTACCCTAGCACTGGTTCTCAAAGAAATTGCTATAAGATGTGATTCTCTATATTGACTCTATATTGACCCTTTAATTTGGGGGGCAGTGGTTTGACCTAACTTCTCTCATAGATAGTGTTAATTTTTTTTTTTTTCAGTCTATTCAGCTTTTGACTTGTTAGAATGAAGTGGTGACTTCCAAGCTTCTTACATGTTGGACTGGAATCTGGAAGTATCCTTCTTTTTAAAATGTGTTTACTGCTATAAATTTCCCATTGACCTCTGCTTTCATTGCCTGTCACATGGTTTGGTATGCTGTTTTTGTTTTCTTTCATCTCCAAAAATTTTCAGATTTCCCTTGTGATTTTTTGTCCTCTGGTTGAGTGTGTTGTTTAATTTCTTCATATTTGTAAATTTTCCAATTTCTCTTTTGTTATTGATTTCTAGCCTCATTTGGGGACAGAAGATAATTTGTATAATTTGAGTCTTTTTAATTTATTGAAAATTGTTTTGTAGCCTAAAATGTGACTATCCTGGAGAATGTTTCATGTGTATTTGAGAAGAATGTATTCTGCTTTTATGTGGTGTGTCCCGTAGGTATTTCTTAGGGCTAGTTGCTTTATAATGTTGTTAAAATTCTCGGTTTCTTTCCTAATTGTCTTTATCCATAATTGAAATCTCCAAACGTTAATCGAAATGTCCATTTCTCCATTTCTGTCAAAGTTTGCTTCATTATTTTGGAGTTCTATTGTTGTGGACATATATTTATAATTGTTCTTGATTAACTAATTCTTAAAGATTATATGTACTTTTTTCTCTCCTAACAGCTTTTGATTCTTGTCTACATTGTCTTCTCTTAGCATAAGCATTTCAGTTCTCTTTTGGTTACTATTTGCATGGAATATCTTTCTCATGCTTTCAACTTCAACCCGTTTTCTTGACTTTTTAAAGATTTTATTTATTTATTTGACAGAGCAAGAGTGTGCACAAGCAGGGGGAATGACAGGCAGAGGGAGAAGCAGGGTCCCCACTGAGCGGGGAGCCCAACGTGAGACTCGATCCCAGGAGGACCCTGCGATCATGACCTGAGCCTAAGGCAGATGCTTAACCAGCTGAGCCACCCAGGTGCCCTTCAACCCGTTTTTGTCTTTTTTTTTTTTTTTTAAGATTTTATCTATTTATTTGACACAGAGAGAGATCACAAGTACACAGAGAGGTGGGCAGAGAGAGGGGGGCTCAATCCCAGGATGCCAATATTATGACCTGAGCTGGAGGCAGAGGCTTAACCCACTGACCCATCCAGGCACCACCCCCCATTTTTGTCTTTAAATCAAACGTAAATCTGTCATACACAGCATATAGTTTGATCATGGGTTTTTGTTCATTTTGCTTGATTTTATCCATATTCATAATCTCTGCTTTTGCTGATAAGGAAGAATTTACTTCATCATTTTGCTATTTTTTAGGGGGGAGTCATATATTTTTTGTTTTTCATTTCCTCCTTTACTGCACTTTTTTGTGTTTACCTGATTTTTTTTGATAGTATATATTTTAATTTCCTTCTTATTTCCTCTTGTGTATTTAAATTTCTTTTCTTTGTTATCATGGGGATTATTTAAAAAGTTCTAAATATATAACAGTCTAGTTAGAATTGGTAACAACTTAGCTTAAATATACAAAATTCAACCTCTGTACAGTTGTCCATATCTGTTTTATGTTATATAAATTATATCTTTATTCATTACATTCTCACTAACATAATTATTGTTTTATGCATTTGTCTTAAATAATGTAGAGTGTTTAAAAAGAGCAACCAGAGGGCGCCTGGGTGGCTCAGTGGGTTAAGCTGCTGCCTTCGGCTCAGGTCATGATCTCAGGGTCCTGGGATCGAGTCCCGCATCGGGCTTTCTGCTTGGCAGGGAGTCTGCTTCCTCCTCTCTCTCTCTCTGCCTGCCTCTCTGCCTACTTGTGATCTCTCTCTGTCAAATAAATAAATAAATAAAAATCTTAAAAAAAAAAAAAAAAGAGCAACCAGACCCTAAAAAGGAAGCAAGCCATTGAAGGTTTATCACTAGTCCTTACTCGATGGTTATACTGATGGGGATGTTAGAAGAATTTAAGTTCCCAGGTTAGCTTTCTATAAAAGACCAAAGATAAATGCCCTCATTGGCAACTCTGTCCAGACTCCTCTCTTGATTTTTTTGTATCTTCACTTAATAAACTTCTATGGCTTTACTCACTCTCTGTTGCCCATGAGTTTCATGAGACAAGAACCTAGCTCTCCTGCTTCAATATTTGCTTTTTACAACTTTTATCTATTTATTGATATTGTTTATACATTGTTCTTCAGGTTTCCTATAGCTTTTTGTCCATGTTTTACTTAAAAGTGGTTTCATATATTTAGAACAGTTGATTTAAAGTTTGTCTAGTTAGTCCAATGTGTGTACTTCCTCATGGAGAGTTTCTGTTAATTTCTCCTGTAAATGGGTCTGTCATACTTTGTTTACATGCTTCATAATTTTTTTGTTGATGACTGGACATTTTTAATATTATGATCTGTTGGGAAAGCAGGTTCTTCACCCTCCCCAAGGTTTGTTTTGTTTTGTTTTTATTTGACAGACAGGTCACAAGTAGGCAGAGAGGCAGGCAGAGAGAGAGAGGAGGAAGCAGGCTCCCTGCTGAGCAGAGAGCCCGATGCGGGGCTCAATCCCAGGACCCTGGCATCATGACCTGAGCCAAAGGCAGAGGCTTTAACCCACTGAGCCACCCAGGTGCCCCAGTTTTTTTTTTTTTTTTATTATTTCTATTGCATGATATTTGTGTAGCTGTTCAGTGACTTTTCTGAACAATTTTTGTAAAAGTTGGTTATTTTCTTGTCACTTGTGCTTTGAAGCTTCTGTACCCTTAGTTTGTGTTCAGCTTTTTATAGAAATTTCTTTGAATATCAAAAGAAAGAGAGGGAGGAGGGGAAAATGCAGAATAAAAGCCCTTGTCATTTAGTACTGGGGTACTTGTGTTAGGATATCTACACCTCTGCCTTCGCCTTCATTTCTTGCTTTCACTGAGCACAGAGTTCAGCCTAAAGTGGAAGCTCAGAGTCTTCTCTGGTCTTTTCAGACCATGCATCCTACCTCGGATATTCATAGGACTTTTGAAATTCCTCAGTGTAAAAGTGCAGCTTTGAATGCGCTAATATTCCTGAAAAAACGCTCTCCCTCAGTTTTCTTCACTGGCTTTGGTACTCTCTTGTATGCTTCAACTATAATGTTTTGCCCCAAATGGCTGCACATTGCTCATTTACCTTAAACAGTTTAAGGAATGCCTGCTGCTTTTCCTCCTGAGCTCTCAGTTAGGCAAAACAGAAATGAATTCCCTGTGTCAGTCCTTCAAGTACTGTCGATAAAGAAACAAATCTTTGCAAATAAGGTCTGTTCTGCTCTCTTCAGCATCAGGGAGTAGGATTCTCCACTGGGAATGCAGGCTACTGTCTTCAAGACCACCACACATTCAGGAAGGGGGTGGGACAAAGGCAAATAAAAATGGCAGAAAGATTCCTACTGTTCTTAAATTTTTTTAAAAAAAGATTTTATTTATTTATTTGACAGAGATCACAAGTAGACAGAGAGGCAGGCAGAGAGAAAGGGGCAAGCAGGCTCCCGCCCAGTAGAGAGCCCAATGCGGGGCTCAATCCCAGCACCTTGGGATCATGACCTGAGCCAAAGGCAGAGGCTTTAACCCACTGAGCCACCCAGCAACTCTACAATTTGTAGCAACTCTACAATTTCTGGTGACCAGAATTGGATTTAGTTTGAAGGGTAAATATATTCTATATTTTCAGCCTTATACTGGAAATTCTCCAATCATTTCCTGGTGTCTGAAGCTTGTTCAGTAGATAACTCATTATATTCTCTAATTTCTTGCATAATCATAATTTTATGTACGGTCTTATTTCTTGAAGTTTAGTTGGCTCAATATAAAAGCCTTAGTTCAGATTTCCCCCATCTAAATATATTAAATATGCCACTCTATTTCTTTTGGCATCAAGTGTGGTGTATAAAATTCCAATGTTAACTCAATTTTCTTTCCCATATAAGTGACCTGGCCTTTTTGCCTGAATGACCAAAACCTTACTTTCTTCTTCTCCTTTAAAGGTCAGTAGTTTTATGAGTATTTCTCAGTAGTGGCTATTATGGGTCAGTTTTACTAGTATATGAGATGGCTTTCTAATATAGAAGTTCAAATCTCATTGTTTCAGTAGAGTTTTATTCAGTTATCATTTTGGGAATGTCTTCCTATTCAATTCCTTTGTTTTTCTTCTTCACAGCTTCTTCTTTTAATTATGGTCTTTGCCTGGCTTCGCATATTTAACGTTTTTTCTAAAGAGTCCTTTTAAAGCTTTCTGTTGTCTACTTCCTCCTGTTACTTTTTCTCTTTTAAGCTTCATTTGTGAAACGTTTTTATTTTTCTTTCTTTCCTGAGCTCTATGAGCTTTTTCATATTCTCCTATTATCTTGTTATTTACCTTTCTATTCGTTGTTCCTTTAGAGTTTCTATAACCTTTAAATGGTTTATTGAAATGTATACTTTAAAAGGATGAATTGTGTCCAGTCAAGTTCTGGACATTTTCACCATCCTAAATGAAACCCCATACAAACATCGGTCACTCCCATCCCTTGGCAACCCATCTTAAGTAACTATTAATTTACTTTCTGTTCCTATAGATCTGAGTTTTCTGGACATTTCATAAACAGGATCATACATGTAGTCTTTTATCACTGGCTTCTTTAACTTGGCCTAATGTTTTCAAGGGTCATCGATATTATAGCATATATCAGTTACCTTATAGAGTACCATATAGGTCTCTGATCCATTTAAAATTTTGTATATTGTATGAGGTAGAAGTTCAACTTCATCCTTCAACATGTAAATATTTAGTTGTCCCAATGCCATTTGTTGAAGAGATTATTCTTCCCACTTGAATTGTCTTGGCACCTCTGCCAAGCATCAACTGACCACAAATTATTTCTGTACTCAATTCCATTGATTTATATGTTTATCTTTATGCCTGCATGTACCTCAGTCTAGATTATTGTAGCTTTAAGGTTTTATCTCCCCTGCTTGTTTCAGGTTCAGTTTGTTTTCTTCTCAATATTTTTAAGGTAGGGTTTGAGTTTTTTTGTATCCTTTAAAACAGGTGCTTACTGCTATAATTTCCCTTTAAGTACTGTTTTAGTGGCATTCCATAAGCTTTGGTGTGCTGCATTTTTGTTTTCATACAGCTCAATGGATTTCCTAATTGTGATTTTTCTCTTTGACCCACTGACCAAATTTATGGAGTGCATTAATTTCTACACACTTTTTAATTTTCTAGATTTTTGTAACTTATTTGTAATTTCATTCCATTGTGACTAAAGAACAGACCTTTCATTATTTCAATATTTTTGCATTTATGGAGGCCTGTTTTGTGTTCTGGCATATGATGTGTCTTGGAGCATATTTTATGCAAGCTTCAGAATTGTGCTGGTCTGTGAATGCTCTATAGATATATTTGGTGTAGTTGGTTTATAGTGCTGTTCAGGTGTTCTGTTTCCTTGTTGACTCTCTTCCTACTTTTTCTATTCATTGTTGAAAGTTGGGTCTTATTATTGCTGAAATGTCTATTTTCCTGTCAATTCTGTCAAGTTTTGCTACAGAATTCTGACAGCAAAATATAGAATTGTCAAGAATTTATGGGCTGTGTTGTAAGGTGTGATGTTTACACTTGTTAATAGATTCTTGATGGATTCTATTTTATCACTGTAAAATGAACCTCTTTCTGTAGGAAGTTTTTATTTTCATATCTTTGTTTAGCCACTTCAGCTCTCTGATGATTGCCATTTGCAATGGTATTTTCATTGTATTTTTAACTTTTGAATCCAAAGTGTGTCTACTGGGGACAGCGCATAGTTGGATCTTGTTTTTGTAATCCAGTCTGACAATATTTAATCTATTCTCATGTAATGTTCCTATTTATATGGTTGGATTTATGTATTTGGCTTTTTAATTTTTACATATGTCATACACCATTTTTTCCTTTGTTCTTTTTCTGATTTCTTTTTCAACTGGGTTTGTTGTTGTCTTAACTTTTAAGTTTTTTAGAATTTTGTTTTTTGTTTTAATTTTTTAGGTAGGCTCCACACCCAGTGTGGAGCCCAATTCAGGGCTTGAACTCACAACCCTGAAATTAAGACCTGAGCTGAGATCAACAGTCAGATGCCTAATTGACTCAATATTTTCTAGTGTATTATTTTGATTCCTTTTAGTAATCATTTTTTGTATTTTTTTACTTTCTCAGCAGTTACTCTAGGCATTTACAAGTATATACCTTGTTAGAATCTACTTTAGCTTTATAGTAATTTAATTCTAGTGAAATGTAGAAATGTTATTCCTATAAAGCTTTTTTTTTGTTAAATATGTTGCATCTTTATATGTTAAAAATGGATCAATACATTGCAACAATTTTCATAATTTTGTTTCAAAATAGTTGAAAGAACAAGTTATATGTAGTTTTTTCTTTTTTAGTTATAAAATTTAATTGTAAAGATCAAGCAGTGGTTATTGGTCAAACCAATGCACATTAATACCTGTGAAATATGCAGACACTAGTTCTTAAATAAAGGTGACAAATACCAATCAGATTCTTATAACACCGTTGGATCTAAATAAATGTCATCCTGGACATTATTCAATCCATAAGGCTAACTGAATGACAGTGCAATCATCAATAATTAAACCAAAGGCACAATTTTCCAAATCACTTTTAGTTAAGCAGAATAAATTCTAGCTTTTTAAAAGTCTAAATATACAAAAAACTCAAAGCAATCTGTTTTTCTACCTGAGATCAAAACAAGTTTCTTATATCCTATCTAAACATGATTCTTGACATTGAGGTAAATCTGAATTCACATAATATACTTTGTCAAACTTTTCCAAAAAAATTTAAGCCCTCCTTTAGAAATTCTCATGTTACACATACATTATGTACAAGATTAAGAGGCATGTAATGGGACCATGATACTACTAATAATGTGAAAGTAAAAAGTCATTCATTTATACAAAGTGTTCCTGTATGGTGCAGTATGAAATGGGATCACTGTCTTTGTACATACGCAAATCACCAAATGTTCAGAAACTGAGCCCACTTTGAGAAAAGTCATTCTATTTTTCTGGAGCAGAGGTTGCCAAGTTGTGATGTATAACAAAAATATTGTGTATAAGAGCTATGAAACCAAGTATTAGCCTAAATTGGCAGTAACTGCAACTTAAATTAAAAATTAAACCCAACTAGAGCTTTACTGTGGCTATACAACTTTTGCGTTGGGGCCTACAGGTTTCACTGAGGTAACAACTGCTTATCTTGCCTCTCTCTCCTCCTTGCACTCCCCCTGCCTCCAGCTTCTTTCTTCATGGCTGTCTTTGGCAATGCTTCTAAATCTTCAAAGCAAAAGAACCTGCTAGAGTAAATGAGGAGGATGAAAACTAACACAATACATGATGTACAAAAACCAATCTAAGATTATGAACCAAGAAAAAACAAACACTAGAAGGAAAGCTGAGGAGCAGTGTACCCTCAAGGGAAAGTAAACATAAAAAAGCAATAGGGCATCTGTACTCTTGGCCCTTCTTGCGCATTATCTCCTGATTGAGAAGAGCATGGCACCAAAACATCGAACTCTCAAAAGGTAATGACTTTGAAGGAGGAGCTAGAGAAGCGAATACATGATAAAGAAGTACAGCAGCAGCTTTAACGGTCAATGAGTTTCTTTGCTCAGGCATTGGCGACATCGGTATGGTCTTGGTTGGTGTCAGCCTTTTCTGTGAGCCAGTCTATTTATCGATTTTGAGCCTCAATCTCATTGCCCATGTCCAGGGCCAAGTCTTTTAGGTTTCCTAGGATACTGCCCACTTGAATTGGTTCTCTTCCATCTCATTTTCTCTGGCATCGTTGGTTATACATTTAATGTATCCACTGCTAGCTGCTCCAGTGGTTGGTTGAAGCTGACCATTTGTCACATGGTCTGGCTGCATAGATAAACATTGCTAGGAGAGCTGTCTCCACCATCTCCCCATGTTGCCTTGCAGGTCTTACCAGACTCAAAGTTCTTTGTCCTATTACACGGGCAGACGCAAAGGCCACAGCACTTATTGGGTTCTGTTAAAGTCTTCTGTGTCTCTCTCATGTCTTTATTTGGTCCAGGCCTTCTTCTATGTAGTTTAGTTGCTCCCCTTGTTCATCCAGCATAGTGACAGTCTTGATTCCTGCATCCTGAGAATTAAGGGCTAAGCCCAGTATTTTCCTTGTACTTTCCAGAAACTCATACGTAACTGGATGAGTGGGTGGACTCTTAGTTGAATTTCTTCTGGTGATAGATTACCCATGATGAATTAGAACTTTGGATAAGCACAGAAAGTGAAACGTAGATATTCAAGCAGCTCTGGCCACTCCTCTTGCTTTGCAATGGCTTGGACACCCCCAGGCCTGACCTGGAGCTACATCCTCCTAGTGCCTGCTTATTTATAGTTTTTTATATTAACTTTTTTTTTTTTTTTTTTTTTTTACCATTTCATCTTCTCATTTCTTCCTGTGGATTCATTATTGAAATACAGTTTTGCTTCCACCACCTGCTTTATGGTGTCACAAATATACATTTCTACGTTATAGATAACACAATTATATAGTTTTGTAGTATTGCTTTTTAAGTCAGCTGAGGGAAGAATAGGTCATTACAATGCCTCTTGTAATTTCCTACAGTTACCTTCTTCAGCACTTTTTTTCATGGATATTTGAATTACTGCGTGGTCTCACTTCCTTACAGATTGAAAAAATTCACTATTTCTTGTAAGATCGGTTTCCTAGGAATTAATTCTTAAAATCTGAGAATGTCCTCACTTTGCCTTCATTTCTGAAGGATAGTTTTGTTAGAAGATTCTTGATGGATGGTTTTTTCCTTTCCAGCACTCTGCATGTTATCATCCCACTGCCTTCTGGTCTGTTTCTGATAAATCAATCATTAATGGAGTTTTCTTGTCTTCAAGATCTCTGTTTTTCAGTATTTTTAATCTGACACGTATGTGGGTGTAGACCGAATGGTCTACTTTCTGTTAAGAATTTACTGATTTTTCTCAGATTAATGTTTTCCACCAGATTTGGGATTTTTAAGCATTAAGAAATCTTCAAACTATTTTTATGTGTATTTTCTTTCTTCTCTCTTGGGAATTCCCATTACACATATGTTGGTGATTCATATTTCTCTCAGTTATTTTTCACTCCCTTTTCTCCTGCTCTTCAGGCTATTATTATCTGCATCATTTGATTCTTCTAAAATACTTTGTTTTCTATTTATGAAATATCATCATACCTTTACCTTAGCATGGGTTTAGTTTTTTAAAAAATATACTTATGAGAGCTTCTTGGAAGGTTTCTGTGCTTCAAACATCTGGGTCCACTCAGAGGCAGTTTCTTTTTACTGTTTTGAAATCCCCTTGGTTCTGGGACACACTTTATTCTGCTTCTCCACAGATATTGGAGCTTTTTGTTTAAAATTGGATAGTTTAGATAATACAGCAGCTCTGGAGACTCATCCACTTCTCTTCCCGAGGCTTTTTAGTGACTCAGCTGGACTCTCCAAGTCCATATACCCTGCACTGTACAGCATCTGATGCTCCTCTTTGGAGAGAGCACAGCCTGAGAATGTGCAGTCACTCGGAATCCTCCCTCCAACCCCAAGGACAGTTTTAGAAGGGCATTTAGGTTCCTTTCTCCAATCTCCTCTTAAGGGTTCTAGTTTGCCTCCACTGTTACCACACTGTAATTAACAGCCACTAATTGTTGGTGGGCCTATTATTTTGGGCACTTGGGTGCAAATGGCTACACAGTTTGAGCCAATTAAATTCAGCCCTTATAGTCTCTTTGAGGCTTGTTCTAGACCTAGGTCTACTCTTAGTTGCCTTTCATTCTCTGTTAGGATTATCACTGGTTTCCCTTTTGCCTGTTGCTATCACAGAGTTACCAGTCTCTTCGTCTGTCTCTACTCCCACTCTAAATTTCCTTTGTCTATGGCAGCACCCTTAGGCTTTAACTTAGAGGATGCTATGGAAGCTGTTTACAGTCTGCTTACTGTCTCAGAGTTGGGGATGGGGAGAGTAGCCTGCTTTTCTAGGAGTGATAAATAGAGCAGTGGTCTATAAACAGAGCAGTGTGTGACAGCTCCTGGTCTTGTTTGCCTTTCCTTGCATGGAACCTCCACTCATAAGCTGGGGCAATAGCGATCAGAAAACAGTCATCTTGGTCTACCATTCCTGGGCTAGATCTTCAGTGCTTTAAGTGGGGACTGGGTAGAGGAAGGAAGGTCCAGTCCTCTTTGCTACTGTTACCTGAAATAGAGCTCTGTGACCTAGAGCTTGCGTGGAGGGGGCAGGTAAAATGAGAAATGCTAGCAGTCCGCTCATCCTAAGGAGAAACTGTGGGCTGAAATTGGAAACTAGGGGGAGAAATGGTGTGGCTCAAATACCAAAGAGACTTACTATTCTTACCAAGTTTTAGTCTTTTCTTGAATAAATGTTTCTGTAATAAAATGTTTTTATTTGCTGTATGCTTTTATGACAATTCCCAAGACTTTAAGTAAAAAATATACATGTATTTACCAGTTATGGTTGTTGTCACTTGGGAGTCTGCAGATCATGTTGCCACTCCAATTATTTTTGAGAGAGAGAGTATGAGGGAGGGAAGGGCATGGAGGGAGAGGATCTTAAGCAGATTCCTTACTGATCGCAGAGGCTGACACAGGGCTCCATCCCAGGACCCTGATATCATGACCTGAGCCGAAATCAAGAGTCAGACACCTAACCAACTAAGCCACCCAGGTGATCCTTCCTGATAATTTTTTAATGCATGTTTTAAAATATAAGCAATCAGAACCCTTTACATAGGCAGTATGCTCAAAACCTGAAAAAGCTTTCTGCTGCCGTCAGTTGATTCATCATCAACACACAGCCTACAGAATAAATAGGCAGTTCTTTAATAGTTAAATATATTCCAGAAGTAAGGAGTGTTTATAATTCATTTACAAGTGAGTCTGTTACACCAGTAAATGCTGTTTAGCCTGTTGTATAAAGTAAATAACGCTGTGTAAGAATTAGTCCTGGAATAGTTTGATGAATTCCTATTTCCAATCCAGTAGATTAAAAACACAATTGTGAATGATATAAAGACATAAGAATCATATTGTGATAAAATCAATCTCAAAAATAGAGAATCCAGACCTTGCTGGATAATTTAAGAACTCATAAGTTTTCCTCAACTTAAACATGAGTGCCACACAGAAAATATTGAAAATGTCTTTCAATGTGATGAAACTGTACAAAACTCTAGAACATGACCATTAGATGACCAATGTATCAAAACCAATGGGATTTAGAAAACACATCTAATTCTGAAGTAAGCAGAAATAAAAAGACAATTTACAAAGAATTATAACTAATTTCTAATCATCATCAGAGTCTGAATCATATTTCTTCCCTCGGATAGTTTTCTTTTCCAGCTTTGTGAAGTTTGTTCCAAATTTCTTTTGGCTCTGAAATGGTGGCTCCATTAAATTTCCACTAAAAATAAAGCAAATTTGAAAAGCATTTATTCTTTATGATAGTACAGTTGGTATGCTAACCTGCACAAAAATCTCTTTTCTTCCTAACCTATGGAGTAAAGTTTTCTTTAAAATGCTGGTGTCAAGGAAGACATATATTATTCATAATGATGGTTAAGAGTTTTAAACCCTATTTTGTATTACTAAATGTTTTTTTTTTTTTTAAAGGTTTTATTTATTTGATAGACAGAGATGACAAGTAGGCAGAGAGACAGGCAGAGAGACAGGAGGAAGCAGGCTCTCCACGGAGCAGAGAGCCCGATGCGGGGCTTGATCCCAGGACCCTGGGATCATGACCTGAGCCGAAGGCAGAGGCTTTAACCCACTGAGCCACCCAGGCGCCCCACTAAATGTTTTTTGATCAAAAAAGTTTTTCCATCTGTTTTGGAGATGCTGAACTTGGATTAGATCTTCTTCACTATAAGAATGATACAGCAAAATGATCTATTTTTTACAGCTTATTATGGCTGGTATGATACTGTATCACATCTTTTAATGTTTAAAAAAACATCAATAAAACTCGTGGAATTCATTATCATTAACCTGGAATTGGTATGAAATTTTTCAATAATGCTTGAGAAATAATTGAGACATTTTCTTCTTTCAAAGGTTATTTAGGAAGATTCCTGGCTCCGAGATTCTGGTTATGAAATATCATTTGCCACTGAGAGGAACCACAGTGCCTTGGGTAATAGTCCATTCTTGGGAGAGTCCCTCTAAGACTTACTTGCACCAGAAAGAAATTGTGGGGACATGTAAAAAGGACATAGAAGCCTGCATGAAAGGGGATCTCACTGGCCAAATATGGGGCAATTTGGGCTTCAAAACAAATAATATAAGTAACCACCTATAACCCACTGGGTAAAATAAGCTACTGCCCATTCTAATATGAATAAATGAAAAAGTAAATTATGAGGGATATGGAAAAGTTCTTCTTAAATCACTATTTGGCTTGGTACACAACCTGTTAACCAGTGCTCAGTTATCCACTACCAGAAATGAGACAAAACATTCTTTACTTCCTGGTGTGCTACGCCGAGAAGAATACAGTGTCACTTCTATCATGTACCCATGAGAAAATGCATAATCCAAACCTAAACTTGAAATGTTAGACAAATCCAAACTGAGGGGTGCTCTACAAAATAACTAGGTTGTATTCTTCAAAAATGTCCACATATTGAAAAATAAGACAAGTTGTCACAGATTAATGCAAACTAAAAACACATAGTAACTATATGAAACATTTTAGTATGCAGGATCTTATTGGGACAGTCGCAGAATTTGAATAAGATCTGTAAACTACCTAACATTTCCTGTCTTAATAATTGCACTAAGGTTACACAAGAAAAACCCCTCAATGTTAGAAAATACACAAGGAAATATTTAGGAGCAAAGGGACAATACATCTTCAACTTCCACTCAAATGGTTTTGAAAAGAAAGTGTGTATTCAGAAAAAGAATGATAAAGCAAATGTAAAATGCTTAAAATTGAGAGACACAGGCAAAAGATAGATGAGAATTCTCTGTACTACTTTTCAACTTGTTTAAAGCTTGAAATAATTTCAAAATACATTTAATAAATACTAGTATTTTGTTATTAAGAAACTAAAACCTAAAACTCCAAAGTCAATTTCTATAATGTATGCATAATTTAGGCATGTGTAGGGGAAGATTCAGAGAAAAAGGAACAGGGAAAAGAGAACTTTCTACTTACTGAAAAGCACTATGACTATAGAATGATAATTGTATAATTTTATCTGTTAATTTTCCAAGTCAAAAACAGGCACAGAAGGCAGAATGACAGGTTCTGATTTGTGGAATCAGATAAACCATTTGGCGAAGTGGACAAGGAGATTAATGGAAAATGAAAGTTGGATTTTAGACTGTTTTCAAATTGAGACTGTCTCCACAATAATTTAAGCTGATCACAGAAATGAGATTATACACTTTATCATATTCTACAAGACAGGAATAGCTAATTGAAAAATCTGATGTTCAAAAGTAAGTCATTATCAATTTGAGTAACCTGGTTTAAATCAGGGAAGAGTCAATTCCCAAGTGTCATTTGGGGTTTTCAGACTAACAGAAAACTAGATTCAATAGGATCTGTTAGGATGAAAACTTTCGCATAGTTAGGTGTACTCCAAGACTCAATTTTATCTGTAACTCTGATTTTGTTGTTAGATCATGCTAATAATGTACATTTTAAGAAATGTGTTTTCATTTGTGAAACATTTTCTACATCTAACCCAGAAGACCTTACTTAGCTCCATAAAATGAATGTTAACATAAAAAAAAAAAACTTCTCTAAAAATATCAACTGGATATAGAATTAAAATCAGTTGTTTTGCTAAAAATTACCTGTAATTGAGAATATCAGAACAACCCAGCCTCCATTCTAAAGTTTCTGTGGTGAAGTCATCTGTATTTCCTAAGTCAGTAAATCCAACAACATAATCTTGTGTTTTTCCATCTTTTACCAGTGCTAGTGTGGGAATGACTTTGATACGCAGTCTCTCACAAAGGAAAGGTGCCTTTTCCACATTCAGCTTCAGAAATTTGGTCTCAAGATGTTTTTTAGACAGTATCACCAAATGTCGGTCTAATATTTTACACCTGTAAATAAAAACATATAGAAAATCAAAAGCTAAAACAGATTTTTCATATTAAAAATATCGTTAGAGTATATCTAATTTTATAGTTTTTCTGCTTGAGTCTCATAATTTGACAGCCAGCTTGTGTCAGATGACGTCATTTTATTTCATAGGTTAACTGACGAGAGGCAGAAAAATCATCCAGTATTCCAGAAAGTCATATATGCCTTAATGATACTTATAAAAAAACAAAATACTAAATACACCCTTTCAGTCACAAGTGGTTCATGAAGTTGTCTTGTTCATGGTAAGAACAAAAAACTGTCACTTCTCTTAGGCGTGTTTCCTAGTGTCTCATACACAGAGCTTGAAGGGTGACAAATCTGACTTGATAGAACTCAGAAGAGGATTTTCAGGATTAGAAGTGTACACACAGTGCCATATTTGGAAGTCATTAAGACTGAACGGTGACACCAAGAAGGAATTCTTCTAACTGCAACTATCATTAAGAAGCACAGGGTAGGGGCGCCTGGGTGGCTCAGTTGGTTAAGCAACTGCCTTCGGCTCAGGTCATGATCCCGGAGTCCCAGGATCGAGTCCCGCATCGGGCTCCCAGCTCCATGGGGAGTCTGCTTCTCCCTCTGACCTTCTCCCCTCTCATGCTCTCTCTCTCTCTCTCAAATAAATAAAATAAAAAATCTTAAAAAAAAAAAAAGCACAGGGTAAAGGGTATAAATGTGGTTATATGGTTCTAAAGAAATGAAAAATACCAATAGTAACTTTTATTAAGGCACTTTCTATTGAAAAGAAAAATGGAAATGACATTTTCTGAAAATTAAAATGTATTTTAAACTGGTTGATACTTTAGTGTTCCTGAAACAGACTACTGTAATAATCCTTTTTGAGTAGTTCTTTTTTTTTTTAAAAGATTTTATTTATTTATTTGACCGAGAGAAATCACAAGTAGGCAGAGAGGCAGGCAGAGAGAGAGAGAGGAGGAAGCAGGCTCCCTGCTGAGCAGAGAGCCCGATGCGGGACTCGATCCCAGGACCCTGAGATCATGACTGAGCCAAAGGCAGCGGCTTAACCCACTGAGCCACCCAGGCGCCCTTTTTGAGTAGTTCTTAATCATAGTGTTCATTAAAGTCAGCTTTTAAAATATATGATCTAAAATTCTCTGCAAGTGGAGCTGGCAAACACACAGGTGATTCTCATGTCCCATAAAGTTAGATAACTACTGCTTTAGATGATGAAGACATCAAATGTTTCAAAATTACTAGTAGGCTTTCTGCATACTTCCTGGTGTAAAGTTATTCCTGAATTAGGACTGGGTCCACCAAGTTCCTGGTAACCTTGATGCCTCATCACTCTACCTTTGAATGCATCTTTTCATATATCACCCATGTAGTATAGCAATGAGAGTGTAGTGAAAAATAGTTGGAGAGAACAAGTTAATAAATGGTTCCTGAATGAAGCTCAAAACAAATGATAAATGAACCATTATATGTGAAGTATTTTCTCGAAGACTCGTAGGTAAGTCAACTCCATGGTTTTACTAGAGTTATATGGAACCTATTTTAGGTAAATCTATAACTGTACCATTTGTTAATTCACTTAAAAAAAAAATCCAGAAGCAGCAGGCTTAAATCCTGGGTTCAAATCCTCTTCTGTCATTTAGTAGACAAGTGACATTAGGTGAGTCACTTAATCTCTCCCAAGTCTTGGTCTCCATGCATGAAGCTTTGGAATTATACCTACATAACTACCTCAAAGGGTCACATCAATGTTCCAGGATTTTATACATGAAGTTTCCAGTCTACTATGTACCCAGAACTCTGATAGATCTAAAATTTTCTAATGATTTTTTTTTCTATTTTTTAAGCAATCTCTATATCCAACATCAGGCTAAACTCAAGACCCTGAGATCAAGTCAGATGTTTTACTGGCTGAGCCTGCCAGGTATCTCTTGATTTTTCATTTTTGCTTGAAAGTAAGTACTCCTGGTATTGCACTGTTTATAGAACCATCAGATATATTTACTGAGCACCTACTATGTGTCAGCCATTGCTGCTCTAGGGGTAAAAACTTGGGAGAATGGTGAACCACAATATAGGCAAACTCTGTTTTCACAAAACAATCTAGTGGGCAAAAACATCTAATAAACATCAAATGATATCAACCATAGAGACTAAAATGATATTAATATACTACCTCATCATGTATGTCAGAGGTGGGCAACTTGAGAAATGTGTGCCAACTGGAGAGGACTGAGTACCACAGTGACAGAGGGCTTCTCTGATACCCTTTCTTTCTTTTCTTTTTTTTTTAAATTTTACTTATTTATTTTTATTTATTTTACTTTTTTATTTCAGAGAGAGATCACAAGTAGGCAGAGAGGCAGATGGGGGTGGGGGTGGGAAGCAGGCTCTGATGCAGGACCCTGAGACCATGACGTGAGCTGAAGGCAGAGGCTTACCCACTGAGCCACCCAGGTGCCCCAATACCCTTTCTTTCCTAATCCCTTCCCATACTTTCCCTTATAGGAGTTTTTACCAACTCAACATTTTCTTTCATTTTTATTACCTTAATCAGTGCGTCCCAGGCAATCAATCCCTGAAAGATGTTAATTAATAACGAAGTTATTGGGTGGTGAGTTTAAGACAAGGGCCGAGCAGACTATGGAAATGCGGGAAGAGGGCAAGGCTGAGACAGCAATGAATGACGGAGACTCTATACTGGAGTGTGTGTCTGTCTGAGGGAGGTGGCTGCTATTCAGCATTAGCAAACTGCCTTTCTACTGAATTCTAGGTCTGTTATTAAGTTATTTGATTTCTTAAAACATCTGAAATCTGGACTTCTAAAAAAAATTGTATCTCTTAATTTTTAAAAGTTGGCAACTAATCACATTTGGGGGTTAAAAGAAAGACTTAAGATATGACCTTTTCTAGGGTTATTTTCATTTTACAAGGACTCTGCCTCTGTAGAGAGGCTTGCAGAGCTGGGTTGTCCAGAAGAAATCACTTTCCTCTCCTTCCAGCCAAGCCTGGCACGCCCAATGATGCTTCTAGTGAAAGGTTTGCTCAAATCACGGTCTCCCCACGAGTTGCTGGCTGAGAAGGAGTGAGTGAATTCAAAGCTGGTGTTGGCCCCACTCCCAACACTGCGCTTATACCATACCAGTACCAGAAAAGGGAGAAATAATTCTTGTATTGACAAAAACAAATTTTTACGTGTACATCTCTTACATGTTTTTAAAGTTACCTCGTGAAAATACAATTCAGAAAATAGCCAGTTCTACGAAAATAATCTTGATTTAGAATAATGTTCATTTAAACATTTTTATGTACAATGGGTTTTTAAGTTAATCTTCAATATAACAATTGTTTAACTTTAACAGAGACATTTACATAAGTACAAAGAAACAATTTAGAAATAGTTCCAATTTTTTAATTTCCTTATTATGTTAGTGTACCTCTACTCAAAGATCTCTTCATTTTTAAACAAGTCACTGATGTAAACAAAGTTACCTGAATGTGGTATCTCTGTAGAAATGGCAAACCACTTTTTTACTCTCCTTGACTTCTTGAAAAAAGTCTCTCTCACTAGGGATTTCTCTGTATTCCCCATGTCCTTTTGAAAGCCACTCCTAATTTGGAGAAAAGGGAAATATTATAAACTTAAAATATCTTTCAGTACCACCTTACATTTATTTTGTGTCTAAATTGCTATAATATTCTGTAACGAAGCTGATTTTATCGTGTAGAGAAATCAATTCCTCTTAGTGATTTCCTATGTCTCTAGTTTTAGTGCAGACATAAACCTGTGGGCAGGGACTATCTTTCAGCACAGTTTGTGTTTAAGACAATCATCTTTCTTGGTACCTTCACACACATTTTCTCAGAACTTCAAAAATAAAAATTTAGACTTCAGAGACTTAAAATGTAAATATCCATTTAATTTCTCTATACCCAAACTACTAAAATCAGAAGCATTAAGTCCAAGTTAATGCCAAGCTCTGAAAAACAATGCTCATGAGATAAAGCTACTTGGTCTTTGTAGGGAGGGCAAGGGGAGGGGTGGTTCCTGCAGCTCTCTGCAGCTCAAGTCCAGTTTGCTCAGAGGCAGGACCCACTTCTATACTGGCCACCAAGGGGGAGTATTCTAGGAAGAAAAAAATCACATGATGTCCAGAAACAATACAGATCCCACATAATGTCCAGAAATAATACAGATCCCATCTGTCATCTTATCCAACTTCTCAACCCAGTGTATCAACCCTCATCAATCATGCCTGACAGACTTTTCAGTTTCTCAAGCTTCCTGCTACAGGAAAGGTTCATCATCTCCACTGGAAGCTTGCTTCCTTTTTCAGGCAGCTGGTTTTAGTAAAAAGGAACACTGGGCTTACAGACAAAAGGCATGGGCTTGAATAATTGTTCTACCACTTATTAGGCTAAGAATTCTAATAACCTTTCTGAGTCTCCATTTCTTCATTAAAAAGTGGAAATCATGAAGCAACCATCTCACTGAGTTGTAAAAAAAGTAAGACTATCAACATGATAGTGTCTGGCACAGGTGCTTAAAAAGCAATTGCATGTATACTCTCTAACTGTTTGAAAGATTTTCTCACACTGAACTGCAAAAGATCTGTAAATTTGGTCTGTGGATCTATGGACCACTTAGGTCTATGGACCTAAGGTTAGATAGAAAAGTTCTAATGTCTTTCACACATCAGTCCTTCCAATATCCTATCTTCTCTACCTCTCTCCCTTCATTTTCTTTTGGCTGTTTCTCATATGAAATGATCTCTACATATCTTACTTTCTAATTATCCTCCTCTGAACAGAGACTAATTCCTCCTTATCCTTTTAAAAAGGGGCAGAAGTCTGAATGCGGCCCTCCAGAAGTAGCCTACTGAGAAAGGGGCAAGAGTGCCATCTCCTTTCTTCCTCTGGACTTAAGCTAACACAGACTGTTAATAGTTTTGGTATCCATTTCACATTGTCTTATGCTGAGCTGACACTCACAGGAAGCCCTGGTGTCTCTCCCTATGTGACATTTCTCTGGTCAAACATCTGTGAACAACTTAAACTCTCAAGTACAACTCCTTAATGGCAGGTTAACATTTCATGTCTTTTCTTTTTTTTTTTTTTTAATATTTATTTATTTGACCGGCAGACATCACAAGGAGGCAGAGAGGCAGGCAGAGAGAGATGGGGGAAGCAGGCCCCACGCCGAGCAGAGAGCCCAATGCGGGGCTCAATCCCAGGACCTGAGATCATGACCCGAGCCGAAGGCAGAGGCTTAACCCACTGAGCCACCCATGCACCACTTCATGCCTTTTCTTGACTCACCAATAGCATTGCCCTTAAAAGAGTGTTTGTTTTTTAAAAAGCTCTTTAATTCTCATATGTTTAACCAACAGGTGGAAGACCTGAGCCTTTCCAAGTTCCTAAGAGGGAGGCAATCTTACTCTGAACCTCCAACACATGGCATCTCTCCCAAGACACTCAGCATACCCCGTGCTCTTAGTACAGTTTCTTTCAGAGTTGGTGCTCTGCAGGGCATCTGCTGAATGTAATCAAGGAGGATGGGAAGAGATCACAGTGCAGGCTAAGCCTACCCAAGGCCTGGCAGCTGGGCAGCACCTAGCTCTTGCTTAGTGGCTATCACCCAAGACTTTGGATGGGCTCTTCTTATTTCTCACCTGTCCTACTGCTTACTACTTAAGTCCTATGTCGCTAGCTGCTGTAACAAGAAGAGAGTACTCAGGTGACTGAGGCATATTGATTCAAATAGGTCTATTAAGTGCTTATGTCACTGCATATACTCATTTCCTGATACCTATACAGATCAGTAAATCAAAATTACTACGCAATCTATAGTACTCTCTCAAAAAGAGTATATATCATTAAAGCTTCTTGTCTAGTTCCTTAAAAAGCATTTTAATAAAAAGATCTATTACAATGCAGTAAAAACTGTAAAATAAGACCCTCTCCATTATTCTATGATAAATTAATTTTAAATTGATTTGCATAGTAATTTTTAAAAAGTCCCTAAAGGCTATAGGACTTAGGTTTTTAATGATAAATATTCAGACTATTGTTTTTAACTGCCGACAGTTTCATTTAAGCCATCATGTATGTTGCTTACTGCAAATCAGGTAGATTTAGTCTTTCTACAAAAAGATCCTGGTTATGACTTTTTTTAGTTGAACTATTAGCAATTAGTAGTGTTACTTAACTGTGATTGTGAAATAGGAGTTTGTAGCAGAATCTCCTCTTATATTACCTTAGATAATTATTAGCATTATAATAAAAAAAGTTTCCTGGCTTCAAAACCACACTACACTCACACACCCTATTTTAGAAAACTCAAGCTATAAAAATAGAAACTCAGTCACATTACAAAACATTCTTTCCTTTTTGTAGTAATTCTTATAAACACTGAGAGTATAAACATTATCAAAGAGATGCTACAGCAGCACAAACAAAACTCCCTATTTCTTTGGAAAAGTTAAAAGCGCATGTTTTATTCACAGCCAACTGAGAGGAACCAGAATTGGTAATAATCTATTTCAATCTGACAAAAAGCAATGAAAACATTTTTAATCAAAATTAAATTTACAAAATTTAAGCCAACTGGTTTTGATTAGAGTGTATGAGGCTGTTCCATACTCTAGAAGACCAATAAGGATAGAGCTGTGGCCACCCTTCTTTGTGACCCAGCATGCATTCCTTTGAATAAATAAGCCATGTAATTCTTACAATGGAAATGCCTGAAATAATTTCTTCTGTGTAGATTGCTTTACAGCTCTCACCTCACTTGCACTGATCAGAGCTAAATTATAACTGGCTTTAAAATTACTTAAAAGGGAAACCACTGACTCCCGGTGCTCTTCATAGGCTCCTCCTCAAGCAAAAAATCTGAGCTCAAAAAATGATCTTGGGGGGGCACCTGGGTGGCTCAGTGGGTTAAAGCCTCTGCCTTCGGCCCAGGTCATGATCCCAGGGTCCTGGGATCGAGCCCCACATCTGGCTCTCTGATCAGCAGGGAGTCTGCTTCCCTTCCTCTCTCTCTGCCTGCCTCTCTGCCTACTTGTGACCTCTGTCTGTCAAATAAATAAAGAAAATCTTTAAAAAAAAAAAAAAAAAAAAAAAAAGATCTTGGGCACAGTGTTTCTTTTACTTGCCTATGGATTAACATACTGAGCATGCTAATTTTTAATGTCTTTAAAACTAATTTTTTTCCCAGCAAATTTTTAACAGTTATAATGCTCTGTAGTAAAAAACAAAAACAACGCTAAAAATAAGGACTGAAATACAACTACTTCAGCACACATATATGTAAGTTGTTAGGAGCATACTGTTAAAGTAATTTCAGAAAGCAGGGCAGAGAGGTTACTTGTTTCTGCTGTTGAGCTTTCCTTAGTGCCTCAAGTCTCTTTTCTTTGAGGCGTTCCAATTCATCTTCATCCATCTGATCCAGTTTCTGAATTTCAGAATCCAAATGTTCTTCTACCAGTTTCGTAGTCTGAAGCAACTGATTTTCCAGGACTTTTGAAAACATGTCAACAGATGCATTAGCTTCCATTCTTCTAAATGGTATAGCTCAGCCTTGGTGCTAGGGAGAATGTTTGTAAAGTTGGGGGGGAGAAAAAAAACAAGTAAAGTTTTCTCTCCTTTACAAAAATTCTAACAAATATATAATTTGTACTACACAAAATGTTCTGGTGACAATAAAGAATTTCATGTTACCTATGAGAATTTTTATTTAAATGTTTTATTTTTTTTTTTAAGATTTTTTTATTTATTTGACGGAGACAGCGAGAGAAGGAACACAAGCAGGGGGAGGGGGAGAGGGAGAACGAGGCTTCCCACTGAGCAGGGAGCCCTATGTGGGGCCTAATCCCAGGCCCTGGGATCATGACTGGAGCCGAAGCCAAACCCCAAAGACTGAGCCACCCAGGCACCCCTAAATGTTTTATTCTTTTTTAGAGAGGGACAGAAAGGGAAGGGGAGGAGCAGGAGAGGGAGAATTTTAAGCAGGCTCCACACTCATCGAGAAGCCTGAGGCGCGGCTAGACTGCAACACTCTGAGATCATGACCTGAGTTGAAATCAAGAAACCGACTAAGCCACCTGGAAACTGACTAAGCCACTCAGATGCCTCTTACTGAAATGTTTTAAAATTGAATTTTCTACAGGTTATAGTCACACCACTCAAAAGATTACTTAAAGCATAGTTTAGGTGCTTCCGACTTAGTTTGTGTTTCATTACAATAAAGCAAAGACAAGTCTTTTTTTTTTTATGACAAGTATTTAAGACCGGAAAGAAATGGGTAGTTGGAGTTCTACCTAATGCCATATATTAACAGTGCTAATTTTCTTAAACCAGAAGAAAAATAAAGCAAAAATTACTGAATAGTGAAGTTAACTGTAGAGAGATTTTACACATACATCTACAAAACAAACTTTTCTTCAATACAGAACAGAGTTCAGCCAAAAACCCATTTTTCAAGGTTTCTACCTAAATGATTAACTCCCGAGAACAGTGCCTGATATTCCCCAAATTTTAATTTCCACTGCTGTTCTCTATGACCTAACAAAATCTATGATGTTACAAAGATTGATATTGGTATGGATCTACTGACAGTGTTCTTTGATGTAAACAGTATCACTCCAAATGTTAAAAATACTGATTTTCCCATCACTCCTTTATGTAACATAGAGTAGTTTAAAAACAGAATCTAATTCAGATAGGAAAGGAAGCTCTATCTCAATAACACATGTCATAAAATGTAGATTTTCTATTAACAACAATCAGATGGAAATTTTATGTGTACCTCTGGGTTATTACTACAGAAATATAATTTATAATTTGCTTATGAAAGCAGGAAGATGTTGCATTTCAATTAACTATGACACAGTTGCAAATACCACTGAAGAACCTTAAAAAAAAAAAAAATCTTAATAAACTGTGAACTCACTGACCCACAGTGAGTGGATCTCTGACACGCAGCCTGACTCACACAAACCCTCTACAACTACCGAACTGAAAAGAAGTCGTCTTCTTGCAAACTTCACTTTTGTTTTGTTTTGTTTCTTTCACAGGAAAAGCAGTTGAAGGCAATGATTTCATCTTTGTATCCCCAGAGGTAGCAGTGAATGGAACACAGCAAGTGCTCAAAAAATATTTGTTAATATGGGGAGGCCCGAGTGGCTCAGGTCATGATCTCAGAGTCCCGGGATCCAGTCCCACATCTCCAGCTCCTTGCTTAGCGGGGAGCTTGCTTCTCCCTCTGCGCCCACTCCTGCACGCGCGCGCGCGCGCGCACACACACACACACACACACCACTCTCTCTCTTAAATAAAAACCTTTAAAAAATGTTGTGAAGGAACATGTGCCTACTTTCTGTTCACATTATCCTTAAGATGAAAATGCTATACATTTTCAATGAATTATATTTCAAATATAGTAAAATAATTTCACGCTTCCTATCTCCAAAGAAAAATGTCAGTGAGGCTGTTTCCCTTAGGGTTGGAGCCGGATGAGGCAGAAAACTGGTTATGAAGACACTGACTTACATGTCAGAACCTGTTCTTACCAGAAATGGAGCGGATGCTGATCCCTGGAGTTTTATGAGATGAACTCAGAATTTAATTCTGGGATAACCGGGAACAGAAGCGAATACCAAGAGCTGTTCTGGGGACAGGTGATGGTCACCGCCTTCACAAAGGGGAAAGGAGATGGTGTAGCGATCCCGGTAACTTTTCATTCTTCAAACCACAAACCCGATCCTTCCTTTTTACAGTTCATCGGCAACAGTGGGAAGGGGCTTGTCCTTAAATTACCTAACCGCTTCCTTGACTCCCTTACATGCACCCTCCAAAACACCTTAACTGCACCCGAGACACCTTCCGAAAAGCATCCTGGCCATTCCCTGAGCCCACGGGGACAGACCAAGTCAGAGTACAGGCAGCCAGCCGATCTTCAACACCTCCCAAGGCGCATGCGCCGAAGCCGCCTCCGCCTCACTGACACCGACGTCTGGGCCGCGCCCCTCCCCCGCCCTGGCCGGATGTTGAGTGAAGTGTCCATCAGCACTGGGAGGCGGCGGCCGGTTTTTTCACACCATCCTCTGCCTCACCTGAGCTCTCGGTGACACCTGAGAATGAGGAACTGCTCCAGAAAGGCAGTCCACTCTGGCTTGACCCTCGCAGCTGCTGCCGGTGGCTGCGAACCGGCCGTCACTTCCGCCTCCGCTTTGGCTACAGCCCTCACGCGATAGAAGCTGCGACGCCCGAGAAGTGGGGCGGGGGAGGAGGGCGTGCGTACGGTGAGCGCTTCTGCGCGTGCGTAGCTCCCATCCTCCGCCCCAAGATTTCCGATTCTTAGCCTAGCTCTGGGTAAACCGTCCACGGGGGAGGGAGCAAAGTATTCTGGAGGCTGTAGTTTATCAGTGCTCGGTCTGGCCGTGTTGGACTTCGCTAGGCTGGGAGCCTCAGTACTCACAATGTCACATCAGAAGAGAGAGAGCTACAATCTTGCTCCGGAATGACACTCCCAACTTCGCTTCAGTCGTATTGAATGAACACTTTTTTTTTTTTTTTAAGTTGAGGTATAACTTCCACAGCATGATTAGTTTTTACATACTTAACACCCGTAGTATCACCGTCCAGATCCGAATATTAAACATGTTTACCACCCTAGTAAGTCGGTTCCTTGTACTTCCATAACACAAATTCTTAGATCTTGCTCTCACTTTGAATGTAAAGGTTAATTTCTATTTCGGGGAATTAATGGGTGTGTCCTTGTTCATGGTAATTATTTTTTAGTGACTGAACAGACTTTATAATTAAAGGACGTTACTGAGAGTCCCAATTTGTCCTAGATTTATTACCTGGAGCGCCAATACTGGTTCATTGTGTTTCGTTACTGAACTGCGTGCGGCTGAGAATACAAAGATACAGAGATGGAAGGAAAGCCCAAGGCTTACTTCTGAGGGGAGCTCCAGAACTCCAAGTTTGTGTTCCCCTCAAAGATGGAGCTGACATAGGGAATTTTCAGCTTCATTGTTTGTCTCAGGGTTCTAGAACCAGGACACCGGCTGTTATTCGTGCGCGGCAGACGCTTGCGGAAAGGGGGCGCTCAGGCTCCCGCCTGGCTGGCGGGTCAACTGGAGACGCTCTACCCAAAGCGCAGCTCTCGATGAGCCGCGCCCTGCGTCCCCACGCCGAGGCGGCGAGGCGATGCGCTTGCGCACTGAGAGCTCACACCATATGTGCCCTGTCCCAGTGCGCGGGTCTGTGGAGAGCCGGGTGCGAGAGGCGGCAGTGCGAGGGGAGCCAAGCCGAAAAGAGACCAAAGTCGGCTGGGGGACAGTGGGTCTGTGAGAGACCGAATAGAGGGGCTGGGGCTACGAGCGCCGCTGACACACGATGGGGAAGAAGCAGAAAAACAAGAGCGAAGACAGGTAGCCAGTGACCGGGTCCACACGGCGGCGTCCGGCGCAGCTCAGTGGTTCGCGCGGGTTCCTCCGGCGCGGGGTGGCCCGGGGGCGAGGCTCGCGCCAGGCACCACGGGGCTCCGGGCCTGGGTCCAGAATGGGCGGCACGGGGCCAAGACCCCAGTTCCGGGGGGGCGCAGAGGGCCTCGGCGGTGAGCGGGTTCTTCCAGTGGAGGCTCCGTCCCTCCGCTACCTCTCGCCCGGCCTGGAAAGAGGGGTGTCCTGCCTGAGGAGCGGGGCAGTGGTTTGGGGGTTCCCTGCCCCATGGGGAGGGACTCGGGTGGCTTCGCTGGGCCGGGGACGCCTGGCCAGCGTGGCTCCGGCCAGCGTGAAAGTTGTTTTTGCGGCACTTGTGTTGGCAAGGTTCAGGAAGAGTTCTTTTTGTGCCTTTGTACCTGTGAGTACGTAAAGAGAGGGGAGTTCGAATATGAGTGTACCTACAGCTAGGTTTCTTAACTCTGAGCCGCTCAGGTGAGTTGGAGTAACAGGAAGGTGTTTACTAGGTAACACCCTTTTAACCTCATTTAATTTGGTTACAGTTTCCAATTATTTAAGGTCTGGTTGTCCATACTCCGTGCTTTTCGCTTTCCTTCTTCCGGCCCGTCTTCTGGCGATTTCTTTGCTTTTTAGCACCTCCCCCTAAGAAAGGAGGAGGAGGAGACAAAACCAACCAACCAGGGTCTCTCCTTTCTAACCTCTTAAAAGGCTTTTGGGGGGAGGGAGTGTAAAGGTGTATGTAGAGTTACGTATCCCGAAATTTTTGCACCATTTCTTTGTGTCCCATTCGATTGAGACCTTTTACTCTTCTCATTCAAAGTTTACTCCCTGAGAGTGAACATCTGTTCACGAAACTTGGTTCAAATACTAGGAGACTAAGGTAAATTAAAAGTTAGATAAAGGTAAATGTAAAATAAAGGTAAATTAAAAAACAAGACAGCAACAACAAAAGCCCCCAAACTAACAACCTCTGATCATTTTGACTCAAAATGGGTATCAGGTTTTAATGTTAAAATAAGATTACTAATTATAATTCCTGGATTTTTTGCTCACCTGACACTCATCAGTGATGAGCGGAATTAAAAGACACCAGGGTGAGCCTTGTATTTCAGAGGCGGATCTAGTGGAAGAAGTTAATTGATTTGCAGACTAGAACTTGTTAATCAGACCAGGTAAATGAGAGAAAATAAGCAGACTTCTGGGTGATTTAGTGGGACAAAAATTTCTCTGCTTTTGACAGGATGTTTTGACGCATAGGATACATTTTTATTTAAACAGTGTACAGAAAGAGGAGTATAATAAAACTTCGTATATAGCCGTTTCAACCATGGCTATCACATGACCATTCCTGTTCCATCCACCTGCTGAGATACTTTAAAGCCACATCAGTTTTCATGTGTTAATCATTCAGGTGTATATGAAAGATAAACACTTGAGGAGAAAAGCAACTGCAGTTATCATCAAGCCTAAGGAATATTAAGGGTATCTTAAATATTATTGAGTATCCACTCATTTTTCTCATTTCATTGTCTTATTTAAAAAAATTTTTTTTTCTTGGTTTGGTTCAGGATTGCAGAAGTCATGTTCTTTAGTTTAAAAAGAAATACATCTATATGCTATTCTTTTCCTTACATCTTTTGCTTTGTAAGCTCTTTCATAATGGAATAAAGCTATTCAGAGGGGAGATATTTATTCTTTATTTATAGAAGAGAGTGTTTCTTACTGATTCATGAAGATTTTGGTGAGTGATGAAAAGTGCAAACACTGGAGCCTGTTAAGTGATTGGTTTGGTAGTATAGAAAGAATGCTACTACTGTTTTTTTGTTTTGTTTTTGTTTTTGTTTTTGTTTTTTTACCTCATCAGACTAATTTGTGCTCTTATATTTTGGCTTGTTTTGAAGCGAACATGGTATCAATGTAATCGAAATATTTATTTTCTCATATGCCAATGTCAAGTTTTGTTTATTTTCAAATGCTTCATGGACTCCTTTGCTTGAATGCCTTTCAGTAATGTCTAAGAAATTCCAGGGTTTTGCAGAGGTCCACCTTTGACTTGAACGGCTTGGCCTTCTTTCTTTGGCATTCCTCGTAAAATATTTTGGAGGGAAGGAGAACAGGGAGGATATTTTGGGGGTGAGGAGGGTAGCAGGGAAGTTCCACTACTTGGGAATTAGTTTGCTTTGACCTTCTTTATATTTAAATACAGTTTTCTTCAAGCATATTTTGTATATTTTAAAAAGAAAAATATACACTAGGAAGAAAGTCTAGAAAGAGCTGTATTTTAGGACTAATATTCTTGTTTGTGTAAAATGAGATACTTGTCTGGTTTTATTCTCTTGTATAAAGATCTCCACTTTTAAAGATTGTGCATTCATCCCACCACCCCTTGCCTTGCAAGCTATGTTAAGCTGAACATGTTTTCTGGCCAGGTAGAACGGGGTGAGAAATGAGCAGCTGCTAATTAGTTATCAAGATATAGGGAATTGAGTCGCTTTTCAGGTTGGAAAGAGCAAAAAATACTTGATCGTTTTAATCCTTACTTCCTTTTTTTAATCCTTATTTTAACTTCTCAGCCACACAATGTTCATTTAAAATTGGGTTTTATTTCATCTGAGTATCTAATTTTATTTGGATAATATATGCTTTGTTCTATCAGTGACTTTTGTTTAAAACCTGTTATCAAATTTTGTTCCAGCTTGTGTAATTCTGGGAATGAGATTTCATAAGATATTCAGTAAGTTTTTCTGCCTTTTTTCGGTTGATTGGAGAAATTCTTGATGAGGGCTAGGATTCAATATCTGTAGATCATACAAAATATAAGACCAGTATTTCCATGATTCTCACAGTCATCAGTTTACATGATGGGACCTTATGGGATTTTGTGTGTTCTAGTGATGTCCTTCCGTTTCTGTTGACACAATACGATTGATGTTCTCTTACTGATGAGTGTAAAGAAAAAAAAGATCTAGGTTATTTCATTTTTCACAGCCTCCAGTTCTTTTTTCTGGTCCCTTTTTTGTTTGATCCCTTAAGTGTGGTAGTTCTATTTTTTAGATTATAAGGAAGTTGGTGTGTCACCTTAATAGGATTAATACTCCTCCACCCCCACCAAAAGCAAAAAAAAAGGATACAGAGGGAAGAAAGAGAATTATTTCATCTATCTCTCACCATCAGCTATCATGGAGGTGGGGATGTCATTCAGGAACTAGAAGGTCTTTCAGGATTCCGTAGAGTTCTAGGGTATGTACAGCATCAGGTAAATTTTTGCTGTGGTTCTTTATACCAGCAGTGAACCAGTATAGTGACTCCACTATTCCTTGTTTTATCTCAAGATACTGTTCCTTTCATTACTGGCAAATCCCCTGGTCTTGAGAGTTCTAGCTCTCTCTCAGACAGTTGCCTAACCGTTAGATGGTTGCCCTAATGTCAGACATTCATCCTAGTCAGTCAGATATGATTAGGGTACCGGAGTCCCTCCCGATGATAGAAAACATGGTGATCTACTTGAGGAACCTGCCCAGAAGGAGCTCTGAGTATAGCAGGTAGTCCAGAGCTTTCCAGAGAGGGAGTTGGTCAAGTGGCAAATGGTCTAGCTCAACAAAGGAATTTATTTCTAATTTGTATGTACTTGAATTAATTAAAAAAAAAAAAGACCTATCTACATATATTAGATCAAAAAAGAAAAAAGATATATAATCCAAGAGTTCTGTTCTTTAGCTTGTTCCTGTACTAATACTTTAGGAAGTTAATACATGGGCGGAAGAGAAGTCCTAGGTTGCCATAAATGAATAAGAAAGCAGATGATAAATTTTTGTTGTTAGCTTATAATAACTTTAACCTTCTATAGTGGTGATCTCTGGGGAGCTGATGCAGTTATTTTTGATGTTGCTTGCCCACTAATTGCGCTTTATTCATCTAAGTTTCTTCAGTTCTTTAATTTGATCCATTAGGTGAGCAAAGCATTGTTTAACTGAAGCACCAAGTGTCAGCTGTTTGGTTAGAACAGCAGTTCTCAAACTTTGGTCCTCCTACCTCTTTACCTTTTTGTGTGTTATATGGATACTTACGATGTTACAAATTGAAAGTTCTTAAAATAATTATTAATTTAAGAATAAAACTAGGGGCTCCTGGATGGTTCAGTTGGTAGAGCATCCAGCTCTTGATCTTGAGGTGGTAAGTTCAAACCCCATCTTGGGCAAAGAGTTTACTTAAATAAAAATTTTAAAAAACCAATAAACACGTTAACTTAAATGACATCCTTAAGTAATCATTTACAACAAAAAACAAATGAGAAGACTGGTATTATTAAACAGTTTTGCAACTTCCTTACTGTCTGGCTTAGTAAGAAGAAAACTTGATTCTCATCTGTTTGTGCACTTTGTGTTGTAGCACTACCACACATCATGTGACCTCTGGGAAACTCCACTGTGCAGTTGTGAGAAAATCAGAATGAAAAAGTCTAATAGCCTCTTAGTATTATTTTGAAAATAGTTTTTGATCTCTTGAATTAGTTTAGACCCCCTGAACAGGTCTTGGGGACTGCTTTGAGAACAGCTGATTTAGTGATTCCTAAACTAGATTTGGGCCTTTGTGAGATATTTTCCAAGCTTTTTGACTGTCACTGAGTGTTTGTCTAACAGAGAATAGAAATGCTTAAGAAGTACTGAAGCACAGCGTAAGACATCTGTGGTTGTGTTCATGCTCTTGATATTTTACCCACTTAAGGTTTTCTTTTTTCAATGTAATAGGTAAATTTATCAAGTTCTATTAAAAACTTTTGAGATTGGTTTTAATTGGGAGTCCCATTACATTTTAGAATATTTAATACACTTGTCATCATTGCATCATCCCATTCAGGAAATTGTCTGTTTAATCACTTAAGTGCCAAGTGTTATTCTAGGTACTCAAATTACAGTGGTAAACAAATCACTAATAAGACATGCTTCTGTATTTGGTTAATTGTATATCAGTAAAATTTTATTTTTTTCATTTGACTGTTTAGAATATTTCTTATTCGGCTTCTTCCTAGGCATCTTATAGTTTGGTTGCTGTTAATATAGTAATTTTTCTTTTTTTGCTTAATAAGAAAACTTTAAAGATGGGTATCTTGTGTCTAACCAACTTAGTGAACTCTGTTATTCGGATAGATGTGAAAAGGGTGACAACTGAATTGTGATTAGGTTATTAGTTTGTGATAGTAGGTAAATAGTAAAGGGGGAAGGGAGAAAATTAAAGACATAGCAGCATTCAAATGTTTTGGTTAGTGACACTGAATTGACTCCTTTTTCTTCCCCTTTCTAATTTATGCCGTGTGACAAATATGAACTGTTAAGAAATTATAGTCCAAAATATACAGGTATTTTGAACCCTTATTAAATAGTATTGAAGTAACCACAGTAACACAGCTTGTCCTAACAGTATTTATGTGATTTTAATGAAAATACTTCATGTAGGGACACCTGGGTGGCTCCGTCGGTTAAGCGTCTGCCTTTAGTTCAGGTCATGATCCCAGGGTCCTGGATTCAAGTTCTGCATCAGTCTCCCTGCTCAGTGGGGAGCCTGCTTCTCCCTCTCCCTCTGCCTCCTGCTCCCCCTACTTGGGCTCACTCACTCTCTCACTCTGTCTCTGACAAATAAATAAAATATTTTTAAAATACTTCATGTAGAACCAATAACCATGTTGTAATTAGAGAATCTGGGATGAAGGGGGAAAGTATAGAGATTTAAGAACTACTATATAATAATACAGAAGAGGAAAGTGGGATTTAATATTATAATGTGCTTGAGGTTTAGAAAACCTCTCAGCTATTAAGCCAAATCCAACTCTAGAACCTATGGCTTTTCACTGTAGGGTACTAGTTGATTTAAGAAATGTCCATATTCCAAAATACAGGCTTTCCAAAGAAAAATTAATATCTGCTCTTTACTGGTGAAAGAACTATTAAAGATTAAGAAATCAAAAAAGGAGGGAGAGTAGAAAAATGACAGCCACTATTGGTAGGTCAGTCAGTGCCAAAATTTCTTTAAAGAATTTCTTTCTCCCTTAACCAGTTTAATTATGTAACTTATGTCTGTATATTTAAAGTGAAAGCAATGACAATTTAATGTTTCAGACCTTCCCATCAGACATGGTCTATAAAACTTCAGATAAGTTCTTTCAGAGGAATCTCTCTTTTTCACCAGGTAGCAGTTATTTTTTCAGAATAATTGGTTTTCAGTCCTCCTTTTGGTAATAGACATATACCTTCCATTGTAATATAAAAGACTTGTTTGGCTTTTCTGAAACTTCATTCAAACCATAAACTTTGGATAGCGATCCCTGAAAATACAGTTAAGTACAGTTTTAACTCAAATTTATGTCATTGGGTTTCAGGTACTGAACTTTGATGAAGCTAAGAGGTATGACTGATGATACTGTAGATGGCATTTCTTCTAAGTCTAGAATAATGTTCTAAAATTCTGTTACATGAATGTAGTACATTTTATTTACCCATTCATCAGTTGATGGACATTGGGGTTCTACTTTTTGGCTGTTACGGATCATACTGCTATACAAATACATGTACAGGTTTTTATGTGGACATATGTTTTCAGTTCTTCGGGTTTATGCTTGGGAGTGAAATTGTTGGATTATAGGGTAACTCTGTGTTTGACTTCTTCAGAAACTGCCAGGCAGTTGAACTTTTTTTCAGGAACTGCCAAAGCTGCTGCTCCATTTTATATTCCAGTCAACAGTGTATTAGAATTCTAATTTCTCCACACCTTCATCAACACTTATCATCTGACTTTTTGAATTATAGCCATTCTAATGCATGTGAAGTGGTGTCTTTCTGGGATTTTAGTTTGCATTCCATGATGGCCTAATGTGTTGAGTATGTCCTCATGTGCTTAGTGGACATTTGTATATCTTGTTTGGAGAACTATCTGTTAAGATCCTTTGCCTATTTTTAAATTGACTTCTTTATTCTTGAGGAATGAGTTCTTTATATATTTTAGATACAAATTCTTTATCAGATATGACTGCAAATATTTTGTCCCATTCTCTGGGATATTTTCTCCCTTAGGAGGTTGTTCATTCGTTTCCTTCTTTCCTTCCTTTCTTTCTTTCTAGATTTTAAGTTATCTCTACAGCCAAAGTGGGGCTCAGACTCAAAACCCTGAGATCAAGAGTTGCATACTGTACTGACTGAGCCAGCCAGGTGCCCCTGTCTTTTCACTTTCTTGATGGTGTCCTTTGTAGCATAAAAGTTTCTAATTTTGATGAAGTACGATTTATTTTTTCTTTGGTTGCATGTGCTTTTGGCCTCAGATCAAAGAAACTCACCAAATCCAAAGTCATAAAGGTGACTTAATATTAAATACTAATATTTGTGTACTGGTATTTTTCTTTCTAGTAGCTTTATAGTTTTAGCTCTTACAGTTTGATGTTTGAGATATTTTGAGTTACTTTTTGTTTGTGAGGTAGGGATTCAGCTTCATTTTTGCATGTAGATAGCCAGTCATCCCATTTGATAAAAAGGCTTTTCTTCTTAATTCCTTGTCAAAATCAGTTGACCATAAGTGTAGGGGTTTGTTTCTGGGCTCAATATTCCATAGATTTTGTGTCTTTATTGCAGTACCACACTGTCTTGATTACTGTAGTTTTGTAGTAAGTTCACAAATTGGAAAGTGTGATTTTTCTAACTTTTTTAGATGGTTTTGGCTATTCTGTGTCCCTTATATTTTCATACAGATGTTAGGAATCACTTTCTAATTCCTGCAACAAAAAAGAAGGCAGGATTTTGATTGGGATTGCATTTCATTTGTAGGTCAATTATATTGAGGTATATGTATAGGTATATGTATATGTATATGTATATTGAGGTATATGTAGGTCATTATATTGAGAATATTATGCCTTTTGGTCCATGAATGTGGGATATCTTTCCACTTACTAGGTCTTCAGTTTCAGTGATTTTTTTTTTTTTTTATGGTTTTTAGAGTTCAGTTTTTGCAGTTTTAAAAAAAAAATTTTCCTGGGCACCTGGGTGGTTCAGTCAGTTAAGCGTCTGCCTTCGGGTCAGGTCATGATCCCAGGGTCCTGGGATCAAGTCCCACATTGGGCTCCCTGCTTAGCAGGGAGTCTACTTCTCCCTCTCTCTCTGCCTGCTGCTCTGCCTACCTGTGCTCTCTCTCTGTCAAATAAATAAGATCTTTAAAAAAATTATACCTAAGCATTTAATTCTTTTTTACATTATTGCAAATGGAATTACTTTAAGTTCATTTTCCGATTGTCATTACTAGTGCATTGTTTAAATATAATTTTTGTAGTACACCCTCATTTATTAGCTCTAATGGTTTTGTGTGTATGTGTATTCTGTGGACACGATCATGTCATCTTCAGGTTCAGATAGTTTCTTGTCTGAATGTCTTTTGCTTCTTTGTTTTGCTGAAAGCTCTGGCTGGGTTGTGCAGTACAATGTCAACTGGAAGTGGGGAGAGTAAACATTCATTCTTGTTTCTGATCCTAAGGGGGGAAAGCTTTCAGTATTTACCCATTAAGTATGATGTTAACTATGTTTTTGTTTTGCCTGGATGCCTTTTTCCAGTTGAGGAATTTCTATTCTTTTCCAAGCCTGTAGAGTGTTTTTACGATGAAAAAAGTGTTGGATTTTGTTGTATGCTGTTTCTTCATCTAATGAGATGATCATATTGTTTTGTCTTTTTTTTCTGTTTACATGTGTTTTATTTTCAATCAGCCTTGCTATCCTAGGATAGCTTCCACTTGGTCGTGATGTATAATTCTTTTTATGTTTTCAGATTTTGTTTTTGAATGTTTTGTTGAGCGTTCCATTTTTTCCCTTTTAACTTTTTCTTTGAATCTGTTTTAAGGTCCATCTTTCGGTGAACAGAATAACATTGAATTTTTACAATAGGATTTTATACCCTATCTTTAAGGGTTTAAAGTCACTTATATTGTTTGTATTAATTATATATTTGACCTTACCTCAGCCATCTATTTTGTTTTCATTTGTACCACTTCTGCCATCCTTTTTTCTATTTTCTTCCTTTTATCCTGGGTTAGAATTTATACAGCCTGTTCTTACTTTTTTTTAAGTGGTTAGATTTGAAATTTTACCTTGCATATAAAAAGTCATTATTTAATGCTCCATAAAACAGTACTAGGACATGCAGCTGTCCAATATTTCCATTTTATTTTATAATCCTTCACTCCAGACCTTTTACTTAAAGTTTGATACTACTTAATTGCCAGAACTGAACCTAGAATAAAAAATAGGCACATACTCAGTGGATTTTCAGTTTTCAAGAATTTAATTTGCTCTGAAGTCAAAATAATGAAAAGTAATTTCCTCTTTTAGGCGTACTAATACCTAAAAGAGTCTCAAAGGAATGAAATGTTGGGAAGACATTATCTTCCCAGACTCCAGAAATTATGAGACAAAGTAATAGGTTCCTGATTCATTCCAAAGTTTACTTTGTTTATGAAAGTTTGTAATTTTTTAAAATATAGAAATTTAACATTTTAGTATAAAAATTTCCAGCACACAAAATATGAAGGAATAGTAAAATGAACCCCCACATACTCATCACCTAGATCTAATCATTGCTAGTATTTTGTACCTATTTTTGTTATTGTACTTTATTTTATAAATATCTTGACATTTTCTCCCTAAACATTTTTTAATACAAGCACAGTATCCTTTTCCCACCTAGTACAATTAACACAAATTCTCTAATATTTTTTAAATGTCTCAAAGACTTTTAAAAAATTTTTTTAATTTATTTTGGAGAGAAAGAGAGAGAGCATGAGAGGAGAGAGGTCAGTGGTAGAAGCAGACTCCCTGCTGAGCAGGGAGCCTGATCCGGGACTTGATCCCAGGACTCCAGGATCATGACCTGAGCCGAAGGCAGTCACTTAACGAACTGAGCCACCCAGGCGCCCCCAAATTCTCTAATATTTAATATTCAGTCCATATGTCAAATTTCTAGCCACACAATGGCTTTTCCCAGTGTGTTCAAACCAGGTTGCAGACAAGGTTTACACTGCATTTCATTGTGGTGTAGCTTATAAATTTTTGAAATGCACATTTTCGTTATAGG